>NW_020897720.1:3339756-3722661 GCF_003984885.1 Neopelma chrysocephalum
ATGCTAATTAATAATTGTAGATGGCAACCCTTCCTCATTTTTGTAAATTAATGCCAGTTGAATTCTCTAAAACAAATAAACACGACTACAGATGGGGCAGCTACTTGTATATGCCCAGCACAGCATATGTAGATTAGGAAATGGGGTGGGACTGAAATCTCCGCCAGGCTACAAACAGGTAGTAGACAAGCACCATTACCACAACCTGCCACACTCAGAAAATCAGATAGTTCATCCCTTTGCCCACCAGGTTCCATTCTGGGAGGCTTTCCAAGGCAGGAGGTGGATGCTGCATTGCCTCTGGTTTTGAAGGTGTTCAGTACAGAGGTTGTGGCTGAAGAGACTCTTGCAGTCACACATCCAGAGGCACAATGAGACTGTCACCATTTGGGTATCAATAACCCTCTAAACTGCGTTGTGCACCAACAGTATAAGAGGATTTGAAACAGTAATTTAAAATATACTCCACTCATCTGTCTTCCAGCAGTATTGTGTTTTCCTTCCAGGGTGATGAACACACACCTGCAGTGAATTCACTCACCAAAATCAACTGGAAACTCTTTGGGCCTTGATGGAATCAAACCAGGCTCTCTAACAGAACCAGCAAAAACTCAGGGAGAGTCTGACAATTCCTGACAAAGCTGTAACCCACGATGAACAGAAGCAGTGAGGATCATAAGCATCACAAAATAGTTTCATAGTTTCAAATATCCTCTCTGAACTGAGATTATAAACAAGTTTATTTTATTAGGAAACCGTGCCACATTTAGTAATTAAAAAACATACTTTGTTACCTCAAGAGGTATTAAGAATACAAATATCTTGTCTTAGAAAAATCATGTCCATCAGAACCTATAATGACAACAGGACTAACAGCCCTTGATTTACTTCTGCCTACTTTCTCATACTGGAAACCATCTTCCTGCATCTGCTGCCATCCTGGTGAATGCTTGAGGAGCAAGTTTGGGCAACGTAAGATTCCCCACTCTTGATCTAGCAGGTGTGTGACTATCAGGCTTAGACAATGTTCATATATCAAACTGATTGCTGGAAAAAACTTTAAAGGAAAAAAAGATCTACAGCAATAATATTGAAGCTTTCCAATGTTCCAACAAATAAAAGCAACTTTGTCACAGCACAAAACATGAAAGAATTTTAGTTTTAAAGTACTGCTCTGCACAAAATAGCAAACAGAACAATCAAATTATTGTCTGCTTGTCTGACATGAAGGCAGCATTATCCACAAACATCCTGCAGCTAGGAGATAAGATGCTGGAGAAGTACTGTAAAATGGTTTATAATGCAGCTAACAAATGATTTGGTAATTTGGACATTTCATATTTAATGAAAAACTATTTAAATCAGAAATCATCACACATGCAATGACAAGGCTTATTTATTCTGTTTGTGTCCCCAATCAATGACTGAGTTCTCTCCATTTTTAAAAAGTACCCTTTTAACATGAAGGCAGAAAGTTAGATGCTTCCTGTGACTTTTAAATTAAACCACACGACTGGCATGAATAAAAGGAAACCTCCTAAAGCATTCCATAATAACAAGGATAGCAACAGGCTAGCAGAACACTTGTTTTTTTCACAGCAGATTACATTACAGTGCACTGTAATGTAATGTACTGAAAATTATTTCTAGCCCTCCCTGATATCACAAATCACAACCTATATAAAGGCACGTGGGCAATCAAAGATCCATTTGAGCTGATTCACTGCATGTGCTCAGAGCTGGTGCTGCTCAGTGTTCTATAATCAGGATTGCAAACATTACTCATTAGTTTCCCTTTTCATTAAAGCTGTGAAAAGAAGGAAGAGATAGAATCAAATGTAAAAAGAATGAATTTGGTATATAAGGCCAGAGTGCTTTTTAAGGCAAAATTTTACCTGCTTTGTGTGTATGTGTGTGCACACATACATCGAGGCAGAGGCAGTTTCTGAGCAATATTTCATAAAGTAATCATGGAAGAAGTCCCCTGCTGCCCTTTCAAGAACAGGTTTCTCGATCTTCAAATCAAAATGTGCAAACAGAATCCTACATCCCGTATGGAATATATCATGATAATTAGGATTTTATTCTCCAAAACATCATATTATGCAGAACAGTACCTACCAAAGAGCATCTTTTTCTTTCCATTTAGATGGAATGGTAATTAATGCCACTCTTGATATGTAGGTACACACAATGTATCTCTATATTATTACTACATAAAAGACATAATTAGCCCACATACTAAGATGTAGTTAAGAGAAGTTGTGTACTCAATGTCTCAAACATGAGTGGAAGGTATATCTGGAATGTAGAACTCTTGGAATTACTTATAAAGTCTCTACCCTGCACTAAAGAAGAAAACATACAGAATTCACCTCTAAAGAAGAAACATGAGGAATAAAAGTACAGATTGGAATAAGTAGCTGAGTTGGCTCCCATCATTGTCTGGATATTGATTATTGATTAAAAAATGAAGATTGGGATGTGACACATTTGCTAAATGGTAGAACTATGACTAAATGAAATATTTGACTTGAATTGGAATTAAAAATCTAATTCATTTCTTGAATCTTATCTGCATAAAGCAGTCAAGACACTTTTTTATAGCGATTGCAGTTGACATAGAAACGAAGGGTTAATGCTTACCATTGTCCTCCTTGCTTCCCATTTCTCAGAGGCAAAAATGAAAAGGAGTAGTATGACAGGATTTTTAAAATGGAGAGCAGAGAAAGAAAAATAGTTAATAGCCTGGAAAATAATTTAGCAATGACTTAGCAATAATTCAGGAATATCTTTGGAGAAGATAAATACATCCCTATACTCACATATTCCATGAAAAAGTAAATTTGACAGTAAAGTTCACTTAAAGAAAGATTCTTTTTCTATGAAAAAAAAATGAAGTTCATTAAGTCTTCTAGTATAGAGCAGGAAGGTACCTCAAAACCTTAGGTGGGCATAAAATCCATCTCCCTCAACAGAGCAGGATAAGCTACACCAAAATGATTTCTGACAGCTGTTTCCTTGATCTGTTCTTGAAAATCTCTGGTGTGTGGAAAAGACTGCAGCATCCCAGGGTGACATATCCAAGTGCTTAACTATTGTTACAGTTAGAAAACTGGTTCTGGTTGCTTCTCTTTCCTGATGTCCAATCTAAAGCTCCCTCCCTGAGAAAGAATCCCATTGCTTGCTGCCCTGTCCCGTATCCTGACCTGCAATGGACATGGAGAACAATTTATTACCTTCCTATTCATGATAACCTTTATTCCTTTTAAGACTGGTATCCTCTCTCATGTCAGTTGTATTTTCCCAGCTAAACAAGCCCAGTTCTGTCAGTCTTTCCTGAGAGATCATATTTTCTCTGATCATATCTCTTTCCATCCTCTGGGTTGCCTCTGACTGTTCTTCACTCTGCGCTGTTCTTCATATGCTTAAAATCAGACACACTGGTACAGCCCAGAGTCTGCCTATGTGACTGTGATTCACAAATCCTGTGAATTTGCAATAAACAAACAGCAGTATTTTCAAAAATCCTTAGTCATTAAGAAGCTGAGGCACATTTTCAACCCTCAGTGCACGTATATCCAAGTAATACAATTTTCAAACTAGTATGCCAAAGGTTGAAGCACATTAGGAGACCTACAGCCTGAATCTATGTCAGGGATTTATTGTAATAAAAACCTTAAACACTGTAAAATGAGCAACAACTGAACCAGTCATGACCTCTCCCTGACAATAAACACGGCAATGACCAAAGGAAGAAACAGCTGAACACTGAACCTCTGACACACTGCTGGGTGAGGGCCAGCTGTGACAGAGCTGGTGATGTAGCTGCCCCTTCACACTGAAATAATGAATCCTCCAAGTGATCAGCCCTCAAAGTTATCAAGTTTCAGAATTAAGAAAGTTGTCTGAGCAGCTCCATAAAATGTGGAACTGCTTCATGCTGCTCTGAGGGAAACAAACATCATTAGAGAGCTACATCTCTGTTCTTCATCGTGTTTCTGATTAAAACCCAGAAGAAAAAGAATTTATACAAGCACTTGGATATACCTAAGGAAAAAACCTAATTGCATTAAAGAAAATACATTAAAGAAAAATGAAATTTTTCTTGTTATTGCTTATACATAGCTCTTCTAGTCTTCATTACTTTAAAATCAAATTTAATACACAAGTTCTCATTCCTCTCTCAGCCATGAAGTTTACTATTAGTAAGGTGTTCCCAGGAGAAGTGTAGTAAACTCTGCATTGATCCATTGTTGATGTATGTATTTTAGGACTCCAGTTACACAAGTGCATGGCTACATTAGTTTGTGTCTGGAAACACAAAACTAACATACACAAAAAGGCCCCCTTAATCATCTTACCACACTGCTCAACCTAATTTTAATTCAAATGCCAGGGAAGGGATTTTGGTTCTTGGGAGAACTTTCCAAAATTATACAGTTATTAAGGTAACTCACCTGTAACACACAGAAAAAAAAGGCAAAAACCCCTCCTGATTACTTCAGGGTGCACGATGGCCTCTTCATCTTTATTGAAGTTGGCAGCACAGGAAACCATAGCTTAATTTATTGTGGGATAAGTGCCCTCACTGAGTCCATAGAAAAAATGAGGACATTAAATTATTCTATATCCAACTAACTGCAAAGATTAGTGTCTTTAACTAGAAAATTTATAATGCTTTCAATGAAGCAATCTTGGAATTTTTCATTCAATTATAATAATAACTTTTACAGTTTTGATTTTTGTTATTGAAAACAAAGCTTAAAATACCTGATATTTCAGTAGGATGGAAAGAGTGGAATATTTGGAACAGCTTTCTTTTTACCTTTCTTCCCATAGGAAAAGAAAGTATGTGGCAAGATTCCTTATCACATAAAAAAAATCCATAAACATAAGAGGTATTTTCCCACTAAATGTAGTAGTTTTCTGAGGAAAACATTTATTATATCAGAATTTAATTTCATGAAAATAACTAATGTTAAAAATCCTGCAGATAATAGGAACAAATTTGTTAACTGTCTCTAAGTTTTTAAGTTCTGATGATTGCAAAGAAAGCAGCAAAACCCTGGATATTCAGTATTCTTGCTCTTATGACCTCTGGACAGCAGGTTACTTTCATCAAAATGCCACTGGATTAGCCAAAGTTTTGGATACCTCATCACTACACCTGCCTTTTCCCACCCAACATCAGGCTTCTCTTTCTTTTGGCATTTCCTTGCAGAAACCTGCCCACTGGCTTATTTTAGTGCAATAAAGTCACTGTTCAGCCCCAGCCATCAGCTCAGTTCCTTGCTCACTCTCCTCACTGGCAGGACTGGGGAGAGAATCAGAAGGGTCATGGATTGAAATAAAGACAGTTTAACAGGTGAAGCAAAAGCTGCACACACAGGCAAAGCAAAACAAGGAATTCATTCACTGCTTCCCATCTGGAACATCCCTTGGGTCAATCCCCTCCCAGTTCCTTGTGCACCCCCAGCCATCTCACTGCTGGGTGGGGAGAGAACAGGCCTTGACCGTATGAACACTGCTCAGCAACACTGAAAACATCCCTGTGTTATCAGAACTATTTCCAGCCCAAATAGAAACACAGCCCATGCCAGCCACTGTGAAGAAAATTAATTCTACCTCAGCCCAAACCAGCCCAAATCTGGAAGAAGCAAAGGCCAGTGGAAGGGAAGGCTATTGTGCAATTACAAGCCCCTGCTGTGCCAGAGCAGAAAAGCAATATGAGCAGCTGCCCAGCTGTGAGGACCCATCCTAGTGAAAATACTTTCTGAACAATGCTATTTCTGAGGTCATGTACCTCTCACCATCTCACTACCTATTACTTTTTTTTTTCTCATCCCTTTGGCTATTTACCTGCCCTCCCCTTCACCAAAGTATTTAAAATTACTGAGCACCCATCAAATGATCACTCACTAAACATAGTGACTAAACTAAACATATCTTAGCATGAAAATCTGAGTGTATAGTGAACAATTACAACCAAAGTTAACCCAAAACATTCATGCAAACCTATGAAGGCACAAAATCCAGTGATATTGCTGTAATGTCTCCCTTTATTGCAACACTGTTCTCGGATGGTTTGCATTTCAGGGTTTTGAACTGAGAATCTTGAAGGACACACTCACATCAGCTTTACAGCCAGAGTGCTGAATTCTGCCTAAATTTTTCATGGACAAGGTTTTCCAAATAACAAACATAAAGTTATTGTATTACTTTTCTCAGAATTCTACACAACTATAGTGTATGAATTATTCCATCAGTGTATAGTGTTACTAAAAGTAATCCTGTGAATTAACAGTGTACATATCAAATGCAGTCCTGTTCATTCAGAAATATCACTGATCCTTTGCTCTGTTGTTCTTCCATCTAAATACCTCAAATAATACTAAATGCATGAGAACTATTTAGATATTTTTAATAAGTCAAAAGGTCAAATAGTTTGTGGATATGAACAGAGGGAAATCCAACAGTCTTGGGGAATTGTACCATCCTAGAGGATGCCAAAATGCATTTTGGATGCCAGGATGCCATTTTGCATTTTGGATGCTTAGAGGATGCCAAAATGCATTTTGGATGCATAGAAGATGCCAGGATGCTAAAATGAAAATGAAAAGGGACTGACTGGGAGAAGGGAGAGCAAAAACACATGCTGCCTTCCAGTCTACCTGACAGGCTAGAGAGAATTGTTATCTGATCCTAGATAATAATAAAAGACTTCCTATTATCTCCAACACCATGGAAATTCTAGGCAAAAGTATGCAACTCCTCTGACATCTAAACACCTAACTCCATTTTCGTTTGGGATCTACCTGCATCTCAGAAATTTTGGTGAAGGTTTCAGCTATTGTAAGAAAGCTGATATGTTTTTTAATCTGTAACATACTGTATTTTTGTGCTGCAAACCTGAAAAGTGTTCTTTTCCCCTTAGCAGAATGAGTCCCAAGACATTTGAACAACGGCCCGAGGCCTCATCGCTCTGTCTTCCATAACGTCCTCAGTGACTCTTTATCATAGATTTAGTTATCTGGGCTCACTATCGCCACATGAAAAGATGGATGAGCAGCTTCCAGTGTAGCTGCCACAGATGTCCCACTCCATAGATCACCCACTAAGTTTTGCTGAAGCATTTTGCAGTCTGGACTCGCTGCATCATATCATATGTCACCCCCCATTGCCCGGGGCCTGGGAAACCAGACACTCTCCAGCAGCAGAAAGCTATGTCAGAATAATAATCAGGTCACGTTATTAGTCATGATTTTGGGAGTTAAAACTTGCAGCAGTAGTTTACAAAACTCCTAACGAGCTCTTTGCTGTCTCATGAAAGAAAGGAGCCCGCTGACTCCAGGAATCCCACCAGCATGGATTGGACAGGGAGCTGACAATCGATACGTGGTGGAATAAGGGCTATTTGTGTAGTTCTTACAAGCACACATCAGACCTGTACAATAATCAAAAGTCAGCCATCCAAACTCGAACTGAAATGACAGATAGATGGAATATCTGAAAGGACACATGCATTGTATTCAGGCAAGTCTTCCTAACATCTATTCTGGCGTGACAAAATAGAAAGCTGCAGTCCTACTCCAGAGGGGTTTAGTGAACAGAACCTTGCACATTTGCTTGCAAATTTGAACCTGACCAACTTTAGCCTCTAAGGGGAAATATCATCTTTCCTTATGCCTTTTATTGGCTTATTTATCCTCTCTCCTCAGCACCATAATAACTATACATCCCTTAAGAGGAACAGAATAGCTTATTAGGTAACCACATGTGTTTTGGAGAAGTTAGTGCAAATCTTCTATTCATTTCTTCTGATCATTAAAATCAGAGAAAATTGCTGATAAAAAGGCAGTAAAGTTTTTGGACATGAGATTAAGCCTGAAAGATCACAGGTGTTTTTTTTATAAAGAGCAACTATAAGAAGCTACTTTATTATTTTGTAACCGATACCCAAGGCTCATGATTTGAGAAACCATCATGTTATAGAGCTGCAAGTCACAGTCCAAAGCTCAATTCCACTATATGTGGGTTGACTCTATTGCGTGACAAGTGTAACTGATCTCAGGAGACTCACAGGATAACAATCCAGCTCTTTTAATTATACTGCCAGCTATTATGACATTCTCAAAACCAAAGAATTGCAAAAACAATGGAGATTTCATAGTCTCTCCAGATTTATCTCAAGAACAATTAATTAGGAATCTTTGAATTGCTATCGACATACGCCTTAAATTAAAACCAAGATGAGCTTATGACATGGGAAATGTTACTGGTATTAGAGATTCAGGGATATTCAAGGAAGTCAGCTGCAGACAGGAAGACTGACAGTACCACTGAAGTTTTTCTTTACAGCCAAAAAGTTGACAGAAGGAGAGGAGAAATGACATTACAAATTAACAGATCTGTTATGGAGGCTGGTGAAAAGTTTATATTAAAGCCTAATTGTCGGAATAACCCTACCCTAAGAATGCACTGAATAACAGGCAATTAACCACTATTTGGATGGCGTCACTTAATCTAATGAGATCTATGCTCAGTACTTTAAAGATATACAAATAGATGTATTAAAGTGGTTCAGATGCCTAAATGTCTCAAGTGATGTGTGCCATTAGCACCTAATACAGGTTCATATAAACCCATCTCAGTCAAGCAAATTTACCAGATTCTCAACCTCTGACGTTTCACACCCATTTTTAATTTTAAATTAGAAACTCCTGATATTTCTTATTGTGTTAAGAAGATTAAGAATGAAGATAAAAAGAAAATGAAGATATGGCAGTTTATATATATATTAAAACATCAGTCTGCACTTTCAAAAAATGCATGGTGATGCAAAATTAATCCCACTGCAATACTCATTATCCCTGTGAAACAGAAACCCTGTGTCTATGGTGTACTCTATAAACCAAGGTCAATACAGGAATTTTTGAAACTTTTCTTTGCTCCCTGTATTACTTTGGGTGATATATACCTCGAGTCACACTTTCATCTCGTTGTGCCTCCCACACCAGCCTGGCATGATCTTGAGCAAAGCCTTTTACCTGTCAGTATCAAGAGAAGCAGTAGTGGGCTGGGAATTTGGTCCTTAGCATGAAGGATGTGTTCAACTGCTGCTGGACAAAGTCCTAACAGCAGTGTGACACAGCCCTATTGTCATTAACCTTAAAACCATTAATACGTCCCCCCCCTTTGGATTTTTCTAAATTACTGTATGATAATGCTGGACTATCAAAAATATGTCTTGAAAATATATTTTAAAAATATCAACCTACTTAATTGAAAGCATGCTCTGGAATTAAAAGCAAATAAATATTGGTATGTAAGCCATGGAACATTTATTTCACATGTGGGTTTGTTTTATAGTTCTAGTTTGATTGTTTTTTGGTTGATGGCATTACAGGGAGGGAAAATTGCTTTGCTGCCCTTTCAAAGACATATCAGCACTTGAACAAAGTCTTCCCTGTCCTTTGAATTCTTTTGCAAGCGCCATCAAGTCCAAGTTTATGCTCATTCATAAAATGTGCACCAGTTCAGTTGCCTGTCAGGCTCCTGAACGCAGGCAGCAGTGGGACAGCTGGCGGGGTGACTCTTGGAACCAACATGAGGAATGACGGCAGTCAGAGGAGATGCAAGAGGCTCTGGCTCACTCTGGGCAGCTGGAAGGTGTTCTGTGCCAGGTGGTACCTTCAGGGCTAAGCAGCACAGCCATTTGTACTTACAGGAGTTTGGCATTTCTGTCTGGGTGACTACATCTTCTAAAATCAAAACAACTGAGAGTAGTAGAAAGAAGAATGTGTAATATAAGGTGGAAATAAGCCCAAGATATGTGAGGAAAATGTCTGGGGTGTTTTTTGCATAAAAGCATTACTGCATACATTATATAGCTTCCTTGATGGAGCTGCATGTTATCTAGAGAATTTAATTAGGTGATGTAGCAGATTTACTTGTTTATTTACACCCCCAGCCATATTAAAAAAAAAATCTTTCCCCTGGAACACCTAAGAGTATTGCCTAAGCAGTCAGTTGGGAGCTTCCTAGTAACTGATGTTCCCAAAAGCCTGAGGTTCTAATGTCCTACTTCTCCACCATACAGAATGCATGGATAAGACAGTGGGTGCTCAGAATCATTTTAATTCAGATGCCAGCTAATTTTAATGTGGGAGCTTTGTCTCTGCAGTGTTTCTTGCAAAATGTTGCTTTATCTGAGATGATTCTACCTGCAGGGCTTGCTTTAGGTGCACTCTCAGGTGTGTGTGCCCCTGGAGTGTGTCACAGCCAGTGGCACTGCCCTGCTCCTGCTCCTGCTCCCTGACAGATGAATGAAGTCCTGAGTTTTCCAGAGCATAGGAAATCTGAGTTTCAGAAATATATTCCTACATCAGCACGAAGTCTGCAAACACTGCTATGTCAGGCCAGCCCACTGGTCCCTTCAGTCCCATCTCAGCAAATAGTTTGCTACCTGTTGTCTTGTGTGGGGATGATGCATCTCCACCAATGCCCTGGGCCAATTATGCTATTGTGTAGATAAGAGGAAAATGCTTTCCTGACTCCTTTTGTGGTCGGTGAAGGCTCTGAACCATGAAATTTTATTACTGTTATTTTAGTAGGAACTGCAAGTATCCTGAAATGATCCAGGCTTTTTAAAATTTCAGTCGCAACTTATTCCCCCCTGGCACAAATCCAACAGGCTTTAAATAAAATGTACAGAGAAATTTTTCCTCTTAGACTCTTTGTAATTTTCCTGCTCTTATTTCTAAGGATAACTTGTCCTTGTACTCTAAAAAGGCAGGATCATCACTAGGGACCCTACTATTAACAGTGAATTTGAAGAGAAACATCCTGTTCCCAGTTTTGCCATCTGTTTTGTTTCGACATGATGCTCAAAGAGAAAGGAAAAGAATCTATTAAGCAGAGCATATATTTAATATTTCTTATGATATGAGATATAAAGCTTTACCAAAATGCGTCTTCAAAAGCTGCAACAGACTAACACAGTTTGAAGCCTGAAGCAAAGAAAGTGTTAATTATTACATATAATAGAAATGGTAATAGGACAGAAGAGAAGAGGAAACGCTGTAGTTCCCACTTTAACATTCTACGTCACACGCTCAATCTGAGGCATTGAAGGGCATAAGAGAAGGGGGAAAACCTCACGCCCTACTGTGCCAGAAAAAAAAGAAGCTGCCTACAGCAGATTCTCTGAGCTGGTCCCATATTTAACCCTCAGACAGTTTAACAGCCGTGGCTAATGGTCAGATCAGGGAAGCTGTAACTCTCCGTGCAGAGCCAGCCAAAGGGGAGGCTGCACAAGGCAATTAGCCAACCTTGCAATTTAACCGGGGTTTTATAGCAACAAATACCACTGGTATGGCTCACTTTAATCTTAATGCTGCAATTTGTTCTTTAACTTTTGTAACTGTATTCCATTATGTAAATTTGTGTTGTGAGTAACTGTGCTTTTATTGTCAGGGCCTGTCCACTGATAAGCCTGAACTCATTGCAACACCAAGAGGAATCAAAGTATCCTCAAAAGAGGCAAATTCGTTCACTGTCCAGCACCACCACACTGTCTGGTCTCAAATCCCAGAAAAATATTGCCAGATAGAGCTCTTCCCTAATTACCTGTTAAGACCACTACCAAAAATAAAGACTTGTGATTTCAGTGGAGTAGAATTAACCCCAGCTGAATTCTGTAATCCAGCAGACTGAAATACTGGAGGTAACAGAACTACACAAATCTTGAGAGAAGATATTTGGCGGGTTAGAAGTAACTATCAGTACAAAATTTATTGGATAATTTGGGCAAAACCAGCCCTAGACCGAGCATGCTGCTAAGGTGCTATGTGGAAGATTATCCTCAGAGAAAAGACTTGTTTAGTGAAGATCTTTTGGAATGAGTCTTCCCAGCAAGATGAGAGCATTCATTTTTGATAATAAAGACATAATTTTCTCAGTCTGCAAAGGATTCTACAAACCACTCCAGTTCCTACCCTTCTGCACGTCATAAGAAAACAGAACAAAACAATTGCTTCTGCAACTGCCTGCAAAAAAAAGGAAAGACAAGAGTGCAGAGATCACAGGGGACCGTGGGGGCAAAGGTGCCTCTGAGACAGTTATTGTTTCAAGTACCAAAGTTGGCAAGTGCTTGATTTCTGTTACCAGCAGGGCCTGAGTTTCAGCTGTTTGGCTTAAGTAAGCGTAAGAGGGACAATCAGGGAAGGCTTGTACCTAAAATTTGTGCAGAATCAACAACCTCACAAGCTGAGCTCTGAGCAGCATTCATGTTGCAGCAAATCTCCCATGGCAAATCACTTGGATAGCACCAGCATTTCCTTTTTCATCGATTCAGCTGCCTTGTGTTTCAGCACCTCTCCCTGTTACCTGGGCTACAAATTAAAACCAAGGACAGGAACATCTCTTGCCTTGGCTTTCTTTCTGGGCAAAAGAAGTGGGGAACCACAGAAGGGGAAATGCTGTGATTTGTCCTTTTAGAGAGAGAGAGACTCTCCAGTGTCAATGCCATGTGTAACTTTTCACACAGTGAATAACTGACTTTCACAATTTCTTTGAGGTGGGATAGGATGTTCTTATGAATTCGATTTTGAGTTCACTCATTTGCAGAGTTGAAGAGTTTGACATCTAGACAGGTAGAAAGGAAAAGAAGAATCAAGAGAATAATCTTTGCTTGGGAAGGTCACACAGGATTTTATCCCCAGTTCACCTTTCTCCTTCTTTGACACAAAGACTAAAAGGAGGAATATGAAATTCAAACATTTTTCTTCTCTCAGATACATAATCTAAATAATTAAAGTACCTAAAGCACTTGATTCCCATGTAAAACTGATCTAGTTTCTATAGAGAACTCATGCATCATGATTACTGAAGGAGGTACATCGATGTATTATTCATGGCCACAAAGTGCACACACCATCTTACTCTCAAATGACCCTCATTATTTGGGACATTCCTCATTTTAGATTCACATTCATCTCTATCCCATACTGAGGTTACCATCTGGTCATTTTTTTCTTTACTGACTCAGGCTGCTACCTTTATATAAAAGTCATTTAAAGCCAAGCACTAATTAATTCTTTCAAATAGCTTCAATAAATAAAAATAAATAAACTGTGATTACAAAGGAAAATAAATTGGTAGACATGTAAAGACCCTACAGTAGTGTTAGAAAGAAGCCAAGGTTAATATAATCAGTATTTTTTTCTTTAATACATCTTCACATTAATTTTTGATGCTCATAACAAACAAAGAAAAAATGAGATCCAGTAATAAGACATATGAAAATACAGATAAATCTACATATGCAAACTTTAACCTACACAAAGATGAACAAATCATTAGCCAAGAAAATTATAAAGAACAAATGACACGAAACTAAACTGATCCAGTTATTTGAGACAGCAATGTAGAACAGATGATACAATATTTATAACTTAAATCCACTGTCAGCAGCATCATCTAGGGAATTGCACACAAGGGAGGACCACACTAGAGATTCCTTTTCACTGCTCCAGGTAAAATACTCAGCTTACTTTTTCTTTTTGTTTTTTTTTTCCTCTCACCTCATCCACAGCAGCAGAACTGGGCCAACACTATCAGTTATTATTCACTTGACTGGAGGAATCTATTTGCTCTCACTGCATTTCTGCCCCTTTTGGTTCATTTCTTTTAGCAACTTTCTAGGTATCTGCTGGCAGGAAGGGCTAGTAAACCAGGATCGTGGAAGAAACAGAAACATTGCTAATAAGGGAACATTCCCAAGCAGGAAAATAGACGATACTGAGCTCAAAAAGGGCCTTTCTCTTCTTTATAAAAGCTACTATTCATGAGAGAACCCCCATCACATTGCCTTGTGTTCAGCCCTAGGAGCACAGAAGTGTATTTGTGCATCTGGCTTTCAAGTTTTAACATACCTGTATCTTGTGTAAACTGATACAGAAAGTTGAGTGAAGTGCTGAGTCATACAATATTTTTATAAGGGTTGAGAAAGGATTTAATGAATTTAATCATGGGGCCATGATTGGAAGTATTAGAATTTTTGTGATACAGAGAGTCACAGGTGTCACTGCAGCTAAACAACCTCTTTTATAGCTGTGCTTTCCCATTAAAAAATTCAAAGTGCCTTTGCTTTTCTCAAAATGTCCATATAATGTATCAAAAATGAAATATTTTAGTCACAGTTTTAAAAGTGTATTAAAAACTTGTCTTGTTATGCCCTTATTCCATCACTTCTGCAATAATACCAGGTCCTTCAAGGAGAAGATATTTACTCCTTACAAGTGAGAGTTCTCTGATACCTTCAACAATAATCAGTCCTACCTGCCACTCTGAAAATGTCTGAGAGAGTGCAGGACTTCAACCTCAACAATCACTGTTGTACTTCACCAAATGAACAACCATTTGCCAGTTAAAAGCCTGAAAATGGAGGAAAAAAGGGGTCCATTAGTACCAACAATAGTTAATGCTGAGAACTGAAACATTATTTCAATCAACAAATTTGAGATTTTTTTCTCTTCCTAAACTCAAGAAATTTTCATGAAAGGTTGGTTTTAAAGGCCAATTTTCAAACAAGTGTAATTAGTATTTCTATAGAAATTGTTTCTTTTCAGAAGCTCTGCAAATTATGCCTGGGTTCTTGTATATACTCCATCACTGCTTCCTGCAGCATAATTCATCTTTTGTCTCTGCAAAATAATGAATGAGTGTTTTGGTCACCTTGCTCTTGCCTTTGCCCTTCCCATACTCCCCTGTGAGAATCTTCAATATCGTTCAGCACTTGAAGTTCAAACTCATCTTATTGTTATAAGGAACGTTATTAAGAGCTTTGACCGGGATTCCTGCTTTAGATTTCTCAGTTCGATTAATAGAAAATAATCACTTTCACACTCTCTCTCTCTGGTGATTTGGTTAATTAACTGTTAGGAGCAGCACAAATAATTTCTACACCAGTGTACTTATTGTTTTTAAAATTATGTGAAAATTAGTCCCTTACTAGATGATTAGGGTTTTAGATCTGCTAATGAACAACAATAGTCTGCCATTGCCATCTTTTAATTTACTTTTAATCACCAGCTAAGTAACAAAGAAATGTCTTTTAAAATAATTAAGACTACATATCAGGTCTCTGTAGGACATCAACAATAAAGGGGTTAACGATGCATCCAGTCATCATGGAAACAATCAAAAACTGTCTTGCTTTAAACAATGCAGAGCAACCCACTATCTAAATGCATCTGTGCCAGAAAACCCCATAGCTTTACATTTTTCATCCTGTAGAGATCACACACACATGCACAGAGACACAAAAAATAATGATGGAAATCACCTACGTAACAGGGCAAAGATGTAAATTAAAATAACAGTGAAGAGCAGCCACTTTCCTGTGAGTAGACAGAACTCTCTCAGCATCGTGGTGTGACTTCAGCTGTGACAACAGGGCACAACAAAAGATGCCAACACAAACACAGCACTCAGAGACAGAAAAGGCATTTTCCCTCTCAAAATCTTCCTGCACTTGTCTTCTTTAGATATTTAAAAGTAAAAAATTTAAGAACTCAAAAGTAGTTTCCCAAACCTTTATTCCAAAGGGATTTATAAAAGTCTCTATGACACATAAGACAAAACCTATTTTGGGGTGAAAAATAGTAATAATTTTGCTTTGAATCCATTAACTCTTTAGTAGCAGTTGATATTTATGTCTGCTGCTATAAAATTAACCCACCATACTTCTAGGATGGGATTCTCATTGATTTTTTTCACACAAATCAGGCATGAAAGTTGTGTGTGTCTATCCATGCATGTGCATCTCCTTTGACCCAGCAGTGAGAGAATGTGGACAAAACAAAGTTGCCATGTCTTTTTGTCAAAAAAATTAAAGAAAAAGAAAATATGGATTAAAAAATACTTCCCTTAAATGTAAATGTTTCACGATGTGAGAGAATAATGGCTATTAAGAGGTCCTGAAAGGGAAAGGCAGGTACTGCACTTAAAATTACCAAACCATCTGTAGCATTTAGAGTAGTGTCTCACTGAACAGTAAATGCAGCACAAAGTTCACTTTAATTCTTGACCAATAAAAAAAGGAATTGTCCTAAAAATTCTCTATTATGAAGCATCCAACACATGTATTGGCACTCCAGAGAGCTATTACACCCTAATGCTTGTGCTCCCTTTTGAAAATGGTCTTTTCCAGCAGCACGTTTGGCCCGTGGGAGCATGGAGCACTGTGAGGAAGCTGCTAGAAGGCCATCTGTGCTCTGGCTGAAAAGACTTTAGTTACTGCGGGAAAAAAGAGCCCATTTATTGCTCTCTTCATAGCCCCCTATTTTCGTTTGGAAATGAAAATGGTGTAAAAATGAGAATGTGAAAATAATATTAAAATGAGAGCTGGCAGTGGCCAAACAGGTAACTTCATCCACCTTTTTGTCAGTACAAGATGATCTTCAGTAAGCAGTAAATGACAGCAGCTAGAGAGACTGTCTGCTCTTGCCAGATTTACCTTCCACACCTTCTACAGTACTAGTCCCATCACACCCTCTCTTTCTGTCCTTCCTTCCTTCCTTCCTTCTTTCTCTCCAAAGGTTTGCTCATTTTACATGAAGCATAAAATCTTCATGGTTACAGATACCCATGGCCGTCTATGTTTGTACTATGCCTGAAAATTTAGGCTGACTGTCACATAGGCTCTCCAGGGATGATGATAATAATAGTGACAAATACAATAATCACATTGACCAGGCCCGTGGAAACCTGATTCTGGAGGTCTCAAACACTGTGACAGTTTATTCCCTGCTGTAATCCTTATCGGAATTTCACATTCACTGTGCGCATTGTTTTCTCACTTTCATCTCATTGACTCCAATTAACACTCTTTTAACAATTTTCAGTAATCCTCTACCTTGTTTTTTGGTTCTCTAAAGACCTGTTAAATAGCCCATGCACAGTACTGGAGTCACACTGATGTTAATTTTTCAGCAGCTCTTTGCAGAGCATCCCAAGTGCAAACCGTAGTGTGTAAGAGAAGGCGCTTCACCTGCCTGGCACTTCACGTCTCCACATACCCACACAAATATCAGAGCAAATTTCTCAGATACACTGCTTTTTAAAATCCTTGTCCACTGCCATCAGAACCTTTCAGCCTTCTACAGATTCTAGTGTTAGAGAGTTCTGATTTTTCTGCACCTCCCTTTATATTTTTCCTTCACTGGTCACCATTAGGATTAGTTCTGTGAAGCTTACCATGGTCTTACTATTGTTGCCTTATGACATATCAACCACACAAAATATGTCATTGGTTTTTTATGTGTCTTAAAACCTTTTAAGCTCCCATTTAATTACTTCATTATTGAATAAAGCCTCTTTAAAGGAAACTGCTCAGCAATTCTAGAAAATCAAACTGCCTATTAGGGCCTCTAATAGGCCTTCAAGATGCCAATTTTAAGCCTCGCTTCTGAAAATCTTGACTCAGACACTTGTTTTATAAACACATGAGATTACAATTGCAGAACAATATACACAGTAATGCTGAGAAAGGAAGCTTTTAAAAAACTTTTTAATAAATACTGTGTGAAAAAACCTAGAGCAAAACTGTACCTAATTTATAGGCTGGCTTGAAGGATAAAACAGGTAATTGAAAGAGGTTTGCAATACACATTTCACATAAAGATAGCTATTATTTTAAATGCAATGAAATACTCAGGGTTTCATTTGTTATTTTTTGCTCTATACATATTTTCAAAATACAAATACAGTTAAATTTGAAAGATGAAACAAGATGAAAAACTTAGATACAAATCCCCAGGATGAAGAGGTTGACTCTTTTCAGCTCTGTGTGACATACAATTTCTTCACAGACTTCAACAAGTGAAAAATACCAACTTTGCAGCCATGTGTATTTTGTTACCTTGTACAATTCTGACTATTCTGTACTGGGATGTCTGAGGAGCCTGTTCCTTTTTCAATATTGATGAGTATCATTATGGTTATGAACCATTAACTTCACCCAGGGGGACATCCCAGAGGTGTCCGTGTCTCTGATGAAAGGCCATATAAATCCAGATGCACATTGTCCACCATATGTGCAATGGTCCTCAGCTTTTCATTCTCCTGTAACAAAATGGCTCATGTGTATTCAGGAGACTTCAAAAGGGCAACCAAAAAGACTGAGACTCAGAGTGGTCCTTTTATGCCTTTGATGTACAAAGCAAATCAGCCTGAACTCATCAGAGACAACTGATGACAGGGGCTGGGCTAATCTTCGAGTGATCAAAGCATTCAAAGTCAGTGACATTTGCAAGGAAATTAATGATTCCTCCATAAAGGTTTTAACCATCCTATAAACAGGATAAATGTAGAAATCCTTAGATGGATAGGACCATTAAGTACAGCAAATGTTACTGAAAATAATCACAATGGTGTTTCATTTATTAAGAAACTGTTACCCACATTCATTTACATTCCACTGAACAGATTGTATGAAAGCGGGGTTTTTTTCAGTCTGGTTAACGTTCTCTGAAATGAGAAATTACACACTGAAAAGTAGTACTTTGTGTGTGTCATGTCAGAGAATTACAAGGGATCATTATCCAATCTTAGAGACACAGAATTATTACAGATTTATCAATTGTTTCTACTGATGTAAAAGGTCTGATAATGGCACAACGTGCCTGACTAACAAGAATTACTATAATGAAGTTAAGTGCTTTAACTTGTTTAATGATTCTGGTGGCAATTATTACTTATCCGGGACCAGAGAAGAAATTGTAAAATATGCCTCTATCCTTGATACAATTAGAGGTTAAAGGATAAAACTGTAAATTCAAGGTTGGCATTTGCTTTTTAGAAAAGATTTGTTAAATATGCTGAAGTCATATTTGTACTGGCACAAGATAAAGCAACCAATCAACTTTTTTCAGTAGGGAGTCTCTCCCTGCTTTTTTACTGTCTTTCTTTATTTAATAACAACGAGATGTGTGTGAGTTACCAGGTTCACTAAGTAGTTTTATGAGTATTTTACCTTTTACTCTGTGGCCTCAAGAAATTCCCATAACAAACAAAACACAGGTTAACAATTGCTCTCGTTGCCATTAGGCAGGATTTTGACATGTGGTCAAAAGAGGAGAAAATGGAAAAATTTAAAAACCCTTTTGCCACCTCTAGTAAGTTGCTTTTATTAGTCTTGCCTTTGACTTCGTATGCAAGCAACTAGAAAATATTTGTTGTATTATGGGAGCATGAGGAGTATAAATGAGTTGGTAATTTTTGATACACAGTGTAAGGCAAACCTACAGGTTTAGTTAAATGCCCCTTACAAATACAAAGTAGACACCACACACCACCTCCATCTGATCTTTTTCTTTCCTATCATATTAAGCAAAATTTTTAAAATACATCTGTCACGGATTGTTTAAATATTTAGGCTCTGTCCTGTTAAGAAAATAACAGTTCTGCCATTATTAAAGATGGAATTTTTGGAAGTTTTCAAACAAGGTCTCTATTTAATATGCATATTAATACCCTAATAGAGCATGGATGCACTGTAGGAGCAGACTGCCATGTCTGTTGGCCCTCAGTCTGGCAAGTGGGCCCATTTTACCATATCTTTCAGTGTCTGTGGGTGACAGATCAGTATTTACATGGAGCATACAAATTTCAAAGTCCCCCTATGTGCTGAATTCATTTTTAATGGATGGATTTCAGTCTATTCCATCAACCCTTACTTACAGAATTCAATAACTGAATTTAATTAAGACCATATTAAGCATACTAGAACATGATATTGTTTCTAAAGTTTCTAACATTTTTACAATTGTTCAATACCAGAGAGTCCTGTAACTAGACCTTTCAAAAGTGAATAAATTTTTCATATCACATTGCTGTTCTGTGAGTCCAACCACCACTATTAAGATTAAATCCTTAATAACTTTACTTGCACTCAAATATGATGCTCTGGTTTCAGGTCAGTGAACCTCATGAGCTTTTGCCCCTATGTGCTCATTTCCATATCATATTTGGATTTGATTTCCCCCCCCCCCCTCACAGATATGATCAGTTGCTTAGTTTGGTCAAAATCAGAGGATCACAAAATATTTCAGGCTGGAAGGGGCCTCAGGAGATTTGCAGTCCAGCCTCTTGCTCAAAGCAGGGACAGCTCTGAGGTCAGCCTGGGTTTATCCAGTCTCATCTTAAAAACCTCCAAGAACACAGACTGCTCGACCTCCCTGTGCAGCCTCTTCCAGTGCCTGGCCAGCCTCAGGATGACAAAGGTTGTCTTAATTTCCTCTCCTGTCTCAATGGATGCCCACTGTTGACCTTCCAACCACACACCACTGTGAAGGTGACATATTCTTGATGTCCCCAAGGTACCAATAGGCTGCAATCTAATCAATAATTGATCACCTCCAAAGCTGTGTCTTGTCCAGACCCCCAGCTCCCTCAGCCCCTCACTGCAGGGCAAGTGCTCCAGCCTCCTGACCATCTTGGCAGACCTCTGCTGAACTTGCTCTGCTCTATCAACACCTTTCCTATATTGAGAAGCCCTTGATGAATTTTGCTGAATTTCTTTAGGTCTCAGCTGCCCATTCCTCCAGGCCATTTAGCTGCACAGCAGCTCTTCCTCAAGCATATCAATCCTTTCCCTCATTTTGATGTCATGTAGAAACCCGAGAGTGCACTCTGCCATCTCCTCCAAGTTGGTGTAATGAAAATTACTAAACCCAGTTTAAAAATCATTATTTGTAGGGGATTTTTTTAATCCCAGATTTTTTTTTCAGACTTGGTTTAAGGAGATCTGATAGAAAAGTAGCTTTCCATATGGAATAGAAAAAAACAGGGAGAAATCTTCCCCTGTGCTCAACTGCAGCACCAAATTTATTCTGAAAGCATCACTATCCTGTTCCTTAGTATAAAGCAGTAGAAAACAAGGGGGTTGCAAAACATAAGGACATAGTTGTGATATGTAGGCAGAATCCTCAAATTTTCAACTCTCATAATCCAGCATAGTCTTCCCACAACTTGAAATGCACCTGGTAGAACTTCTCCTTTAGCAGACCCATGGCCCTTCTCTTTCACACTTGGGTTTTTCTTCAAAGGTTGATTAAACTAAAAAATAATACTCTGAAATGTCACACTGACTCCAACTGTGCATACACATATGCTTGCAAGGCTCAGAACACTGAACAATCTGATCAGTATTTAACAGAACTCTCCAGATCTTTGCTCAGCTCTGAGTGCCATCATGGTCTATTTCTGCTTCCCAAACCCAGCTGTTGTAGTTCCAGATTAAGCAAGTTGTGCTTTGCCCCATTTTAAATTGCAGTGAAAAGTACAATGATCCTATTTTTCACGCACTCAAAAGGTTAAAAAGGATTTTGTTTCCAGTCTTTCTGGGGAAAGAAAAATAACAATAAAGAAATGAAAAGGAACATTAGAAGGGAAGTGCTTTAGCAATTTTACCTGAGAACTATGCTGGAGCCCTAATTGCAATGATCAGGATTAAGAAAAAAACCAAAACCTGAGAAAAATGTGACTATTTTCCTAGTCAGAACCAATTCAGGAAAGCTAGGACTGCAGTGACAAACCTGGTCAGCTTTATACCTTACTGTGTTACTGCAACCACGTTTATTAACACACTGAGGTGTAAAATTTGCAGCTACATACATCCCATTAATCATTAAAAAAAAAACCAAACCCACAACAAAAAACAGCTAAACCAATACAACTAACTGCACCTCTGTCAGTGAAAAGGACATAATTTGTTTCTCTAGTTATGAGGTGGGTTGCTGTACCTGCACTTGAAAGAGAACCTGGGCATGAACCTGTTTCACTGCTACCATTCTTTCCCTGCTTCAGCTCTTGCCTGTTAGTTCAGTTTCTACATCTCCATGATGTTGTTTCTCCTTTGTCGAGACTGATTTTATTTAACTCTGCTTTTCTGCCATCACAAGCTTCCTTCTCTTTGTTTATGGAAATATGGGAAATATGTCTGTAATACTCATTCTGTTCAGTGTGACTGATACACTCCAACACTGCAATTTACCAAAGAAAATATCAGGCTTACATTTACAAAATAAATATGTTTGATGTTAAGTTTAGAGTACGAATGAGACACGTGGAACTTGCAGCATTTGTGAATCTCACCCAGGTGATCTTGCCAGAAAGAAATCTGCGTGAACCAGGGAGCACAGACATGTGCTATGCCTGTTATGGGTTATGGGATTTCTGCTCTTTTTGTTGGGCTTTGCATTTGGAACAGAGAGAAAATGAAGCTTAAGCTTAATTAGTTGCAGTAAAATAATATACAAGTGTTACTGTTACTTGTTTGCTCTGGATTTAACTTACACCCTTTTGGTTCCTTGTGTAGGGCACTCAGGAAAGAAAAGGAATATGAAATGTAATTAACCACATTACCAATTGCAATATTTTCAAAAAATAACAATCCAAGACATTATTTGCAGGAGAAATATGTAAAAAAAAAAACCAAAAAACAATTATGTTTGAGGATTTGGCATCCATTCACATTTGAAAGTACAAACAAAACCCAAAATGAATGGGAATTAAATTATTTGTGAAATTATTCATTCAACTGTTGCCTTGCTATTTTCTTCCCTCTAAATCTTAAATACAGTTGATTTCACCCTAGAAATGGAATTAGCATTATAGCCACTCAGTAATAATCTCTGACAACTAAAAGAAAAACAATCACCTTTCTACAGCTTCATGAAAGAGCAAAGGCCTCTTTTGTTCTCACGTCAAGCTTTGCACAAAGACAGAAACTAATTCTGTTTGTGTGCTGTTGGGAAGTTTTAATCCAGATTTTTTTATGGCACTTGCTTATCATATTGGCAGAGAAAACAATTGTAAAATTTTCCTCTGTAGCTTTCCTTAACAGCAATGCTTCTTCAAGAAGATGAGTTGAGGCCAGTGACTTTCCAAGTCCTGCCAACAGAGGCTTCATGAGTGCTCACCAAATCAAAACATTTCTAAGAGGTAAAGGGTTGGCAACCCTTGGACCATTTAAATTAACAACATTTAAATGAAAACTCCTGCTTTGTATAATCTACTCCATTTCATACAAAGCAGAGATTGCAGGAACAGCCCTGACAGCTGTAGCAGGGCTCTGGGCTCGACGTGAGGAAACACAGAATGTACCTGTTGCAGGACATGCTGACAGGTGATCTCTGAGCAATGCCCCTTCCCATGAGATTAGAATTAAGGCTGGGGAAGGATTTGGTTTTTGTTGGTGGTGGTTTTGTTTGTTTGGGGGTTTTTATTAAAGTGATTCATATGATAAATGGAAACAAAATTTTAAGTGAACTCTAACTGATTATGATTTTCTTTAAATTTAGCATATAAGAGAAAGGAAGACGACATAAAAATATTCTGAAACAATACTTCCATGTTTAACTATATGGTTAGTGTGAAATGATCTCAAAACCCCCAGATTTTTGCACTCTAATTTCCTAAGCAAACCAAAATATGATTAACTTCACTACCCTTCCTGTGGTCTAGTTCAGCCCCAGAACTCAAAAATCTGCAAGCACATTAAAGGTGCAAGATTTTGTTATGTGCATTTTGTTATGTATTCAAACTGACAAATTACTCTATATCATTCTCCAGTTTATAATATTAAGCACTTTATCAGTAAAATCCAACTCTTTCTATATATTAGGGCCTCTAATAATTTGGTTTGATTTATTTTTAATGTCATTTATGTATGAAACCTCCCTGTTCACTGAAAAGTCATCGAGTCTGCTTATCAGATAAGGGAAATAGAGACTTTCAAGCTGGCTGCTCCTTGCACAAGGGAGATTGTCATATGCCATATTTTTATTAAAAGTTATTTCATGTTTATGCTTGGAGAAAATTCTTCTTTGAGAAAGACTTAGTTTATACCTGATTTTAACATCCACTAGTGACTATTCAGCATTTTTCATATATTCTACTTTGTTTAAAATCTCCAGAAAGAAGTCTGGGATGTTACCTTTGTTTTGTCATCACAATAGGAAACCTTTTTTAATGTTGAGAGTGAATTGTAGGTTGCCCTATTACTGAAGATGTGTATTTGCAGCTATGAAAAAGGATAGTGTTATCAGTGACTTCCCTTGGTTTTGAAGACTTTACAAAGTCTCGTAAGAAAGGTTTCTGTTACTTTCCTAACAAATAAGCTCACGTGTGAATCCTTTATAAATGTCTTTATCTTAAAGCACAGAAGTCAATGTTGAAGTTACTTAGAGTAAAATTATCAAATATTTACAGGTTAAAGATGTTTCTGGGCCTGTAGAGAGTCACTGTAATTTGTGATGTATGATGCCTCCTGCTGCAAATCCCACTAGTTATGTCTCTTGATCCCATTTTCAAGGGATTTTAGCTCACAGGAGCCTAAAGGCATGTTTACAGCACTCAATGGAACTCCGGTTTGATGCGTTGTAACAAAGCAAACATGACCTGGTAAATTCAATAGTGAGGCATAACTTGCAGTGGTGTTTGCTGTGGTGACCCATGATTTTGGTTCCAGCATTATCCTGCACTCAGCTGAGCTGTCTCTGCCAACTGCTGATTCATGCTTGGTGTTATTTATGTTTGAGTCAACATAACTTTTTGATAGTCACTCTAGGTTTTCAAAAGAATTGAGAGAGAAAATTCCCAAATGGGTTGAATGTATGACACCCATTTGAATGCAAATGAATGTAGTTCTCATATAGCCTAATTAAATTAAATGCCTAAGAAGATATTCAAAAGATCTTGGGTTCTGAGTCATTTTGAAAATATGGTCTCAACAGTCAAGTGTTAAGTTATACAAGATATATAGAACTAAAGAATTGTATTCATCTCCCTTTTGTGGGTATTTAGCAGAAGAGATACAGGGTCTGAAATATCCAAGGCCCAAATCAGAGTAGACAGTAAAGTAAACAATAATTTTACATGTTCTTCCTTTCAGCATTTACCAGCTCACACATTTGAATTTAGAGAGTTTTAGCATATTATTAGTCATGAATGCCAGCTCTGTCACTGACATCCATCAAGTCATTCAATCTGTTTATGTATCAGCTCCAGTTCTGCAGAATGAGAAATTATTTCCTTTGCATCAAAAAAATTGTGAAGCCACCACAGTAATGATTGTGATGCCCCCAGTGTACAGCTAAGCATCTAATACATTACGATTTGTTTTATATCTCCCACTTTACTCCCTTATTTTAATTTTCCTCCAAAAGTTTCCTGTCATCCACTTTGTTCCTTCCTTCCTTTTTTTTATCCATCCACAGTTTGCCTCCCATATATTTTTTCCTATGTATCCTCACATGTACATTAGAGTGAGGATAAACTTACCAGCCAAATCTTGATATTGGTATTTCCCATTACTAACAATAAAGTCACCTCATTCCTTCCCTTGTTTGTATTGTGTATTTCACATATATTTTGGTATCAAACAATGAGATAGCTGGCACTGCAAGGAGACTTTAATATTTTAAACCATTCAGTCACGACCTGGCCCACTGGAACCGCTGCTGACAATTTGCTACTGTGAAGTGACACTTTGCAATGCTGGTTCTGGGATCTCTGACTCAAACAGCAACGGGAGAAATGGAAAGATGAAGCATCCCCAGATTCTGAAACATTCACAGCTTTCTGTTCCTGCAAGTCAACAGTGAGGATGTGTGTGTGAGGGGCGTGGTTCTGGCATCCTGTAGTGCAGAGAGAGACCCATCTAGAGACTGGTTCACCCACAACCAGGCTTGTGCAGTACATGAACACCACACAGCACAATCCAGGCTTACAAAGCATGTCAGAGAGAGGCATGATTCTGTTTGTATTCAAATAAAGAATCCTTTACACTACCATCTCCTCTATTTGATTCTCCTCTTAACCCCACTAATTAGGGTGTGATCCCAGTTGTCAAGGCTGTTTGATATGGGAAATTCAACATGTGCCCCTTTGCTGATCACCACAGTTAGCTAAAGACCTGACCTGGCTCTCTCCTCTAGTAGCTTATGAATCTTTTTTACATTTTCTGTCCAGCTGGTAGTAAGACAAAGTGATGCTCCCAACCCCATCTCTTTATGCCTTGCACAAATAGATTTATTATAAACATGAGGCAAATCATGAATGCAGAGAGAAAAGCACATTTTGTCATCCCTACATGACAATAGAACCCAACCCTCATTTTAGCTCATCTTCACATAAAATGACCAAATGATAGAAGCTCACACATGGAATGTAACAGGTCACTAATAGCTGACTTGAAAAATACAGGCTCACCTAAGTCAGCTCTGCTGAATCCTCCTGGGACAACTGCAGAGGTTTCCTGTATCCCACTGATGGGGGTTACCACGTCTTATGCAGCTGCTTATTCTGGCTCCTCAAGTGTGTAATTCAGAGTACACACCCTAAGCTCCACTGCACTGTGAACCTCAGCACCTGAAGGGTAACACCTGCCCTGTTTTGCCTTTGTGACGTGCAGCCAGTGACCTCTGCAGAGATCAGGTGGGCCAGGAGCAGGGAAAGCAGTTCTGCTGCTGGTTCAGTTAAGATTTGGCAGGCAGATTTATTTGCTGCAGCCCAAAGAATCACTCACATAGAATGACACAGATCACAAATGACAGGTAGAAAAATTCTGCACAGAAGAAAAGAAACTCATTTCGCTCATTTTTAACAAAACTAAATTCCAGGAATTTGCCTTCACATTATGCACATATTTGCTGCAGTGTATTCTGAATATTTTTTTTCTCCTTTGATGTCTTCAGTTTACCTGAAATATTTTTCAGCTAAATTATTGGCATATATATCACCAGTTTCTATAGATATAGCTGGTCTTTGCCATTTCATTGCAAACTCTACAGAAGATGAAAATAAAAGCCAGGTTTTATGATTGACTTGCTGCTGCCTAATTATATGGAAACACTGTTTTTGATAATAATGATATGTCAGCAGCTTGATTTACTAATCAGAGTCAGTATCTAGGGACAGGAAGGGGTGTGTGAGCACATATGTACATGTATATTTGTTCCAACAATTGCATATTATCTAAGTTAGCATTGATTAGCAACTAAATTTTCAACAGTACTTGTAAGGAATAATTTGTCTGAATCATTAAATACAACATGGTACCTTTGCAAGTAGAAATTCACAGTTCTGTCTAGAAAACAAGATCATATCAATGTTATTCTACATTGAAATCCAATAGTATTGATGGAATGAGTTACTTATTCCCCTGAATAAATAAGGCCAGTCAGAAAACAAACAACAAACTCTGCAACTCACTAATCATGCAAACTATACTGAATAATCAAAATAATTTGCAAAATGTAGACTGAAACCCATTTGTTTAACAAGTTGTTTAGCCAGTCCATCCAAACCCAGAGTCACTGCCAAAAAGCTCTGGGTCTGTAACAAATACAATTTACAGCAAATGTTCACACTGCTATGCTCAGAAAAATAACATATCAATCATTTCATTTCTTTGCATCAGTTTGACTTCAAATCTACCTTAGTAGCAACCACAATTGGGCCTTATAACCAGCAAAGTGTGGGGCTGCTCATTAGCAGGCAAACAAACCCACAGCATTCCAGGCCCCTGAGTGTTCCACTGCTGTGACCTGGGATGGCAAAGGGCCACAGGCTGAGCTGCTCATCTTCACAGACCTGAGCCTGGACATTCTGGGGATGAAAAAGCTTAAAACTGTACTTTTTGTTCTACTGCAGACCCAGTGCATGTCATGAATGGGGAGGAGAGACTTGGCTCCGGGGAGGACAGTCCAGCTTTCTTAGAAAAGCCATCTTAGTGACTCCAGGCAGAACACACCACTTTGGGATACCCAAAGAAGAAAACTCCCTGGGTATTTTGCTAAACCATTGACATACTGATTTCTTTTACTCTACTGACCTCTTCTGAAATGTGGCTGAATTTGTTTGGTGTGACATCTGCACAGTTTGTCCTACTAATTGAAAGACTAGATGTGACTTATTTCCCCAAAGACTGTCTGCAGCCAGCAAGCAGGAACAAACTTCAGTCATTTCTGATTGGCCACATTTCAAAATCTTGTCCCAGATGTACCTGGGCTGTGTTTTCTATGTGCCACTCATTTCTTTTAAGCTGACATTTTGATTTAGTTATCTCTGATCAGCCAAGACAGGCCAAGAGATCTCTTTGGTTACAAGCCAGCTGCACTTGTGCCTGATGTGCCCTCCTCTAGAGAGACAATGTACAAGTGAAGCTCCCACTTATTCCCAAGTCAACCTGTATAGCAAAAAAATTACAGAGTTCATGTCAAGTAAGAAGAAACGGGGAAAAACATTCCTATAAGGACAAGTGAACTAATGTGAACCATATAATTTCCATTTCTACAGAAAGTATCCTGAATTTTAGGCTTATTACTCACCAGCATTTGTTTCTGGCTCATTGTTTGGAAAAAATAAGCAACCAAAAACCACTGAGGAAACATTATCATTAACAGAAAATTGAGACAAAGAGAATTACCTTCTCTCACATTTGATGACGCCTGGGTCAGGAACAGAAAAAAATTAAAAGTATTTTTAAAAAATGAAAGATGTTAAAATCCCACTGTAAAACAGGAGATCTAAAATTGCCCTGGAACTGGAGGGGACATGCATTATTTGAAAACTGTCCCAGTGATCAAAGATGAGGTTGTCATGAGCCATTCTAGCAGATGAGCTTTTCTTCTTGACTCTGAAGACTGACAAACCTACTGGCAACCTTGAAGAAGATTTGCAAGCCTCTGCAGTTATCTGCAGGCAAATGCAGTACAAAGGGGACACAGACTCTATTATGATATTTTGGAATCAGTATTACACTCATATTTCAGCTGAACAGAAAAATGGGAGTTGATGACAGATGGTAGTGGAGAATTGGCAGGAACAATTAAGAGCTGAAGAAGGCATGGGAAACGTATTTTTTGTTAAAATGCTTCTCTGTAATTAAGCAATATGTGTCTCTTGACACCATTTCAGTACATAGATATGTTTTAAGACCTGAGGAGGTAAGACAGGCCAAGAAATTCTTGGGTTTTAAGTCAGCTACTCTTGAAAAAGGTCCAGTAGATCTTTCTTAGCATAGCAGGTTTTGCCCGGTGAATTCCAGGAAATGGAAAATACACAGCAACATTCTTAGATGGTGAAAATATACTTAGAGTATTCTCCCTTATCCCACTTCATCGTAAGTCCTGATATATTTATAAAATTTATCAGATTTTAATACACATTTTGCCAGTTAAACACATTTTAAAAATCATGGATCTTTTTTACAAGGATACCTCTAATAGATTATACAACCAGCGAAAACAAGGTGGAAATGTTCGGCTACAAGGAGTTCTTCCTTTTGCAATGACTAACCCTAGTAAGCACATTTGATGTTAAGAGTTCAATTCTGAGTGGTGCAGATTCACACTTCACATCTTCTCTGAAAATGACTCACTGCTGACAAAGGATGAAGCTGAATTGGTGTTGATTATGGTTCAGCTGAAAGTATGGTGACATTTAAAAATACAGGCCCATTTCAGGGACAAGTTTTAAGCTGATGTTTTTGAAGATGGTGGGGTTTTTTGTCCTTGGCTTTCCACCCAGTTCAATTTTGCTCAGCAAAATGACTAGTGCACTGTTGAGACATGTAATTCAGGCATCAACTGTGTCCTAATAAGGACCATCAGCAAGGATGCTAATTGGTGTCAGATGTGATTAGGCCACTGTTCTGCAAAAAGACTACTGATTTGTTTTCCTCTACTTCTTTACTGCTGAGAATTCAGCACCAGGTGACTCACTACTCTCACCTGAAGCAGGATTTGAAGGACTAAAGTCATTAGAGCTTATCATCAAACCTTCTATTCCATCTACTAAGGCTTTGTTTCTAAGAGGAGGTTACATATGGTTTTTATCCTTTAGAAGTGACAGAAAATGTGGGCATCTTTTCCTGTAATTTTATGGACAACTGTAATAGAGATCAACAGAATTTCTACAGAAAACAATGCAGAATTGTGACGCATTGTTGATTATACAACAGCAGAACATCGATCCAAGCACTTTTCCTTTTGTAAGTCCAACAAACAGAAGCACTGTTATTTTGCAGTGACTGCATTTGTATTGCTTTTCTTACCAAAGCACGTACATAAATAAATAAGATACATCTCTCCTCATGCCTAACATTTAAAAGCATGTGCAGCAACTGTGGGCTACAGAGCACTGCAGGTGAGTATTTCAACACTTAAGACAACCTTCTCCTCTCCTGCTTCCCTCACCTTTTCACGATTCAGTTGACACACAGAAACCACAAGCCTCTTACAAAATGTGCTCTACAGGATATTCAAAGCACAATGCACAGCCTTGAGACTGAAGGCTCGGAATTCAGCAGATAATAGCTGGAAACCTCTGTTGACTTGATCTTGTTTTTCTGAGAAAACTATATCCAAAAGTAAAATCAGATTTGTTCCAAGAAGTCTGGAGTCAAGATTTGTCCCAGAAGACAAACGTGGAGCTCGCATTGATTTGAAATTCCAGAAAATGCGGGAGGTGAGGGGACGTAAAAAATATCTTTTGGACGGAAACAAATAAGGTCTTCTTTTGGATGGGAACTATAAAGAAACCATGAAATGAAGCAATGGAGAAATATCTAGACAGTGAGATGGGGAAAAAAAGGGATAGAGATTGGTTAAGAAAGCAAAAACATGGAGGTAAAGGAATGAATCCCAGAGAAAAAGGCTTGAGAGTAAAGGAAGCTACCAGTAGAGTACTGGGGAAATAGGGGGGAAAGCAAAAAAATTACAGGAGGAGGGGGAAGAAAACCCAGCGGGAGCTGGATTATTTTATAAAGAATTCAGAGTCAAGTTATACTTAATCACCATGTACTGGTATTGTACTGTGCTTTGCTTCATAGCCCATTTGATGAGTTCCCTTTGCTTTTTATTCAAGGTAAAACAATAACTGGAGCTGGCACAGACAGAGTGGGGGGGGGTGTTAGAGAAGCTATTTTGATCTCTGTCCATTTTGCCACATTTGCAGGACCTGACGTTGTTTAAACAAAACTTTAAAGTACATTTCTGACTAGAAAACTGTAAACATTAAAATAGCAAAGATATAACCACAGCTTAGAGAAATGGGTGAGGAGGTTACATTTTTAAGTTTTACTTTTCTCAGAACTACTTTTGTGTTTGACAGAGAAGAATGGCAGGACAAAGGCAGCGGCGAGTGGGACATAACACTGTCATAACATTTAATGTCCCATTGGCTGTAAAGCAATTTTGGGATCTCTTTGGGCAGGAAAAAGTATCAGTGCAAATTCCTTGACAGAAATCCCTAAATGTTATATATTTCCTTGACTTTGAATTCAAAGGCAGTGCAAAGACTGCTGTCTGCGCTCACAGTGAATGCAACAAAAATGCCTGCTGGCCACTGGGACATGCCCAGGTCACTGAAAAATAGCCCATGTAGTAAGAAGAAATTGTGAGCCCAATTCTCAAATGGAGCATAAGGTTTCTGAGCCCTTAGGCCTGGTTTCAAAACCTTAACGTCAGCTAAGCCCCACCCACTGACTCCAATAAATCCTGACCCACACCAGCACTTAATCACATGCACTAATTATGGCTGCCAGAGAGGGGCTTTCAGCTGCCACTCGCCTGCTCCATTCCCACAACATATCATGCAGCATCTTCTGGCAGTTCTAGACGACAGTGCTTAAGGGGACTTGCAGGTTTGACAAAAAAGTTGCTGAAATTGATTGGTATTTAGAGTTTAGTGGTCTCCAATGAGTATTCCTGTGCTTCTCTGACTGATTTTGATGAAGTGCTTTTATTTGTCTTTCTACCGAGAGACTGCAGATGAATTTGCAATAGAGCAGCATGGCTCCTGTTTAGCTTTGTCAGGCACCACTTAGCCGTGTTATAATTTATTTTCCAGGAAAAATTATTTCTCATGAGGGCTTCAGGCTAACACAGTTATAAAGCACCTGGCTACCGTTCAGCTTCGTGTCTGAAAGCAGCTTCATTTCCATGCATAAACAGAAAAAACACCAAACTGGTGAGGAGGAAGAACCAAGAGCTCCTCCAGGTACACGTGCTGTAGGTACACGGGTCTTCTTAGGAGTGGCATTTAATTAAATGAAACACCACCTGAGTACCACAGTTAGCAGAGTCAAGGCTGAAACAAGACTGTGCAGAAACACAGACACTGCTGTCACTCGTGGTGATGCCCCAGCAGGCTCTGGGCAGGGTTATCCACTTAACAAAGCAGCCTCTCTCTGCTCATCCCTATGCTGGGAACTGACTGCTCTAAATTTTTGAATGGATTTAGACCTGTATTTAACTTTGACATACTGTGTAATAGAGCAATCTTTACCTTGCTTCGGCTTTATTTGGTGAGAGTCCCTTTTATTCAGAGAGCAATGATTGTGGTGTTCGTTGGGATAGTTTTCTTCCTATTTTCTGCTGAATTATAGTGATTAGTGAGCAGTTTGAAAGCACAGAGCTCAAAGATCTCTCTGCTTTGATCACTATTACTGTTATTCAAGAAGAGGCCCAAGTCTGGTTACAGGATGAATGTAAATATCAATTCAGATTCACTGCACTTACGGAGACTGTTGTACTTTTTTTCCTGTGTTTTCTTCCTACTCTTTATATTATTAGAATGCAGGGGAAGAAATGTAGTGATGTACATATAATTAAGACAAAGTCTTTCTAGAACACGCCACTGATCATATAAAGTGATTTCTAGCGTGATTTATAATTGAGTATTTCTGTTTGTCTTGCTTAAATCTTGCATTTTAAGAAAGAGAGATGAAGATCCAATGAGAAAATGGAGCCTGTTTATAGGGAACTGCTCTCATTGCCAGTTTAATCAGCTGTGATGTTTCATTAGCAATGACTTAACCAAAGCAGACAATGCTTATCGCAGCCCCCAGCCCTATAATCATTGCACATTACTACTGTCGTGTGGGGTTTTATCAATTGTTCACTGAGCACTCTGCAATATTGACAATGGGAAAATGCAGGCTCAGGCTTAGATTAAATAACTTACAGCCTTCAAAATGACAACAGGGCAGTTTGGCAAGAAAAACCACCCAAATTTTGCAAACTTTGGTACAAAGAGGATGAAACGCCAATTCTAAAATCAGGTTCAGACAATTCACTTTACATAGAACATGTTGAGCACTCCCATCCATCTGTACTGACTAATTACATTCGTTCTGTCTCTTTTACCTCCCAGACACTTTCAGGAGCAATAATTCAGCTGATCTAAAACTGCCTGTTTATACATTGGTGGCATATTCTGCTTTTTGAGACAAAACCATCACCCTTTCTTTAAATTTAGCCACGGAAAACTGGGAGACAACATGAAAAAAATGACTTCCCGATACTTTTCAGGGATTGAATGTGTGGAGCTGGATGGAGCACCGGTTGCGTATGACCAAGAACTGCAAACACACTGTGCTGCCGTCGTGCTTTGAGGGCTGGCAGGAACAGAACAGGGCGAGACTTGAAATCCTGTTTCTAACAAACTTCTGGTGAAATCTAAAGCAGATCTCTTTTGCTCTATGAAGCTGAGTTACTCGTCTGCAAAACGACAATAACAGCACTTCCTTATCTCCAAGAATAAACAGTGGAAGGACTGGAGAGAAGTCAGATATCATCACCAGGAGGACAGGGTAACACAGCAGCAGTGTAACACAAGGAACCGGTTCTATTTTTTTCCAAGTAAATTCAAATCAAACTGGAAAAAGCATTTGACATCTCTGGGATTAAAATAGAAATGGAAAGAGGATATTTGGGCATATTTTCCCCTCAGAAAATAGGATTGATATCATTTTGCTCTGACTTTATAATTCCCATAGCTTATTATAATGTAGCTGTCCTCTTTGATTTGTGTATTGGAATGTACAGTGCAACTGCATATACTCGTAGAAATAGGCTTATTATTGTAACAACTCAAGGGAATCTTCTGAATTAAGGGAAAACATTTACATTAGAACAAATTACATTTTACCAAAAAACTAATTGTTACACTGAGAGCTGTATACTGTTGTAATTGCGCTGTCCTAATTACACACGTTGCATTATTTAAAAAGAAGAGCATTGTTTATTTGCAATATCCTCTGCTTATTTACAGTTGCATATTTGAACAAGGAGCAAGGAGTTATTCCTACAAAGCAGCAGAGAGATTGTTATCTGCACAAAACCACAAAATTAATTCAGTAGAGGAAATCTACTCTCAAACAGAGCAAGAGAGAAATTCCTCCTGAGGCAAGACATTCTACAATTGTTTCTAAATTTCTGTATAATTAACAAAGCACTTACCATCTGCAGTGATTGACCTGTCAGATCTGCTCCTCTGAGATAACTTCAGTGACATTTAAAAAAAATAGTGTGAATAAAAAAAAGACATATTCAATTTGTAGAGAATGGTGTTATTCTCTAAATAGAAATTACAAACACTGAAGATGGCATTAGTTTACGATGCCTGCTGATTAACACCAGTAGCCCTGACGAGATGAGTTCAGCTCAGGTATTAGTGGGATATCCTTCCTTGGCTCTCATAACAATGACCCCATTTCATCTCCTATTTTTTATTGTGCAAATGCCTCTCTAAAATATGAAAAGGCATCTTGAAGAATTTGCCTCTTTAGACTAATACACTAAACAATGTTTACTCTCCATGTTAAATGGAATTATTGGGAACCTTCATTTTGAAGAAAGAAGAGGATGATTCTCTGCTGTTTTGGACCTTCACTGGACACTTATTTTGACCCAACTAATTAGTGTATGAAGTTGATATAATGCAGTGGCCACCTTTTTACCCCAGTTGTGTGAATACATGAGTGTGGTAAAATCCAGCCCAGTACTGTTGGGTTTATAGAGTGAAAACACTCTGTCTTTTGTCTATAATTTTTAATTAAATATACTACTCCCAAAAAGCACAATTTCTGGATTACCTCCATTTCTTTAACTGTTCCTCCTTTCTATTCCTGAGTTACATTAAGTATTTATAGACGCTACAAAAATGCTTCTCCATTAACAGCCTGTAATATTTCTTCCTTCACAAACCTGAATTTTTTGCAAACGTTATTTAGAGACATGTAAAACACAACTTTATCCAAACCAATACACACTTTTCTCCCATCAGGTTTTGTAAGTGATCTTTTTAAAAGTAACACAGAAAAAGAGATGGATGATGTGTGGCATGAGAGATGAATGCATCTTCAGTTCTAAGGAACAACTATTGAAGTTTCAGATTGGTAACGATCACAGTCAAAATGATATTTTAATCTTGGTGCACAGTAGGGAATAGACAGTTACTGCACAGTTCACTAGAATTTTTACCCCCCTTGACACATGAAAGAGCAAGTAGTCTGACTTTTCATCTTATTTCAGAAGAGATCCCCTTCTGGAGGTGGTCTAGTCAAGTCCAGCCAGTGCTCCTAATACAGAAACTTTCAGTTCTACAGTAAATGCGACTGATCTTTTATCTTTGATTTAAGTTCATTGCCACGAAATCAAGATGAATTTGTTAAAGTGTAAGGTCGAAAAAACTGCATAAATGAGAACCCCTGCAGTAACAGTTGTTTGTAAATTATTGATCAATGAATTTTTTACAATATGAATTTTAAAAAGGCTATTAAACTTTCCTAAAGTACCTTTGACAATAAATAAAAAGTTCAATCTTTTTTTCTTCATTTCAGAGAGGTTTTTTTAGACTTTTTTTCCCCCAGTCCATATTGCTAGATGCACCTTGCTATTTTCTCTTGATTCAGTAACAAGGAAGAGAGAAAGAAAAGGATGTTTCTGATTTTTCTATGATCCCAGTTCTTCAAAAATATGTGGTTTGGGTTGGTGGTATATTTCTTACAGTTGAAAAATGGTAGTTAAAGAGAAAGCAGCAAGGGCAGTTTCTTCTTGTTTGCAGGTAATGGATAATGAAAGAAGAGATGAAAATAAACTCATATGGTCTTTCAACAAACAAAAGAGTACTGGCACAGATTGAGGACTCTCTTAGTCTTTGAATAGGATTTTTAAAAAGGCATTTATAATGAAAGAAGAAGAAAGAAATATTCTGGAGGTAGTTGTTCTACGAATCCTGTCAGGGAAGATACAGCTGTGGAACCCACAACTCTTTAACTCGAAGAGATCCTCAGGAAAGCTTCCAAAGCCCCAACCGGGACTCGCACTAACCATGGAGATGTTCCTTGAGAAACAGAAGGGAAGCATACGGTGGCATCAAGAATACAGAGTACATCACACCATCAAAAAAGGGAAAAAAGCATGACTGAATCCTGGGGAACTGCAGAACCCATGAAAACAAGGAACTATTCTTACAAGTTATTAATCTTATACTGTGTAATCGTTCTATTTCTACATAGACAAATCAGGTGAATTCAAACCAACTAAAGGGCTGGTACTTTCTTAATATCCCCACACTTTCAGAGCACTGCTACAGTCCCCAAGAAAGAACTACTTAACTACTGAATTTCCAAAGAAAGACTAAAACATCCCACAGTGGTGAGGATTTCTAAAAAAGGAAAAAACAAAAGAAAACACAAGTGAGAGAACTCAGCCAAAGGAATCTCTCTATCTTAGAAGAACCTTAACCAGTTGTGACTTCCAGTACTTTTGAATGAGGACAGTGTTCGCTTAAAAACACACCTTGGCAAGCACTTTACAGACATGCTGTACGTATAGATAAATCTATTTTATATCACACTATGAGTGCTAACCTTATTGCAGGACACAGTGATTACAGCTCACACTGAATTACCGCTTTTTAAAATTCATTGTAGTGAGGATTTACTGTGTGACATCTCCAAGCTAGTGAGCACTTGATTATTTTTAAACAGAAAAATTGAAGGAAACTGCTTATGTTGAACTGACTGTTAATGTCTTTCATTCTCATTCTAGGTCAGAAGAACAAGCCACACAGCAAACCAGGGCTTCCTAGAATCCAGCTGGTTCAGTACCTGGGCCTTTAGGTGCTTACTACTATCAATGTTAAAAATCCTTTAAACTGCTTATTTATGACCTCACACTCTATATAGCACACAGAATAAACTATACTGATGCCCACACACTATACTACTTCCACAAGGCATAATTTGATTTTCAAGACGTGCATATATGCATACAAATGGTGAACATCCATGAAAATGCAAACAGGATATTAAAGTTGTAAGTGATTTAGCTTTGCTTTTAAGGTAATAATGCCAAAATTTCTGGTTTTAGTACAGCAAGGACAATGGTAAAATGTTGCTTGAACTTGTGCACATTATTTCAAATTTTAGGACTTACACTCTGAAGGAAAATGGATTATTTTCCAAGGGACTGTACAAAGATTTTTCATTTGTGCTCAGACAGAGGAATATTCTACATGATGACACCTTCTTAATTCTCTATTTAAAAAGCTTTTGATGTCACCTTGGAGAGTCCCTGAGTGTGCTTACTAAAGGAAAGCCTAAAAAGAAGGTGTGACAGCTGTAGTTTCTGACATAAAAATATCTCTCACTTATAGGCACAATAACATTTTATTTATCCTATTTTGAGGAGTATGTGCTGACATTTAAAAGAGTAGAGAAGGCAGAAAACCCTACTCCCTATGTTATAGGAGAAAAAGAAAGTCTTTCTGTGTTTTGGTTTGGTTTTGCTTTTCTTGAAGATTCTCACATATCTTAGCTGGTTTAAATGTTAACAGATGTTCAGCAGATTTGAGCACAGTAAAAAGAAAAAACTCATATATAATTCTCTGGTTAAAAAATCAGCAAAAAAATATATGCTCGCAACTTTTTAAGGGATGCAAAAAAATTAAAAATATATTTTATTTCCATGTTCACGTAAAAAAAGGGAATTTTAAACACTTGGATATTGGTATTTTTTCTTGCTTTTTTCTTTCTAAAGTTACACATGCTATGGTTACTTACAGAAGCTTCATAACATTTAAATAACATTGTACTGACATTTGCTGCATGACTATATGAAATGAGTTGTTTGTCTAGCTACTAATGAATCACTATTTCATATTACAGAACACATGACCTCAGCTTACAGTATGGGTGGCAATATCAGTTAAAGAGATTAAGGCTTGCCCAACTGTGGAAAAATGCAGCTATGGTTGCTCTCATCCAACACTTCAAAGGGATATATGAAGCAGTTTACGCTCCCAATATGAATATCAGTAACCATTAGACAGAGAACTGAAGGATGCACATGAGCACTAATTTCTTGAAAGCTTTTATGGAAGTTCATTCTATGAGCACAAAATGAATGAGGGAATCTATGAGCTCAGAAAGTGACTATGACATTTTATTTTGCTTGGTCCCTAAAGTCCATACGAAAGTTCCAATTAAATTCAGCACCAATCTAATAGGAAGCGGCTTCCTGTGCTTTTAAATCTTAAATGAGAGAAAATATGTCATTTGGCTAAATAACTTTCATGGCTCACCTCAAGGAAATATGTATTTCCAGACTGGAAATAGAGTCTGGAATTGTCTTACTGAAGAGATACAATGGATAGTATGAAAGATTTTATAAAGTATGAAGAAAGGCTGATCTGAGGCCTAGTCTATAATTTTTATTTTTTTTGTCTCAGGCATTAAAAATTCAGAAACACTGTAATGCTATAAAGGTCACAGTATGGAAACAGCTCACTTAGAAGACTGTGTGTCCTCATCACCACAATATTCAGAAGCAGTCAGACCCAGATTAGCTGTGCACATGAACTTTCAGTCACAGAAATGGGCTTTCTGCTTCAATTAAACCCTGGAAAACAGGAGACACATGTTTTATAAGCAACAAAGGCATGAAGTAGCCAAACTCTTCGGAAGATTCCATATTGCATCTTTCCTCTATTGTTTGAATTTCTTACACATTTGAATAAGGAAAAGATACCCTGATTGTCTCCTCTCAAATCCACTGCCCCCATTCTGTCTAGAAAATGTTCCTGTTGGGAAGATAGCTTCTACATATAAATGGATACCTGTAACAACCTTTCTCTAATTAGTGACTCTGTCCATAAGCAGAAGTGGAATTTGTTATCACAGAACTATTCTAAACTGAATACCAGAAAATATCCCAGAGGAAAATAAGATTCCTCTATTATCTTTGCAGAGTAATAAGTTTCTGATAGCACTGCAGAAGTTGGAAAGCACCTTCTTCACCCTCTTGCCTCTTATTCTTCCCTCCAATATGAATTCAGTAAGTAACTTACCTTGGCTTTCTTTTCAATCCTTTAATTTCCTGTCTCATTTGTCTTTGCAAATCTTTATATAATAGAAGCTAAGAGAAGTTCCCATTATGAATCTATATTGAAAGGGGAGCTTGCTATATTGCAAAAGGGAAAGTTAAAAATCATTGCTCGCCCTTCCCTCTGCGGAATCCTATGTCATACCCCTGTTCTGAAGCCCAAAGAACAAATCCTGTGTTAAAATAACACCAGCCTTTCTCTGAAATGGATTATTTTCACCATATCACTCTCTTTCATCTGATCTGTAATCTCTCACTCTGCTCCCCACTGCAATCTCCAGCTTCTGACTATCAATACAGTTAATAAAATTCGTACAAAATATTCATACTCCCCCATGTTCCTGGTACACACAGTGTTTTAAAAACAATTACTATGTGTATTTACCATGGAAATCTCTGAATTTTAGCCTGTTCTTTCCCCTCTCCCACAAGTTACAAAACACAGTTTTCTAGCGTTAAAATATCACTGTACATAACAGTATTATGCTCTATTACTTGGAAATCTCTATGTTTAGGAAAAAGGAAATAACAGGTAAGGAAATTCCTGCAATATTTGTTCAGATTGTTTTTACTTCTATGTATTTGAAGTTTATCAGCACTTACTATTAAACAAGATGAGAAAAGTACACTGCTGACAGCAGGAACACTACCCATGGTGCATACCAAACCAGAAGTCAAAATAGGTCCTTCCCTCTCCTCTCCTGGCTGAGCAAAGCAAAAAACTTTCCTATTTCAGACACTTGGAGATCCTATGGAGGTAGAAGGAAGGTAAGGTACTTAGGAGGAGAGAGGATGGAAGAAGTCACAGACAGACAGCACTTGCAAAGATGAAGGTTGGGGTCATGGAACCTGGGGGTGTTGGCAGCTGAACAAGACTTGTAGCTGGATTAATGAAAAAACATATTCCTGGTAGTTGGTTTGTATATATAATTCACACACGAGTCAATTCTGATTTAAAAGATTGCAATACACCCAATTCTATCAGTATTTTCTCCTCCTAACTGCAGTAATGCACAATGGATTTCTGGCTATCCATCTGACCTTTTCATTCTTGAAAATTAGCACATGGCCATTAATAAATAACACAACCTGAAGCATTATTTCAGGCTATCTATGCATTTCATAGACGGTTTGCATCATCTCAGGACATCTTATGCTAGATTTTCTCTAAACTGCTTTTTTTTCCCACTATTTTTTCTGCCCTGTCTTTCTGAGAGGTCTGTAAAATAGTTGCTGACTCGATGTTGACCTGTTTTTCTCTGTCTCTTCACCATACACTTAACTCAGTGAGTAGCTGTGAAGTTTACTGAAGTAGATACCATCAGACTTGACAGCAAGAGAAAAACTCTGCCTTGTATAAGCAAACAATGGTACCAGTATATGGAGAGCCTAGAGGACAAAAGAATATGACTATTGCAATTCTGTTATTTACAGCTTTGTATTACAGCTTTTATTTCTTTTTCCTTCTTGAGATTGAATGGAGCCGGGTTATCCCCAGGCTCCTTTAAGTATTTCTTTCAGAATATACATCAATCTGCAGCCTCTCTACAGCCTCCATTACTTTGGCACCTGAGCACCTTACAAGCTTTCACTATCTTTGCTCTCACAACACCTTAGATGCAGGCAATTTTTATGATATCAATTACTAAAAGAGAATCAAAGCACACAGAGATTTTTAGGTATCTAACATCTAGAGTGAAATTCCAACCCTTCCCTCTGCTCTTTTTGTAGTACCTGGGGATCATTCATCAGCTCCTCAAAATGAGATTTGGGACAATCTGAATCCTGAGCGTGGAGTCACCCACAGACTCAGAAAAAATGAGAATAACCTTCTCCAAAACAACTGCTAAACCTGTACTTGTGTTCTGAGCTCTCAGTACCACACTAGGGTGTATTCAGAAAGTGTTACTACAAGCCCTGTTTAGAAGAGAGACACTCCTACAGCTGAGCACAGATCTGTCTTTCTTATGCCTACAGGCATTCCTCCTCTCATTTTTATATAAAAGTCACCCACGATAAGGGAAATTTGGGTGCAGTTCCACAGTCACAGGCTGAGGAGGAGAGGCAGGATGTATTTCCTCAGCTTTGAAAGAGCTGAAAAAAAAAATTTCAGGTTCAGCAGTCTGGGCAGAGTGAGGCAACGTGACTTATGTCTCTGACTGTGAAAACCTTGTCTGATTTTACCTTGGTTTTACTGCTTGTGTCACACGTACACTACTGCAAGTCTAGAAGCCACATTTTTTCAAGTAGTAGGACCATCTCAAAGAATTCAAGGACATTGGAATGCAGAGTCCTGATGAAGGAGATCTCCAAAACAAATTCAATATTGGCCTGTACAGCTGGGAATTTCTATCTGAAAAACAAGGAATTAGAGCCAGAAATAATTTTGTTTTCTCACTCTAAGACAGAAGAGCTAATTTCTTTAGAACAATGCCACCAAACCTTCCTATGTGCTTGTGATGAAGTGCCAGCATCTTTTTATACCTATTGCAGGAGAAGAAGCTGCTATAACAAACTTTTACTAGCTTTTATCTTTTCTATTATGGTCTATTGAATATTAATAAATTACCATCTGCCAGAGTTTGCAGAAGCAGCTGAAACACTGCCTGCATTAAAATTGAAAATAACTCCTTCCCTCTTCACAAACTTCAAGAGAACACAAATTTTAAAATAATGACTACTGCCTGTACTATTTCAGTGGTGTTTCCCTTTAACAAACAATGTTAAGATTTATGTGATACAGTCAGCTTTGGGATTGATAATTAATTGTCACTTAATTACACACTTTAATAATATTTATTCTGAAGTTATAACAACTCTGGCTTAGAAAATGACCCTGAATCACTTTAATTTATTAATTCACTTAATTAAAATACTTAATCTTGAAAAGAGCTTTCAGGCTGTTCAAATAAAGGTAAACAAATCTTCAAATTAAATCAACACTTTTTTTTTCCCCTTTGATATATGTAATTAATTTTCACTCGACTCAATAAATAAACCTCATGTAAGGTTGTTCATGTGACAACAGAAAATGGCTTGCTGTCAGCTTAATCTTCCTTAACACTGTAAAGCATTTTTAGTTATGCTGACAGGCCTGCTGAAAACCGTTTGCTGGAAAGCAATAAATATTAGCATTTTTCCCACTGGCACTGCAGAAAAAACATTTATTTGTAAATGATGATCATTAATCAACATTTTTGTACAAGCAATCACAAAACCTCCCAGGCTAAAGCAAACTTGATGGAAATGAAACTTCTATTTGCGATCAGATGTAACTTAAACACACTTTCCCCTTAAATAATCAAAATTTTTGTTTTCTTCTGTTACTGGCTGTTGGTAAAGGAGTTCTGTGTGCCAAGGATTGCATTTTCTATCCCTCATGAAAGTTTTGAGACAAACTCAGTTACAGAGTTCACAGCACTGCCAAGATTTCACATGTTTAATGTTACTACTGCAATTAGCTCCACCTTCATCAGTCAGATAAACCACGTGCATGAGGTGCCAGTGTCATGATGAAACCTGTCACAGGTACAGGCATGTGAACAACTCTATAAATGCAAGTTTTACTCTCAAATTTAGCACATTTCCTCATCTACATAGCACTGATTTCACATGTTTCATTGCAGAAAGAAACCCTACATTTTGAAAAGCTGGTTTCTAATGAAAGCAATTTTGAATTGTTCAGCAAAATTCTTCTGGAGATCTCATTATAGCATATACTAGACTATACCTTCCCCTTACATTTCAGTTTGGTCTGTATCTTGAAAACTCTGCTTCAAGAGGAATCCTCCTCCCCCTTATACCTTAACAGGACGAGAATGCCATGTTTTTCATCAATTTACCATGTTATTGCATGTTCACAGCTTAAGCTGAAGTGACTCTGGTTATTTCTCTCTATCAGTTGTATTTGAATACGAAAAGGATTCAAAAATCTGGGCTGGGTATTTACAGCATAAGTCTCACTCTCTCAGTCCAACTCAGCTCAAGTTAATTAACGACAGATCTAAGGAACTACTGTCATCTGGATGGTAATTAGATGGGACTAGATATGAAAAACAGAGGCTTCAGCTGATATAGTTTTCCATCCCTCCTCAAAGGCTGTTCATAGTACAGGTGTTTGTATCTGGCTGGCATGATTTTTAAAAAATTGCAATTCATGAATGTCTTCACTGAACTGAAACCCGTATAAAATTCCTGTATGAACACACGCTGCCATGAGTTTTCCAGCTGCTTCTAGCACTCAAGAGAGCAGAAATAAAGCCAAAAATTCCACTTTCTTTGAAAAGGGGGAATTTTCGAGCCTTTTTGCAGTTTTTAGGTGTGCACAGCAGTAAGGAATAACTGCTAATGAGAAAGTCGACCTCCCATTTTTGATGCAGCATTTTTAGGTGCCAACCTGAGTTTGGTCTGAATTCTTAATAAAGTCTTCAGAGGATCTGTTCTTTAGCTATATCATTATTCTATCTCTTATTTTCATCCTGAATAAAAATTCAAGAAAATACATCTGGGAAGACTTCACTTTGTTTATTTGGGTTTGTTTTCATTTTCAGTGTGCAAATGCACCCCTTGTTTAGGAGACAACTAAATAAAGCCAGAGGTCATTTTCACACAACAAATAAAAGTAGTCAATTTTTGTATGCATTTATGGAGAAACACAGAATGATTATCATCATGGTTACCCTGCAAGGGATTCCAGGCAGTACAAATAAATTCTTAAGCTTAAAAAGTAAGAGTTGTACCTACTGCACAGGAAGACCAGCTGGTGGCATCTCTGCTAACTGTGGGCAGAGTCTGCATGTTCAAGCTGTTTAATGGAGTGGATTGCAAATTGCAATCAGAATAATTATATATCTATTTAGAACAACTTTCCCTGCAACGTAATGCAAAAAAACCACTGTTCAAAAATAGCCTGAAGAGATTTGGGTGTCTCTGACAAATTTCAGAGCTCAAGTGCCACTCCAGACAGCTCCAGCTGCTCCTCCACAAGGACACAGGTCCCCTCCTCCCGTCCAGTCTCTGAAGGTCATTTGGATGCCTATTGCTGGGGCTGAGACACATTTCACAACCCTGCAGACATTTTGTAGGTTCCTAAACATTTCTTAAAATCTGGTCGTGTGGGACTGAATTCCTCCCTGAAGGGCAATGGCTGAAAACTGGTTTGCAGGTGGATTTATTCTTTTCCTGCTCTGATTTAAAAATGTGCACAACCTCAATCCCAAAAGGTGGACCAGTGACCCTATTACACAGCTACACTTCAGCCATAAAGAAGTTGCTTTATTTCTTGTGCTGAAGCTCACACAGGCTACAGTGCTGCTTGCAGGCAGCTGGTTACCTTCAGCAGTGACAGACCAGCTACATCTCCTAAATTAATCTATTTGTATTAAACATCTATGTTTTCTGTTGCCTGCTGCAGAATCAGGCAAAAATAAAATGCTGTCATATTAGGAAATGGCATTTAAACATTAAAAAATATCAATTGATCTAAATGAAAGGGATGCTGGACTGGGACCAGTTCTGTAAAGCCCTCATATTGCCTGTGAATGTAATATAAAATATATAACTTCTATTATATATTTTTATATATAACCACTGTAATTATACAGAATACATGCTAAATACAAAATATATATACTATAATATTTACCAATATATGCGCTAAAGTAAATAAAAATATTATGTTTTTTTAACTTATAAGTATTTTCATTATGGGGATTAGTAATTACTGACTCAGGCAGGAAATGGAAATATTTGGAATATTTGAAACTGGAAACAGTGGAGAGTTTCTTATTAATTTCATTTATTGTCCAGCATCTCCCTCTGACAAGAAGCTGGTGCCTTTTGGTCTCAGATGCTGTCCAACACCTGCAGTGTGTGTGGAATGAGGACTGTGCACAGCAGCAGAGGGATGCAGGGGATGTGAGGGGCTCCAAAAGAGCTTGGGGCATGATCTGCCTGTGCCAGGGCAGCTTTGAGGACACAATGAGCAGCCTGGGGCTGGAAGGTGTGGGGAGCTCAGGGAACGGCAGGAAAGCAATAAGTGGCACAAGGGAAAAGGAGAACGGGTCAGAGGAGGAACACAGAGAGCTGGAACATCAGAGCACAAGAGCAAAGGGAAAGCTGAGGGAGCACAGCAGAGAGGAGCTGGAGGCTGGACGGGCCCTGAGCTCCTGGGGAGCCGTTGGAAGGGCAGTGGGACAGCCCTGGCACTGCTGGCACTGTCCCAGGCCCCTGGGGGCTGCAGCCACACACCACTGCAGAGCCAGGCACAGGGCAAGGGGGAGTGGTGCTCCTGTTCTAAGGCATTAGGGCTCATTGCTGTGGACATTTTGGCAGCCTGTTTGGATGTGCCCAGTCTGATCTGTCTTATCATTGCTGGGATCTGCCTGTTCATTTATTTACACAATTATTAAAGCTTTGATCTGTTTGCTGGTTTGTTAATAAAAGGTAGCAATGTAAAGATCCAGGTTGGAGGGGATGAAATTACACATCCCTTACAAGGGACAACCCGTCCTATAAAACAGCCCCATGGCAGAAAAAGGACCATTTTCACTATTTTCTATGTAGTGAAACATGGATATTGCATCAGTGTGCTCCTGTTTACCAGCAATTCCAGGCTGTAAAATGAGCCTGAGTCAAGCCCAATGCCACGTGGGCTGTGATGCCCTCCCAGACACCTCACACTCACACTTCTCAAACCAATGCAAGGCTGGCACTGAGAGCCTGAAATAGCAGAGTTTGTTGAAATGAAGTTCACAAGCAGCTAAGTTCAAACCAAAGGAAAAACAAAGAAAAAAGTGACTATGGAGGCTCAAAAATTCCTCAGCTCCAAGCTTCCAATGTCTTTTTTTAATATCAGTGTTTAGGCCAGCTGTCCACAATCCTCTTCCATCTTTTATTGTTATTACAGTATCATGGTGCATGTGCTAGCACCAGCAACATACAGACATGTTGTATCACAAGAGAAGAGACCTTTCCCTCCTGGACTTACCCTGCTCACAGCAGCAATGTGAGAATACTCAGACTTAATTGATTTTGGCTGTCAAGTGCCAATACTGCCACACAAACAAGGCTTCTTCTCAGGACTGCAGAGATCTTTGATTCTGAACCATGTCACAAACAAACAGACAGACCTTCAGCAAGCCACTTAAACCCCTGTCTGCCTCAGATTTCAACACACAGAAAAAAAACTTTCCTGACCGAGCAAGGGGATACCAGTATATCTTAAACCTCTGTGAGGCATCCATACATTATGAGAGAAATTGGACTCATCAGAGCTGTGTCTCCATGAGAGATAAATAAATCTCTTTCTGAGACAGTGACCATGATTTGAATATCTACGATGTAGCTGCCTAAATGAAGCAAATGTAATTTTATGGGTGCTAAATACCTGCAGCACCTTTTCTTGAATGTTACCAGAACCAGGCTGGGAACTGAACACAGTGTGAGCATATTAAGGAAACACTTGAAGGGAAGGAATATCCACTGGCAAAAGAAGAATGAAAATAAAAAAAAAAAAAGTGAGGAAAAGAAAAAGGTAGATGATTCTGCCCCATACTAGACGTTCCAATGCAACGGAGCACACAGTTCACTTAGTTTTGCAATTCATTACTCCAGCTGTAGCTCTTGATATTCCCTAGGGCAAAGACAGTAATCTCTGTGTGGGAGACACCTCTGCACACAAACCAGTCTTTTGTTAAACTTGACCTTTCAGCTTCAGAGTGAACAGGCAGATCTGAGGTCTAGTCTATGCCCCCACATTATGCGAGCAAAAGGCACAGATTTGCTGAAAATTGGTACAACTCAGGCTTTCCACTGCTTAAGGAAATCTACCTCCGTGAGCAACACAAACTGCCTGCCTGCAGTCCAGCAGCCTTGCAACGACAGCAGCTGGGACTGGAAAGTTCTGTCAGCAAAACTAAGGATTTCACGGAATCAAAGTAGCCTTGGGAGGAGTTCTTGGGAGAATTACAGGATAACTGGAGTTTAACCGAGCATGATTCAGGTAATACATTGTCTGCAAAAACGTTTCAATATGTGTAACCTGTAACACACTGATGAATCACCAGTTCAGTGAGGATGATCTGCTCAGTTCTGCAGTCACAGAAACAACCAGAGGCTTCAGACCTTGAAGATCATTCAGAGTACTCTGACACCCCTATAATTTAGATCTGCCTCTAGTGAAGGCAGTGACATCACAGCAACACTCAGCTACTGTAAGATAATGCAGACTTTTAGCTTTCCAGTTGCCTAGAAAATATTTTGTCTAAATACCATTTGGAAGAAAGAAATCCAGACAGAAATCTCTTTCTGCCAATTCCTCGAAGTCGCAAATGATTTTAAAAACTCAGTTCAGCAAATAACCTAAATTTGGGTTTAACCTTTACTTACAAGTAGTCCCAGTTTCATCCAGTTTACTCAGGTATCGAGGCATTTACTGGATCAGGTTCTAAGGACTCTGTTATATTCAGATAACCACTACTTCCTACTAAGGACTCCAGTTCTTCTAGATTTTACTAAACTGGTACTAAATCAAGACATTGCTTAAACCATTACTTTAGAACCCTTGCTTTAGACTACTTTTTCATAACTGAGAGGACTTTTATTTTGTTTAGCATGAGAATCTTGAATTTAACTAACTCACATTGAGAAGTTCTGTTTCCATTTTCAAATCACAAGACCAACAATAGAATCACAAGACACTGAATCACTTTCCCCAATTTACTGTATGTGAGTCTGAATCTGAGCAAGACAATTCTTATGAGACATTCAGGTATGACCAGAGGCAAAAATTCTGGCAATCTAGTGTAAAACATTGTTCTTGTGCGATTCCAGGCTTTGCAGACTTTTCTTGTCAATGGAAGCCTTTTGATTTCTATGAAGTCACTCCTGATTTACCCCAGGGGCAGTAAGACAGAAGCTGGAGACACAGCAGTACATTTTTTTCCTTAGGAGCTGCCTTGAAGTCAACTGTCCTCTGTGATTTTTGATTTTGCAGGATATCTATTACTGTAAAGAAATCTCTCCCTCCTTTCCCAGATTCTGACTTTTCTTTTCCCAAAGTAATTATGTTTGAAAATTAAATAATATTGTTGCCATTTGTAAGTATTAAGACAAGCACCTTGAAAGGGAGGATGTGTTAAAAAAAAAAGTCCAGTTCCATTGCTTGACTTTTTTCCTTGCTAGAATTTAATGAATTCTTCATTTGCTATTATAAACTAAATATTTCCTTTGAGCCCAATTAGCATAGCTGAAAGAAAAAGCAAAGCAAGGCAGTGTTCAGCATGCGTCAATGCAATGGAAAAATCAGTTCTTTTATTCCAGCTTTAATAACTGCAGCTTGATTAGAGAGGAAGAAAAAGCTATGAGAGAGAGGTGGGGGGGATAAGAAGGCCTGCCAAATTAGTTCTATAAGAATTCTCAACCTGTCTGCTCTCTGGCTTACTATTCAAATGCTAATTGAGCCTTTTTGTAAACAGAATGGGTAATCACGGAAGACAAAAACAGACACAGAAAACAAATGAAATATCGCACCTTATCCAAACCAGCACAAAATTGCACTGATGAGCTTTAGAAGTCTTAAAATTTTGTGTCTTTGGTCTCTTTAAAGAACATAGAAAAGCATATAATTAATATAATAAAGTAAAATATAACATAATGAAATAATAAATAATAAAGAGCAGTTCCTTTTGAACAATGAAACCAGTCATGTTATAATTAGATAAGAGGATTTATATTCTCAGCTATAAACATGAAAGTGGACCATGAGACCGGATAAAGGCAAGGTTTTAATTCTTAAAAATTAATTACATGGCATTATTGTTATCAGTACACAGGATGCATTAATTATACAATTAATAATAAGATGAAAGGCAAATTTTTTTGCAACTTGAAATCACTTGGGGACATTTAGTTTTATACAAGAATTGTCCTTCAGGCATTTCTATAATCTTGTTACTATGCAAAGTCAAGCCCTTAAACCTGTTAGTGGAAGTAGTGGATGGAATTAATCTCTCTTAATTTAGACTTCGTACTTACACGTATTGCAGCAAATTTTAGATACCCCCTGTAATTGGGGTCTAAGGTGTAACAGATTTATTACAATCTCTCCTCATAAAATAAACTAAAGACTGATATTACTAGAAGCAGAGTACATCCAATATGCAACCAGGTAAAGGTGGCTTCTCCTACAGAGAGCTGACACAATCTCTTGTACAAAGCCACTGATAATGTCAATATTAAACTCAAGCTTTCCTATGAAGTTTTCCATTTCTGCAGAGAGGCAGAGCTGGGCTTTGTGCTCAGCAGAGGAGGAATGTGTCCACAAAAACTGAGGTATCAGACCTCCACTCAGTGTTTAATCTCACAGCTCCAAGCACATACCTTCTAATCCCACAACTGGACCATTTGCTAGTCCCAGCCTTGCTCAAATCAGATTCCAAACACTTGAAACCATATCACGTGCAAAAATAATTGCCATAATAATTTTTTTCATATATACACACAACATCACAACAAGGCAAGGCCTCCCTTAGAAAGGCCACATTTGACTGCTAGCAGGGCATCAGAAGAACATCAGAGAGTCTGGACACCACCAGATGTGCCCCAAAGGGGCAGGTATGGACTCTGCACAGATGTGTGGGTGTACCAGGGAAGACCTCTTAGATTTTTGGACAGAGGCATTGCAACACAACTGCATTTCTGTTCCTATTTTGTTTTCTGTTAGATCTCAATGAAGTAACACCCTTATCATCCCTTTTAACTTATAAAGAATTATTTGGCAAATATCACTTATCAGGAAAATGAATGTTCTGCACTCTGTAAAGGGTTGATGAATATAATGTTTAGCAGTGTTTGACCCCAATAAACTGCCAACATGGGTTCACAAAGGAATTCAGAGAGGGGTGGATCTCATAAAAACAGAGGTTCATCTTTCAGCGTAAACCTTTGAAAATTAAGACCCTTTAAAAACACAATCCTGTGTTACTACCACTAAGTAATTATTTCCAAGTGTTATGTTGCTTTTTTGTAACATTTTGGTCTTAATTTCCCTTCATATATCGTTCCAAATTATGGCCATATGGGAGAAATGCACTTTATTTGCCAGTCATTTGCATTTCAGGTGTGTTGACTGTGACACTTCCTCATGGAGGAGCTCACCTTCCCTTCATTTTGATCTTCCTCCTCCATATCCTGTCAGGGTTAGCTCTGTAGCTGAGGAACACCAATCTGATAGGCACCTATTGTGAGACTGTTCATTTCTGCTGTGCTTTTTAATATAAGCTGTATTTTGATTTGTTATTATTTTTATCAGCACAGTCCCTTGGGAACCCAAGGAAGGGACAAGGATCTCATTGTCCTCAGCGCCGTTATCTGTGAACAAAGCGCCTCTATCAACCACACAATCTTCATTGCACAAGATGAAGGGTTTGCTTTCCTTTTTGTTTCATTGAAGGGTATTATTTAGTTAGATTTCCTGGAATATTGAACAGCATTTCTATACAACAGGGCCATCAACTTACAAATAGAGTGAAAAAAATGTGTCCTTTTCTATAATCAAGATATGCTGATATTCCTTTAGACTAGCTGGCCAATTGGCCAGTGTTCAAAGAGGAAGTCAAGTAAGACAATCAAAGTTTTTCATTAAAACCTTTGTTCTTTGTGCCTTGCTAATAAAAAAAGACCAACTTTCCATTTTCGAACTAGCTATAGTTATATAGTTAATAGGTAATTATTATTATAATTAAGTTGCAATATTAGAGTAGCACTAAGTAATAACAATTACTACCAAAAGCTCTTTTTAAGAAATGGGTAATAAGGAAAAAACCTGCTTTCACCTGAAAGAGTTTAGACTGCATACTAAAAGAAAGAACTCAGCATATAAGTATTATTAAGAAACAGCAGAATTCTAGGAGATTCAACCTTTGTGGCCACAGACCAGCAAGGTACATGACCATGGGTATAACTTAACTCTGTGAGCTGAAGCCCTCAACTCACATGATTCCCTGCACTTTGTAGTATAAGGCCATATGAAAGACAGTGGGAAAGGAAAGAAAGGTGACAGAAGTAAGATAATTAAAATGGCTACTTAAAAGAAAAACCTCAACAATTATAATGCAGCCCAGGGCTATGGGGATTTTTTTTCTTCAGCCTGTTGACAGAACCTCTTGGGAAGTTGGGAATCACATAATATTATTCCTCACTTGTCTCTATGACCACGTAGCCACTGTGGGCCCATCTTGAGTGTTTGGTAATACTGCACGTTCCCAATAACTTGTGCTGAAAGAAGGCATTGCTCGGAATGTCGCTCAGAACACAGCCCTGATCCTTCCCAGAAACTGACTTTTCAAATACAAAGAGCTTCAAGCTGCTGTGGTCTGTTTTCCTCTCACTCACCATCCATTTTGCTTACAAACAGTTGTTTGTGAACACTACATAAGTCAATCTTCTGAAAACTAGGGCTATCTGTTATTTCTGGAAGTCTTCAATGCCAGCAGGAAATACTTGAAATAAAATATGACATTACAAACAGAGAGAAAATTTAACAGGGATTTTTTCTTAACCTTTGTCCTGTTTTGACTATGACAACATGGTGCAAAGATTAAAATCCTGCTTTGTGTGTTCATATATGTGTTTTTATATGTATACACACATTTAGAAATGTGAAATTAGATGAAAAGCAACGCAAGACCAAGGCAGGTACAGGTCAGGGTGTATCTAAGCTGAGACCAGCCTTTGTTTTTATGTAGCTTTTAGAGATCTTTAGATTCAAGGTTTGTGCTCACTCACATGTGGTCTCACTGTGACTTCACTGAGCAACCAGATCCAAATGAAATATTTCTTAACCTTAGTAAATCTTAGAATTGGTCTGAGTCCTCAGGGGAAAGCTTCTATGAAAAGCTGGCATTTTTCTTTTTTCTGAGTTTAATTGGAACTATTTTGCATGTTACACTAATCACCCCTTTGGGAGAACAAAAGACAAAAACTCTGCCAGCAAAACTCATTCTTTTTTGAGATCTTGATTTGTCAGACGCTTGTATTTGCAAGCTACATCTCAGTTCTATCCCAGGCCAGAAACATTAATTTGTGAAGTTCATAAAAATTCCGTATTTAGAGCTAAGAACATGACACTGGTATCATTTACAGTAGAATAAACCCAAAATAGCTTTGCTGAAATCCATAAGGTTACAGCAAAATATGACTGACGGAAGTGTGACATAAATCAAATTTTAAGCCTCTCCTGTAAAGTTGAAACAGTCTCACCTCCTGAAATAATTCATCCAAACTCACAAAATGGAATGTTATTTCTCTTCTGGCTGTCCTAGAAGACAGGTACTCAGCACAGGGCAGAGCCAGGGGAGCACTCATTTCTCCTGTCACACTACTTTGGAGTTTGCTCCAACTATTCATCATTCCCTGTTTGTTAATCTCGGTGTGTCACGCCGTGTCCCACACAATAGAGAAGGCTAATTATGCTCTCAGTAGCGAGCAGTTTGTGTGAATTGTACATGACTACAGGAATTGTTAATGCTGAAAGTCAGGAAAGTTTGACTGACTGTGACATGGTACTTGACAGAACTGCAAACGTTGGGAACAGGAAATGAACAAAGATGAATACCAAATACTTTACACAAAACGTGCTAACAGACAATCTCACATAGACAGCAAGATCTCTTCTCCAGTGTGACAGAACTGACAACAGTAATAGACATTTTCTAAATATTCATTTAAAGAATATTCTATCCATCAAGGGTTGGACTTGATGATCTCGGAGGTCTTTTCCAACCCGGTTGATTCTATGATTCTATGTAGATTTTTCATTAGAGAAAGGGGTTAGCAATATAAGATATAGATGTCTTGGTTAATTTTAAGGTAACTGCAAAGAAGGTGTCTGTGACAAGAAATTTGATTCTGAAAGTTATTCCCAGTAGGGATAGAGCAAGACACTCATGGCATGTCATCTGAGTACTCTGCACAGTTCTGATCACCCCAGCAGGAAAAAATTCAACCTTAAATAAACTTGGTTTTATTACAATAATAACAAGGGAACGGGCACTGTTGTGCACAATAACAGTGTAGTTGAGAAAGGTAAAGTCTCAAAGAAAAGATGATTAGAAGTACAACAGAGAGGATCAGTGCACACAAGAAACAGGAAACAATACTGATGTGTAAGACCACAAACTGGGCAAGTAACCTGAAATCTTATTAAAGCCAAGCCTGTCTTGTAATGAGGAAGTGAATTAAAACCAGTGAGGAGTAAACTTGCAAAACAACCAAACCACCCTCTTTTTGTTCAAACTGAAAAAAAAAAAATTGCAGGAAATTTAAGGACTTTATTCAAGTCAAAAGGAAAGAACAATCACTTTCTAGTCTTATGTTCCTATTTAAGATGAGTAGTTAGAACTCAGTTTAATATATCTGAATATTATTTAACAAATTTGAGTATTATTTTATTTATAATATTTCATTATTCTTTCTTCCTATTTATAATTTTTCATTATTCTTTCTTCCTTAAAAACAAAAGCAGTCATGATATGGGATATGTCAGGGAATGACAAGAGACAGTTCAGAAACAACACTGTTTTCTGCTATTTTCTCCTGACTTCTGAAAAAATAATTTCAAATCACTGACCCTGATCCCAGTACTTGACCAGTATGTCATCCACTGGGGGGTGAAGGACAGTTTATTTTCCCCCTGAATCCCCATTTTTTACCTATTTTCCTTGTGTTCTCTGCACAGCCTAATTTGGGACTCCCATGCAGTAGCAGACAGGTTTCTCCCAAATCATTCCATTTTTCTCAGCTATCACTACTGAACCAAACGAGATTCAGACATCCTCAGCCTTATTCATCCCCCTAAGAGAGAGGTGGTTTATTCCTCAATAGCAGGTTTGGGTAAATGCTGAAGTGCAGCCTCTCTTCTTGTGCTCTTAATAAATCGAAACCTTGTCAGCCTGCACTGAAACATTTCATTTTAACATTTTCTAGTGTCGATAAATACTTGTGAGGGATCACATCACCACAGCCCCATCCAGGCTCTGAGAGGACAGAGAGGGGGCAGCTAATACAGTGTTAATACTTCTAATATATTTTTCCCATTTGGCAGGGTGATTCCAGGCTCTCACAAGAGGACAGCTCTGGCTCAGCCTCTCTTCAGGGAACAGGCAAAGCTGCAAACCTTTCCCACACTTCCCAGCCGGCAGCCAAGGACAGCGGGAGCTGCAGGGAGCCTGCTCTGCCTTTGTGTGCACTGACGTACTGGGGAGTTCAGTGTGCCCCCAGTGACTGCAGGGACCCGAAGGAGCTTTTAACATCAGGCTCTTCCAAAAGTTATACATTCATAACCACAGTGAAATAATTCATGTTACCAGTAATTGCTGCAAAAGAGGTCTGAACAATGCACGAGCCCTCTCTAAAAGCATCTGCTGCCATCACTGGTGTCAAGGGCTGGCCTTGCACTTACTTTCGCAACAAAAGTGTGTTTTCAGAAGACAGGATTTTCCAGCTAATGCTGTGGGCAACAGAGCTGGTAATAGAATAGCCCCTCCTGCTCGTGAGACATGGAGATGGCTTGGAGACAGCATAGCAACCCCAGTGCCCCCAGCACAAATAGTTTTCAGAGAGGATGAAGACAACTGGGGTCACTAGGGCCCCACCTGAATCCAGGTGTTCCTACACACTGAGACTGTGATGCAGGAAGGACACTCCTTTTGAGAGACTGAATATGTACAGTCATACTTGATACCAGAAAATGATAAAGGCAAAGAAGAGCTGCACAAAAATGACACCATCATTATGGTACCAAAGTCATTATGCCCTATAGCTTATTCATATATTTATAGGAGGAAAGAAAGAAGACACCAAATCCTGACACTCTGAACAAGAACACAGCTCTTTTTTAGTGTAGAATCAACGACGCTGATCTTTTGCTCAAGAGTTTGTTACACAAAAAAATGGAGCCTCATCTTGATGCAGACTTTGATGTCTGTGCTGAAATCCAGAAATACTTCCCTTCCAGCAATGAACAGGAAATAAAACAGGAGCATTTGGAAACATATTTCAAAATTAATAATGTTTCAAAGCTTGTCTCTGAACCTTTTTACAAGATGAAATTTATTTAATTTTAAAAACTGAAGAGAAGAAAATTAAAGTTTTATTGAATTAATAAAATTATCTCCATATGAGCAATTTCAAGCCCACTTTTAAACAATCTTATTTTGATGAAAAAAAAAAGGCAAATTAAAAGTCTTGGTCTAATACATACTTATTTAAAAGCACTTTTTAGTTCAGCCACTGATCTAAAAGTCAATATTTCACTCAGCTCTAGGACCCAAAGAGAACTGTCTCAAGTATTTGCCCAAAGGACTAAACAAAATCACTTGTATAATTAATGTGATTTTCTAAGAAGAGTAGACTCAATACATTTGAGAATACCAATGTCTCTTAAGACAGGAGGTTTCCTCACAAGCTCATCTTAAGAAGATTTCTCTGTACTTATTTCCTATGCATATGTGTTCCAAGAAGCTTTTAATGAGCTTCACAGAGTTACTGGAGAAAAAAGTAGTCTAACTACTTACTTTCTAGTTCTCTATTGAATTTCTTATTAATTAACATATAAATGCTCTGTTTTCTTAAATTTAACTTTAAAGAAAGCAAAAGAACTTTTCAAATTAAGTAATGAGACAAGAATGTTAACAGCTTTTTTCATTCTATTAATTCATATACACACTAAAGTTTCTGAGGTTTTTAAGAAGTAAGATGGGAAAGATAGCAATGACAATGTTTCTATTTTTAAAATTAAATCCACTTGACAAACTAAGCTCTTTCTTCGCTGGTTCCTTTGGAATTCTTTATCCAACAGAAATTGTCACTTTTTGGTTTAATCATACAAAAGGTTTAAAGCACAGACTCAAAACAGTAAATCTTTATGGTGTTGTATCCAGCTGTGGTCCTTCACTGGAACAGTAGCAATAATCCTAAAGATGGCTACTGGAATCCAACCCTGCCACCAGTCTCCTTATCACTTGTACTATCTTGTAGCCATCTGCAGTAAGCATTATCTTTATAATTTTATTCTTCCTTGTTGTTTGACTGTGACCTGCCCAGACTTTGTATCTCTCTATTGGCTGCCAACCACTGTACCACCTTCCACCTTTAAAAACCACGTACATTAATAAGCATGTATCAAAATCTTGGGGGCTCAACTGCCCAGAAATCCCTGCTGGCAGCTTTACAATTGTTTGGTTACTTCAGAAACTGCTACAGTTCCTCTCAAGACATACCTGCACCCCTTGAAGTTCTAACAATGAGGACAAAGGATGCTGTAAATGCCCACAGACATATTTTTATTTTTCTTTCTAATTGTTTCTTAGTTTACACTATTTCCTCTATTTACCTATGCAATCTTACTTGACAGAATAATCCTTGTTTCTAGACTGAAGCTACTTGCAGAATGTAGTGACCAGGATGTCCCACAATCAGCCAGCTTGAGCGGATAACAAAAACTGAACACAGCCATCTCAGCTTCCCTTTGTTTCTGAGATTAAAATTATATGCCCCCGATTTCCTTCCAGACTTAGGACAAATGACATGAAGCAACACTTCTTGTCAGTACAACACTTACAGATAAAAGAAAACGGAAGCAACAGAGTATAAATCAGTTTAGGCTAAAGAGAAAACAAGTTTTTAGCTAAATGAAGCCAATGCACAAAATCTGTTGGGGCAGGAGCACCAATAAAGCATCTGGGATCTGGTTTCATATGCATGTGAATAACAACCACACGTGAGGAGTCTTAAACACCCAGATTCTGACAAAGAATATCTTTCAGGTCACCATACAAGCTGTTCAATATAAAGTTAATGTCGATAAAAAAAAAGTGTTTACATGATACTAAACATTGAAATGTACCTTGAATGTGCTATAGTGCCTTGGTATAGGAAAAAACCAGATGGAGTTTTCTCTAGTCAAACCTCAGCTTGAAAGACACAAGCCTTGTAGAGCTGAAGCTTAGTTGGTGGTGCACTTCATGTCCTTCATGTAAAATATTCTGTCACTTTTAATTTTGTATCTTGTTTACTTTCGCTCTTACAAAAGAACTGGGACTTGTTTTTAGCAGCTCTGATTAAGTTTCTATTGATTTTTGAGATAGGAAATGGAACTTTCAGATTTCCCACATGAATTTAAAGCAAGTCAGATATTAACCTCGAGGTAAAACATCTGCCGTGACATTCAAAGAATAGACAAGTACTATCTTAGTGAAAACAGCATCTGTGCTCAAAGCTCAGTGCCTGGGATTTGGAATTTGAGAACAATGAAAGCAGTAGGACTATATTTTTACATGTGTAAAACCACACAGAAACACATCCACGTTTATTGAAATTCACATTTCCTCAGACGTGCATTACTGCACATACACGAAAACCCTTTACATACACACACCTTAACAACAGTTAAGTGAGTTAGAGATGGTGTCAAGGGGAATTATGAAGAATGTGAAAGCCAAGCAGAGCTGGAAAGGCTTGGTTTTTTATATCACTGTTATTGTATCTAACCATACAATGACTATTTATTATTTTTGAGGATCAATGTCCCCTTTCTCATCCTGTAACAACTGCCAATATGTACATACATTTTGTAGCTTAAAACTTTCATTATCAAATATATCACAGCTAAAGACTAACATAAAATAAATATACATAACAATCTGAAATATATGTCATATGTAACACCTACTGAGCTGTAAACTATTACCTTCAGGTCCATGGACTGCTTTTACCCTACCATGGTAGTTTTCCTTAAGCCAGTTGTTTGGAGATGTATGTGACATTATTGAATGCTTCCAGGCAAGGAATACTGGAATATCCTTTTTCCTATCAACACATTACAATTTTATTTGGTGATTGCCTCTATAAAGATTGCAAAGCAAGTGTAGGGAGACAAGATCTGCTTAAGCAGCAAAAATATTTTAGGAAAGGTGGTTTCCACCTGAACGGCTGTGTGGTGTTGACATTTACTGAAAAAAAATCTACATCTTTCCACCTGCATAACTAACAGAAATCAGTCTTTGAGCAATGAGAGTCAGTCATTTTGCCTTTCAAAACACTGGGAACTCCTCTGAATTTGCCAAAAAAAAGCAATCAGCATTTTCCCCTCTACAATGGAAGACAATCCCTGGAACATAACCTATATATGTACAGGAATGTACAGAGCATTAGCACGCCACAAACCCATATCATGCAGGAGACATATATTGAACAAATTATGTATTGATCCAGTCACAGGTGTAAAAATAATTGAAGATGAAATCATCACCTCTTCCTTCAGCAGGTTTTTTGTTAGCAATGTCTACTTCTGCCTATAGGACCATCTTCCTACCACCTTTCTCCAGCTGTCACAGAACATTCCCACTGCTTCTATATGCACCAGAAACACGAGTCTTTGGAGCAGGCGGTTGGGTTTACTAGTTACAACTGGGATCTACTGAAGCTGAATAAATACAACCAAAAGAAATAAATAAAAACAAACAAAAATAATGCTGGTTTAAATCTTCAATTGAATTAGACTGAGCCACATTTGAATTGCACATGTGAGCAGCCCATTTATAGTCACTTCTCGTGAGCATTCAGTTTAGAGGCACAGATGTTCAGGGAAAATACATTTTAATCTCAGGATGAGATCATTTAAATATGGCCTTCTGTGAACATTCATACCAGTCAGGGAACAAGAAAAACACCAATCAAATGATATGACTACTCATTTCTAAGTTGTGCACACATATGTATTTGAATTTCAGATGCTAATCTGAAAAAAAGTGTCTCAAAGGTTTAAGGAACATTCTAGAAAAGGGCTGCCTGTTCATGGAAATTTTAATAATGGCAAAAGAATCACCTGTGTTCACATGAAAGGCTCAAAGCAGATTATCAGAACAATTTGGAAAAAAAGTATTTAGAGAAAAACTGTCCTTAATGGAGAGTTTTATGGAATGGACAGTTTCATGGAGTGGACAGTTTTATGGAATCTCTGGTTAGACTAAAATACTTTGATGTTTAACTATGTTTCTAAAATAGCAGATATTCAAACAGTAATGAATGAAAATCTACAAAGAAATTACTCAATCCGAATGAAGATGAATAACTGGATCCACTGGCAATACATCTTCCACAAACGTTTTTCAGGCTGGGGTGATTCAGATGCTTTGACTTTCTAGTCTAATGAATCTCACCAGTAGCTGACAACTAACCCCTTTCAACAGAGACTTTCCTACAGAATTATCCTTTTCAAGGGAGCTCCCTGCTCTCCTGCTCTCAGCGGGCTGAGGTTACAGGTGCCTGCAGTTAAAATGGGCTGGTTCAGAACTGCCACCACTTCCTATTTCTCCTCTGGGAGTGCAGCCAAACTACTCCGAGACCACTGCTTGCCCCATGAACTGTCACACTGAAATCTGTAGGATGCACTGGAGTCATTTTAGATAAATGTCAAAAAAGAGACAGAAGGCATGAAAGTAGAAAGAAGACAGCAGTACTCCTTTGCAAAAAGCTATTTTCCATGACACATGGCAAATATCTGTTTCAAGTGCAAAGAAGTTGGAAAACATTTTTAAAGAATCGGCATAAAATGTAAAGTGTATTTTCAAAAAAACATATTACAATATAAAATATGGGAAAAATAAACAAAAATATGTCTGTCTGTCTATGTGGAAGCTCATTTAGTTGCATTCTGAATACGAAGCCACCAGAGCAATTCTCAGTTCATTTGCCTTTCTTTCCTTTCTGTAAATAGGCACAACTTTAATACATGAGGGTATTGTTAAGCCTCAGGTTTGGAAAGTGTTGTGTGATCTTCAAATTGTGATTTCCAGAAATGGTAGAACCACTGTTGTTGTTTTATTTACCTCGACTTCACAAAATATTAAAATGTACTATTGTGCAATGTAGATCATTGTGTTAATTAGATGGAGGTTGATTCTGACCAAAGCTAATTTATACAGACTTTCATGCTCTTACAACATCTTCTGACAACTTTATTTTCAGAGAATATGGTAATGTTCCCAGGAATGGAAGATATTTCTGTTGTTAACCAAATTTATAGGAGAAAGTGCTGAAATACTGGGACACGTTCAACTTGTTCAAATCACTGTAACTACTGGCACTATGCAAATTTTCACTCCAGGCATCATACTGTGTCTCTAAACTACTTTCCCAAGAAATGACATGGAGTGCTAGGGCAATATATACTTGGGACAAAGACTAAATCAGTAGAGGTATCAAGCAGCAAGTAAATACAAAGTTATTTTCCAGTCTCTTTTTGACAGTTTGTAAAGCCTAAAGTTACTTGATTAATCCATCGGGTACTATGTTCTTCCCCAAAGAAGGAACAAGAGGCTGCTACTGAAAAATCAATAAAGTGAAATAAGCATAATGCTTAGGAAAGCCAAGAATTTTACTCTTAATTCCATAAGGAATAATTTAGGCTTATTTTTCCAAATAGTCCCACCAAGACCAAAACACTTGGTGAAATGAGAAATATTTTTGTGCTGCCTGTGGCTCATTTTTGACATTCACTTCCCAGAGATTCAAACAGTAATTGAAGCTTCAGAAAAATCTGAAATGTGTTTTAAAGTCCTAAGTATGAATAAGAAAAACAGGCTGGATTTTGTTGCTTTAGTTCTTCCCAGAATGCTGCTATTTAATTTCATGCAAAGGAGGCATAAAACACTCTGCTCTTAATTAGTTCTTGATACAGCTTATCTGCTTTCATGAGGGTTTGTCAGCACAGCATGAATCAGAATCATTGGAGACCACTACTTAGCTTGAGTTTATGCATGATTTGTCTTTAAAAACAGATTGGTTTGAATTGTTGGATCGCAGAGTAATTGCAGACACTATTGACTTTGTGTAACAGGTCAAATGTGATTGGGATGCTCCCTTTTCAAGTGCAGTACTTATCATTGGGAAGACAAAGTTTCATATGTATTTAAGACCATAAATGGCACACATTTGCAGGGTTTTATGCTAGTAAGTTTGCAAGTCATTTATCAGTTGAAAACCAGAAATGGCAATCAAATACAAATGAGGAAAAAAAACCAAATGAGCTTCCATTGCTGTGTTATTTTGTGCATTATAGATATTGCTAGCAGTAATCTCAAGCTCCCAAAGTGCTTTTTAAAAGCATGATTAACTCTCCCAACACCCTTGAGGAGAAGGTAAATATTATCTAAACATTTTACAGGTGAGGCTGACACTGTACACGGAGGGAAACGGGCTCAAGCAGTGCGACAGGCTGTTTGGGAAAGCAAGAGGACAGTGGGTGTGGCTGTCACACCGTGCTCAGCCAGGGCAGCCCTGCCTGTCAGAGCAGCTCCTGCACTGCCCACACACCTTTGCCCAGGACACTCTGCCACGGGGGACGCTCAGCACCCACACAGCTCATGGTCGAGACAGGATCTAAGGAGTTCTACAAGATTATCTTTGCCTGCCTTAGGTGTGCTGTTAGCCTGTGGCCACTAACCAGCATCTGAACAGGAAAGATTCATGCTCAAAAGTACCTGCTGTTCTTCCAAGAAGGGAGGAGAAGGACAAGTCACCTCCCTCATGCTACAAAAGCTCAACCAGGCAGTACCTCGCTCATCTACTTCAGTGTCACATCATTAGCTCTGCACATCTTGCCTGGTGTTGCTCAGGCTACTAGGGTCTGCCCAGGATCAGAAAGGATTTTGCTTATTAATTCTACAGCTAATCTGAACAAAATGAAGGAAAAAAAGTCTTCCATTTATATTTTCCCAGCCGTATTTTGTAAACTTTAAGCATACATAGAGGTTTGGAATACTGCAGTAATGGGAAAGGCATTTCTCCTGTGAGGGTTGTAGTTTCTTCCCAGGGAATCCTAAAGTGCTCTGCATTCATGGGCAGGATCCTGCAAGCGCTGGGCATGAAGAACTCCCTGCAGCTCCAGTGGGAGTTCTGCTTGAGAGGTTTTGAAGCTTTTAACAATATTAGACTGTAACAGCCCCCTGAGGAGTCTGTGAACATGCCAGCCAATATGGAGCACAGCAAACCACTGCTCTTATATAATGTGTCACAGGCTCTTTTATCCACCCAGAGTAGACAGATTATTTGAGAATGAGTCAAACTACACACACACAACCACTGCCAAACGTCCAACCTCAGGAATTCCACCACTGGACAGTGCAAGCTCTGACGTGTGTCATTATGTTCTTTGTCAGATGCAATACAACAGGGATGTGAAATCTGGGGCACTGTTAAGTGTGACTGCTTTTGAAACAAGAAATTAAACAGTAATCCTAGCATTTGACTAGGGTAAAACTCTATAATAAAGCATAAAACTCTGGCAATAAGTACAAGCACACTCGTATAGCTGTGGAGTGAAACCAGTTCCAAATTTCAAGGTGGGTACATACGCATTTCACAAAAGATTATTTAAACTTTGAATTTAGATATTTCAGACACCAAAATTAAATTACATTAACGTAAGCTCTACAGTGCTGCACCATCATGCTTTGTGTTGTCAAACACAGCATGAGACTGCAGGGAAAAGGACAGTGTCACGTAGAAAATAGGATGATGCCATTATGTAATTTTGATTTATTAATAATACATACCTATTTGTTATGCAATTAAAGGTTGTATAAACATGAAAGTACAGGACAGATGAACTTAACTTGCATGAGCAACTTCCATTATGACATTTTCCAATTTAAACTGTGTGATTTTGTAAACCAAATAATTTTCTTTAAATTTTATTTATGTGCATATGAAATGTAATATAACAAAATATGCTCCGAATATAAGAAAAAAATTAAAAAGAGACAATTAAATTTGCAGAGAATGAAAGAATATTTTGTCTTTTAATTATGAAATAACTTCTTAAATTTACCATATTAGAAATCAAATTGGAATACTAGACAATTGGTTTTGTTTTTATTACTAATGCTATTGTTAATAGTATTATTTTAACTTGCAGGGTTTTTTTCCTCTCCTTGATCTACAAAGCAATCAGATTCATAAAATGCTGAGAACCAAGAGAAAAAGCATCTCACATAAAAGTTTAAGAAGACTCCTCCTGTTTTGCTTTAGAACTCTGTAGAAGTTGTGGAGAAGACAAAGAGAGCAACTTTCTCCTGAGCTGCTCACTGCAGTTTTCCAACAAGTGCAGCCAGTGCTGCACTGAGCAGATGTTACACTGACCATCATTCCCAGTCAGTGGAGAACACTCCACATGGGGCACCTGCCCTTTCCAGCAAGAGCCAATCCCAAACAGGAGAGATGTTCACAATGTTGTCCCTAATCAGTCATGTGCTTGCTGATGATCACATCTTCAAACACTGGGAACTGATTTTTTTCCCCATCTTCGTGCAAGAGCTTCTTACTAAGAGCTGTTTAGCAACAAATCCGCAAGGTCATCTTTAACAGGAAAATAATGGACTTAATTTGAAAGCTGAAGCCCAAATATTTGCTTGTAAAAGGTACATGGCCAATTGTCAACTTTGTAGCTTTGAGATAAGGTATCTATTTTGATAGCTTAGAGTCTCCAAATTATAGATGAGCACTGAAAACTGGAAAAAGCAGCATTTCCATTGCGGAGCTCACACAGAGAACTGGGGGCCCTTGCTGAGGCTCAGCCTACTCCTTGTCAGGCCAGTATTTTAACAACTACATTCCACATTGAGGGAATCTGAGAATTTACCATTTACTGTCTAATTTCTCAAATAAGTGCTCATTTCAATGGAATCATTGCCTAATAGTAGAACAGCCTACACTGCTGGAACATGTTGCTCTGTGGGGATGCATAAAGGAATTACTGTTTTGCAAGGACACGGTGACAGCAACTTTGAGAAATCACATACATTTCAAATTGATACAGGTTTGGGCTCTTGACTACTGATCAGATTAACTGTCCATTTGTTCAAACTTGTATCATCCTTTTAACTTTTTAACTACCAGAGGGCAACAGTATGAATCAAGGCACAGTTCACACTTTGCTATTGTCTGAATGGCTGGTATTTATTAATAAATGTACAGTCTGGCTCAGGGCATTAGTATTTCATCAAATTTAGCTGCAAATAACATTGCATGGGTATGGAATTCTTAGAACTATGCTTTAATTTGGTCCACACAAGGACCAAAAATCCCTGCAAATTGCCATATTCACGTACAGCTGATATCACAACCTGCATGAAATACACACTTTTGTAGAACACATAAACCTACCTAATAAAGCTAAATCAAAAGAGTTTTCTAATTGTATTAGAGTATTTAATTGAAGTGCTATCTATTGTTAAAAGAGCAATTTTAAAAACAGTTTATAGTTTCCCTTGGAAAGAGAAAGAGCAATACACAGAAATTACAATTTAGAAAGGATGATTTTCCTAAAAAGCAGAAAGTTATGGTGTAAGATGGATTTAACCACTGAGGCTTGATGCTACACTGCTTAGATTCATGATAAAGAAGGAATCTGGTTATGTGCATTTCTCTAATAATTGTGTAAAACAATGCATCAGTGCAGCCAGTGAGAGTTTTCCTGTCAACTTGGAGCCAAGATTTTACCAGTTGTCTCTGCAACTGGCTACATGAGCTATGTAATGCCTCTTTCCTAGGGAAAAATATTTGAAGTACTTCATTCATGGTCTGCCAGCTTGTCACATATCTGCCATAGATATAGGAAATATATATTATTTACATTTTTAGCCTTTAGATCATGCAAGTACTGTTACTGGCAAACTGACTGCAGAATGAAATGTAGGAAGACAAATAACATACCCTCTATTTTCCCTGACAACAAACTGCAAGGACGTATAAGTTAAAAAACAGATTACATTAACTAAATATTTGACAAGCATTATTAAAATATTTGACTCAGTATTCAAATAGTCAATGATGACTGCTGACCCACACTAAACTTCTCTGCCTTGTGTCAACTGGCCTTTCTAGTGGTATCATATGATATTCCTTCAATACAGCAAAAAGAATACAGTAATTTAGTGCCATGACAGCTCTGTCTGTAGGTACTTCTGCTATAGATCAAAGACCTGCTTTTCATGGTTGTCACTATTTAGCTCAGTTAAAATCCTCACTGGTTTAGTAACATATATAGAAAATGTGCTTGTACATATATGATGAGAAGAAAACTAACCACTGGCCAAATGAAGGCTTTGTAATGCCAAGCACATCCCACCTCACCTGCTGTTCTATGCAACAAGGTGCTCCTTACAGGCAGAATCAAAATATTTTTGCATGGGCATCATTTTGTGGTGAACTGGTGATAACAGCATTTTCCTTCTCCTGTAATGATCAAGTTCTTGTTACTGATTAAAGTCTGTAAGCTGCCTAAATTATTCCAAGAAGTACAGGAAAGTTCTGATGATGTTCTTCTTGAGGAAGAACAGAAAATAACACAAGTGAACACATAGATGTTATTTTATATATCTAGTTACATACAAATTTAGATATTATCAATGTGCTTGAGTCTGCAGTGTACACACACTCCTTTGATCCACAGAAATTTCATCTGCCTTCTTGTATATGGTTGTCTCAAATCTTCCACTCTGTTTTAGAATGGTTTTGCCACAGGACTGATAGTTAGACCATCTGGCTACAGCTTCTTCTTTGATTCTTTTCTCCAGGTTTTCTTCCAGGTTTCTTCTAAAATTAGACTCTTTTTTGGCTGATTCATGTCCTTTGATTACAAATCAGTGTTTAGTACTACAGTCATGACTCTGCTGTTACCTGTGGCCTGAGAATAATAAGAGGAAAGGTGCTTCCCTATTGGAAGGCTCCCAAGGGAAGTTATTTTCTCATGCACTCCAGACCCCAACCCTTTGCTGCTTTCCAGAGCCTGTACTAAGTATGCCTGTGACATGCCTCCTGACTCTCAGTTTAGACATCAAACATACCCAAGTACCTTCTTTTGCAAGCTGAAGAACATCACAAGTGAAAGGTCCAGATTCAGCTGTCATTTGATAACATATTTGATAATACAGGGCTTGAGCTAAGAGTTTTTTGAAGGACTATTTCTAATCAAATACACAAGGGGTACAAAGGTAAGAAGAAGCCTTCTCTTGGACATGAAAAAGTTAACTGAGGAAATCCAGAATTTATTTTGTGCAATGTCACATGGCCTAATTTTCTGATGCTACTTAAGTGAAAACTGAAGACCAGACTGAAAACCAGAGAGCAGTACATATTATAAGGTAGCTGAGAGAAGAATTTTAGATAATACACTTATTTGAGAGTAAGAGCATTTTGTTGCTGGGAGTCATTCCTTATTATTGCTAAAATGCCCTTTGTTGTACATGAATAAACTCCATCTAAACATATCATTAATAGCGACACAACTTAGGTCTTCTACAGTTTTCTTCCAACATACTGTAGGTTTCCATCTAGAACATGGCATGAAGAAAAATGAAAGCTTTGTGCAGTCTAATAAACATTTCCATAGTCTATATAGTATTTCTGCTTTACATCATGTTTCATTTATCAACCTGAATTAGGCTTTTGAAAGAGGAAAATGCAGCTTTGCAGTTCAGTACCTTTTCTAGTCTTTTCTTGCAATAACAAAATTGCTTAATGTCATTTCAAGTTCATCCTGTTCCATACACACATGTACGCAGAGCTATGGGTAATTCACTTACACAGTTCAACATCTCCTTTGTCACAGATGGTAAATGTGCAGATTTTTCCCTCAAGGAAAGAAACTCTTTTATAAAATAATTGTATATTCTGCTCATTTTTTTTCTGTCACTGATGCTCTTGTATTGTTATTATACCCTGTCAAGCTGGTAATTAGCATTCAGGCTCCATCTGACACAAACACAGCTCTCAATCCTCCTTAAAAATCCCTTAGGACACACATGATAAGTAAAATAATGTAAGCCACGAAGGGGGAAAAAGTACTAAAAAAGAAGAAAAAAAAAAAGAAGAAAAAAAGGAAAAGAAAAGGGAAGAACGAATAAAAAACATGAGACAGTGAATAACCACAGGCTGCTTTTGTCGTGCAGTCAATGCATTGCTCTTGTTCAGTGAACTGCATGGAGCTAATCCTACTGTGTGGAATAAGTTTTCAGAATGCTACAGCTGTCTTCCTGCAGTTGTCCTTTGCTTTTCCTACACAAAGATCTAAATACTCTTCCCATTCTCACCTTTCTCCCAAACTTCTAAGGCATGCAGTGTCCCTGGGTTTCCCTCTTTTACTCACAGTGATTGCCCCTCCTCCTTTTTCAGGTCTCTCCAGGGGATAAACATTTCCTCTTCCAGATCAATTCTTTCTTGAACACTGTCACATGTGATACTTAAGGTATCATAGTGTTCTGAACTATTCTAACTGGACTGTATCGCTCTTGGTAAAATGATAATGTCTCCTTAAAACTTGTTCACCTACCAGAATTCTCTCATATTCAGTGACAATGCCATCACTAGAAATAAGAAGAAAAAGAATTTTTCTTGCAGTTCATTCAAGATCCTCCTTTTCAGCAATGTCCCCTTCAAGTGACTGGTGTGATCACACATTAGGTCTAGCTCAGGAATTATGTAAGACTAGTACCATCACATAGTTAATTTTTTGTTGAAGCTGTTCCCTCACACACACTTGTGTTTTCATGTGAGACAGACTGGCACTGCACTCACACTGTGCCACCAACCCATCTTATATGAGAGGATGACTCAGTTTTCTGCCTTCATACTCACACAGCAACAGGAGAGACAGAGCAGTAACTCTTACTGAAGCTGGTGGTTTAATATCAGCACAGTGTCCTAAAGTTACTACAGAAATGACAACAAAAAGTGGCTTGCACCTCGATATCAAATTAGGATGAAAGATTGCGAGGCAGAGACCTCAGAAGTCCAATGGTTCACAGGAGTCATGTAACAGGGTGGAGAATGCTCTCAAAGAACTGTGCCTTGACGTAAATCCTGAATTTCTCTGAATATAAGAAATCTTAATTTCGTGATGTCAAAATAGGGTGTGTCCTCATACAAGCACAGGAAATTTCTGCCTTGATATCAGGCCAGCAATTTAAAGGTTCTGAACACTGACCTCAGATCTGTCTATTGGTATAAGACTCACAAACCAGAGATGTCCAGCCAGGAGCAGCACAGCACAGTATGGCCTAGACAAGAAGTCAGGTTGGAGTGCTGTGTCTCAGAGCTCACAGCCACAGTGTTGGCACTGCACCCACCCAGCTACAGCTGAGCAGCTACTGAACACAGAGAGAGTCCAGTATCAAACACACTGTGAGAGTCTCAGATATGACATCTTCATGCAAAAGCTACTCAGTTGTTACAGAGATGTGTGCCTTAAAATAAGAATACCAAATTTAGGCTAATATTAATTAATCATCTGGTCTGGCACTATATGCCTTGACATCAGCCTTAGATCCTAGAAAAACTCATTCAGTTCACAGAATGTGTGTTTGAGACACCCATCAGATCACTGACACCTGGAAATAAGAAGTCCCTGGAGATCTGTATTTGCACACTAGGTCTCCACAGCCAAGGGAACAATCCAAATGTGAGTGCAGAGGAGTTGTGCTTTATTTCACTGCACAGACACACTGCCCCAGGCCTCCAGCCACAGGTTTGTCCACAAGTGGGAGAAAATCAGCTGGCAGACACCACTGCTAAACACATGTAATTTCTAACTGTAAAACGCAGTCTTGGAATGATTCAAATATTTAACAAATATTGGATGAGAAGAAATACCTCATTCAAAGTGAATTCCTGTGAAAATGAGATCAGTGTGGGAATGACTACACCAGCCAATTCTGAGCACACCCAGCCCAAGCTGCACTATTTTCACTGTTTAATGGAGCCCTGACTATTTTCTCTTGTTCACTGACTGATGCTGTGTGAAACATGACACCTGTAACATTCAAATATCTAACACAGCCACCACTGGACACAAGCAGCATCACACCAAGAAAACAAACAATAGAGTCAGTTAAAAATACTCCCCTAGACCTGTGTAAAAAAAAGAAGTGGAAGAATAACATTAAAACCTTTTCTCTTTCTGCATGTCACAGACCTAGAAGCTTTTAGGATTATTTTGATAATTCAGAGTGCTTTCTCCTCTCATAACTTCATCTTTTACTAGGTGAACCAAAGAGGAGGATTAGGGATTCTGTTAGTCTGGGATTTATGGCTACAAGGAATTTAAACACATGGAAACCATCTGCTGCAGCACCCAAGAAGAAACTATTATATACCCAAATCAGGAAAAAACCCATAAGTGGTGGATTTTCTGCTTTTTGCAGTAGAAGAAAAGCTGTGCCTGCCTCCTCCTGACCTCTAACTTCAGCCTCTATACAATGTTTATTTATTACCAAGCTAACAAGCCAACGTTCAGAACACATTTGTGCAATATCTGCTCACATGCTCACACTTTTCATGTAGCAGAATTCCCTTTTCCTAGGATCTCAAAAGTCCAGAGGCCCAAAAGGGGACCAGCTGGAAGGACTGAGAGAAATAAATGTTAAAACTTGACATTGCTACTCAGCCCTCTGGGCCATATGGCTCTCGAGGTGCCTCTGTGATTTCAGGTGGCAATATATCACGTCAGGTGATGTCTCAATGACATTTTATCCCAGCACTTCCCTCCTGGTTCCAATCATGGATAGGAACCATTTTTTCACAGAAGGTGCATCCTGCATAAACAGCAAGAAGTTTATGCATCTGAGTATGGAAATGTCACATTTTGGGGGGGAACTGGATTGACACCTTTTCTGTAAATGCCACTGGCTTTCAAAATGCCACTGGCTTTCAAGCATTTTCCCACCAATTTTGGGGCTAATCCTAAACAGCCTCTGGAGAAGCAAGTGAAGGAAACTACAATAATAATTCTGTTCCCTCCAAAGGCACAGCATTTTATGGAGAAAACCTCTTGGCATGTCCTCTCTTTTAGCTCTTCTGTGGTTTCTTGGAAGAGTGAATGGTTAGACTCTGAACTGTATTCTCAGTACACCAAAATGCCTAGTTCTTTACTATTTTAAATCTTCCTTTCTCTTCCTGAACTTCTTTGACAAACATTTTAAACTATATATTTAACATCCACCTATCTTGCCATCTTTAAAGATCTGCCAGATGAACGGATAGAGATTTCCAACCAGTAAAAGTAAGAATCCATGTCACACATTTCCCATATTTGATCCCACTTCATTCATTGTGTATTTGAAAAAGTAGATTTGCACAATATCACATTTCTCTGGACAGTGCATTGACCTGTGCAAAACAATCTACTGGAGAGTAATCTTCTTTCATGAAACTCCAATATTTCTGATGCCTTCAAGGCAAAAGATGTAGGCAGCCCAGTTCTCAGAGTCATAAGAGAAAAATATCTTCACAGATTTATGAAGGGAATAAATACAACTTTGCTAACCAACCCCTTCCATTCATTCTAATGGCAACATGTTGCTCCTCCAGCAATTAATAGCACAAGCATGCCCCAAACCAGGGGAAAATGCTGACCATACTAGAATAAGTGAGCCAATACATTGTCCAAGCATGTAAATACATTAAGTGACAGCATAATTAATCCTCAGTACATAATCAATGAGGAACAGTAGGGTCTTGTGAAAAATTGAAGACACTGCAATGAGACTGAATTTTCTCTGAGCTAAAATGTGGAGTCACCAGTCAATGAATCCTCCCTCAGGAGACTGTAACAAATACAAAGAACCAGCTCAAGGACAGCCCGAGTTGTAAATTGAGAGCTATAAAAAAATAATAATCTAACGATTGTGCCAACGTGTTTATAATTTATAGGTTGGAGTTACAGGTGAGAAATAGGGGTTAGCAGTCTGTTATAATCTGAACTTGAGTCAGTAAAGCACTGCAGAACCACTAAATCACCACTTCTTTCATTGCACGTAGTTTAAAAACATATAATAAAACTATCAGACAAAGCCACTTTCTTTCAGGGTTTGAAGCTGAAGCTCTGGATACCAATTTGTTCAAAGTTAGAGAGCTACTGGGGAGTCCAGCAAAGGGAAGCTCTTAATTTTCCTTATAGTCTTTTCTTCTTCACATTGGGCACTTGCCATGAAAGTACAAAAAGCACAGGGGTCTTTTTGGTATAATTGAGGCAGGCAAGAAAAAAAGAGTTCCGTTGCACATTAAATTTTGGTGTTCTCAAATTTAATTCCATTTTGATAATCTAATTCAAGGTACCAAAAAAAGTTTGAGCACGCATTTAAATGGAGTGAAACTGGAACCTTTAATCCTCCACAGTGCTGAGTGACTCTGAGTTTCAAATTCCCTTCTCCCAGTGGGTGTTGAGGTCAGCGCTTACCGCAGAGCAAATTGGAGTCTAGCAGGACTCTGTTCTCTGTAAATAGGGGAGGCTGCCTCGTCGTGCTCTGCAGGGGCTGAGCAGCTGTTCCAAAAGGGTTTATAACAAGGTTTTGGGCTGTTTCTTGGAAGTGACTCCCCCTTAGAGCAAAGTGAATTAAATGGAGCAACTCTGCATGCATTTGCTAATAACTGGACAGACTGCAGTATACCCCTTTTACATTTTTTTCAGTCATTCATCTCTCAGAGTTCCCCCTGTTCCCATGAACAGACCAGTCATTATTGCCAATAAATCTTCTTACAGCCTGTACTATGTATAGGAAGGTACTGGAGCACAGTATGTAAAGATGGATCTATATTCACTCAGACTTTCTCTTAATGATAAAGTATAGCAATAAATACTTACAAATACTTATAAGCAACCTTCAAGATACTGTCCATTTATCTGACACAATCACCATTTGAGCTATAACTCATCTTCCCTTTCAAGTGATATACTGTATTCCTCTGCCATCGTGATGTGAATTTAACCTGAACTTTGAAATACCAATTGGCACTCAGTATTCTTCACCCATGAAAGGATATGAAAAATTTTCCTGATCAAATTACTTTTCTGCATGCTGTATCTTTCATTTAAATTCCAGCAATTTTCTATGTGCATTTTTCATGGTTAAATGCTCCCATGGAAGATAGTTGCAGCATTAATGGCAACTAAAAATTACTATTAAAAAAAAAATCTGAAAACTAAAGTAGGTCAGTAACACAATAAAACATGTAGCTAGTAAAAGTACAGCCAACCTTTCACACTGACTGAGCCCAGTGGTGTGGTTTTCTTTCTACATTTAGAGCCTTTCTTTGAAACAAGCCTAATGAACACACTGACAGTTGTGTGACAGACAGAAAACCTACCAGGCGAGCTCAGCAGCTGGATCTTTGTTGGGGCTTGACAGTACTTTGACTTGCTGGGGTACTAACTCAGTAAACAAAATTGAAATAGTAGCCCTCTGCTCTCACATTGTTCACTAAAAATGTTTCTCTTAGACTCAGCCACACACCAGTCAGTGAAACCTCGAGATAATGTTAAACAATTATTCTGATCCATCACAGATTCTTGGATATTGTGAGAAATTGGGTCGAGTGAGGCAGTGATGCACCTGCAGACAAGGCTTACCACCGATTTACCCAGCCATCCTTACACAGGAGCTTGTCCTTAGTACCAAAGGGCTTTTAGCACCTTGGAATGCTTGGTATTGGTAGAAATGCATAATTGTTTGATGAATAACTCACCACCTTCTCAAGACAAAGGTAAACTCTCCCTAGCTTCAGCATGGCAAAATGAAGGTTGAAAATAAGAGCTAACAGGATACATCTGCTGAGTAGATATAATGATTCCCTTATTCCAGAGGAAATAAATTAAAAAATAAAAAAACTCAAACAAACAAAACCAAACAACAGTAGCCTCTTTCTGAGGTGATTTTTTTTAGACTTAGAATTCACCGTTGAGTTCAGCAGCAATCCGAGCATCTTCGGAGAACCCTCACATACCGCAGGAGAGAAACAGTGAGCCAGAAAAAACACTCCCAATCCACTTGGGCTCTGGGCTCATCTCACTTGCAGCAAGCTGTAATCAAATACTGCTTTGCTGGAAAGGGTGTGATGGATTTAAAATCTACTTCTGTGGTTTACATTTTGCTGTAAACTTGGTTTAAGGCAGCTCAGCCAGGAGCAGAGGAGCACAGAGGTCAGCACCCGCTGCAAAGCCCACACTGGAAGCACCTGCTGTTTTGAGATTCCTGCCAGCAAGGCAGCATAAAGCTTCTGCAAGTGCAGTTGGAAAAGTGCAAAAAAGCCTTACAAGTACTTCAAGAAAGAAAGTAGAAGCTGAGTACAAATCTGTAAGAAAGACAAGGTTTTGTGAGCAGCCTGCTTTTATCTCAAGGGACTTTAGCATTTCTGTAGACCACAGGTACTGCAGGGTCATCTCAGGCAGAAAAGTCCAAGCCCTCTCAGCACTCAGAAGGAGTGCTTCCAGCTTTCTCAGGAAGCTGAAACACAGTGGAATGTAAGGCCAAGTGTCATGTGAACTCCATGATATGTGTCAGGTAACAACTTACCTGGCACATTATCCACAAGCTTCCACACCTGAATGGATTCACTGTACACCAGCTCTGACCAAACCACGGAGAAAAGAATAAGCATGTGCACAATTTTAAGTATGGTTTATGTTATAATGGACAAATAATTTAACAGGAAAAAAAATGTATGCAATATATAGTGTTGTGGGGGGTTTTTTTGCTTTCCTTTGTGAAAAAACCAAATGTAAAGTATATATTTCACTTGACATAACATTTAGCATATGCAAATACTTTATTTCCGAACTTTGTTTATTTATTTAGCTATTTCCAACATTATTTTTGAAACCTTCACTCCTTCTTTACACGTTCTCAGCTTGGGTAACTGCAAATACAAATATCATTCAAAAGCTGTTGTTTGAAAATGTCACCTACAAAGGAACTGGCTTTGAAGGAAGAAATTATGAGTTGCTCAGAACTGGGAATGAGGTGATGCCGTACAGAGTTGCTCCACCACAACCTCAAAACCTTTCAGAATTCAAATTAAAGCCCCATGGATGCCACTCTAATGGGAAGCTCAACTTCTCAGAAGACTTCAGGCTTCTAATAGGAAAATCTTTGCCTGTATGCCAGAACCAAAGCCACAGTTGAGGTTTAGCTGAGTGTAATTCCACAGACTTGGGTACATTCAGGATATTTTACATCACCTAAGGAATCTGGTCTATCTTGAGTAGATTAGTTTGTTTTCTCCAGGAGATAAACAGCTATTTGACCTGTATGTATATTTCTATATGACTTTCCGTTTGTCAACATTTGTACCTTTTGTCTAAAGAAGGGAAGTGCCAAACATGCAGAAAAGCTTCCTCCAGGTCAGGCCTGGCAAACTAATAATTGAAAGTTATGTGGCAAACAGGAAAGGCACTTTCAAACTTGTCTGACTTCAGTTCAATAATCTCCTTTGCGAATTTACTAAATTTGTGTGGGGCTTTTTTTTCTTAATCTTATTACAGATTCTTGAAAACAGGAAATTGCCTCCATTCTGAGAGATCGATTTGCCTGCTCAGAGCATGATGCTTCTCTGTGGTTGCAGCTGTAGGAATTAGCATGAGATGAGAAAGACTTCTCTTTTGCCAACAGATCTGCACAGAACACACAGCCTTCAGACAACAGAGTCGTGATGTGCACACACCTCAGGCACTCGGGGTGAGCCAGCTGGGATCAAACCCTAACTGCTGTTCCAGGGAGTGGGATGTGCAGACATCCAGCAAGTGCTGGCCAGAGCAGTGTCATTGCAAATTGCCTCGAAAGAATGGCAGAGGCTGCAGGATTGTGGTGGGGCTGTTCCACATGGCATCATGTTACCCCTCTCGCTGTCCTTAGCTCTTCTGTGATAAAATAGTGGTGACACTGTCAGGACTAATCTGCCCTATTCCCTCTCTGCTACTTGAGAGCTCTTCCATGAGAAATTGTTCTTTGGAAATTCCAGCAGAAGGGCTCACAGTACTGTCTGTACTGAAACCACCTCGACATTGGAGCTCGAGCCAGAGCAGACATGAGCAAATGTGAAGGTACAGACATAGAAATAGTGGGAAAAAAGGGTATGAGTGTGCTAATGCAATCAACTACACAACTACCACAGGTTTCTTCTAGAGGTGGGGAGGGGAAAAGGGCCTTCTTTTATTTATTTGTTTATTTGAAACCGTGATTTTTTTTTTTAAATGAAATAACAAAAACACTGTTCTTAGTCAAACTAAAATCAGTTTGGGAGGCAAATTTTCAGCAAAGGGTTAAGAATTTTCAAATATTTCATTAGAAATGAAAGATCTATAAAGGGACCTTATGCAGCTTGCAGCATAATTTCATTGTATTCATTGAAAATGTTCCTTCTTAATGAATCTGAAACTAATCAACAAACTCAACTAGCATTTACTCATAATTTAATCTTGAATGCATTTTTAAGAAAATAATGACTTTACCAAGCCAACTTGCTTTCTACCTAAAGTTGAAAAGAAATCTCCTACCTCCTTTCATGGAATGAGTAATATTTCTTTCCACTAGCAATTTTTACTTTCCATACAGATCTGAAACCTTTCTCTCCACACAGTACTCACTTGTCAAATTGGTTCCAGTGAAAAATAGCTTTTAAAATATATATGTATATATTTCCTGTTAAACATAATTTCAATAAATTGAGTGTTTCTAACTCAACTTTGAGTCCAAAAAGTGCCATTTTGTTTAAAAAAAAAATCAGAAAGACTCCTGTGATGGAGAATATTACTTCAGATGCTTGACCTGCATGTCTGCTCCCTGTCCTCCTCTTGCACACAGCTCATGCACTTATCTGACAATATATATCTTGCTTTTTACACTGAGTATTATCTATTTCCACTTTTAAACACAGAGGAATAAAATTCAGAATCACACCAAAATAAGTGATCTGCAAGACAGCAGCTGCATCTCCTCTCTCTGGTCCCAAACCCTCTTCCATACATCCTGCAGGAGAAAAGGGCTCCTCTCACCATCTGTCCCTCCTGTGACGTGCTGTGTTCTGGCCCTGAGTCACACAGAGACCAGCACGGACAATGCCCAACATCCATGGGCTTGAGGCTGTGCCTTTCAAAGCTGCCTGCAAGGCTTGGCCGCCTGTGCTCTCCAGACAGGTTTGGAATGCCACTCTTCCCTCTAGCAGGAACACGTTGCCTTGCAATTCCCAAAGCCCACCCACTCTGAAGGTACGGGCTGCCTTCACTCCTGGGCTTGTGAACACTGCAGCCCCTGAAGGCCATCTACATACAGTTGACTAGCTATGGTTGCTTGAGATTCAGAGCTTCAGAGGAGGGACTCCTTGCATATCAAAGAGCATAATTTGGCTTTGTGGACTGAGAAACCCTTAATAATTAAACTGACACACAGACACAAGTCTGAAGACTCAGTCCCACACAGTGGAAGCAGAGGGAGAGCATCAATGACTTTATACCTACATATCCACTCACTTCACAGTGTGCTTTATGTACAGGCAGTTTTCTTGCAAAAGAAAAGAAAGAAGTGTCAATTAAGCAAACTTCTGATCCCCCTTTATTTGGTTTAACACTTGTGAGAATAAGAAACAAACAGAATGGAGGATGGTGTGGTAACTTCTAAAACAGACATTCCATGAACAACTAATTGCTAACACAGAATGTGTGTGAAATATTGATTTAGTTTGTGCGGGTAGGGAAGCAAGCCCCAACATACTTTCATCTGTTCTTAAATATAAATGAAAAAACAATACATTTACTCGAAGGTCACTGTGGGAACAGAGGATCAGTCGAAGCACACACAGCTTGCAATTTATATTCAGAACCCACCAGCAGCAAGAAAAGACAGACTGATACCATCATCTTACAATCAGCTTTTGATCATGTTGTGCATCTGAGAACACCAGCAGAGTCCAAGGCTGTTTCTCTCCATTCAGCAAACCAGTTTCACTCAACAATCAAACATTTGCCTTTTCTATCCTTCAGTGCATGCAGCCACACATGATACTGTTTTATGTAGTCATTAAATGTATGCAGGCGCTAATTATCACATTCTTGGGTGTCTTTTGAATAACAGTAAAAAAGTATAAAGCCTGTAAGAAAGAAGATGCACAAGGCCATCAAAGTTGTCCAGGAGTCAGTGACAGACCTGTAATCACTCTTAAACACATGAAGAGATAATTGAGAGTTTAACTGTGTGTTCAGAACAAACAGTTCTGCACAGGGAGGGGGAAGGGTGCAAAACTGCACCAGACATTGACAGGAGTGAAGGACATTTTCATACAGGGCAGTGATCAAGTTAATTTGCAGGTAACTCTGGGAGCTCTCTGGGTACTCAGAAGGCTTAGCCAACAAGATTTCATCAAGGTTGTTAGTTGCCTCTCCATCTGCTTCACAAGGAACTCTTGGCAAGCTTAACTCTATTTCGAGTTGCTGGAGAGATATTTCAGCCTCAGGATGAGGTCTTTCCTTTCAAAATATAGCATTATAACTTCATTCTTAAATAATTTTCACTGCTGAGATTGAGTCTGGAAGTCGAATTCACGAGTTTTCTCACAAAAACACCTAGCAGTTTATAAGACAAATATTGAAATTAAAAATATAAAAAGTTCAAAACTAACATGATTGGTTTTGTGGTGATACTTTTGTCCCATTTAAGCAGCCAAAGGCAAACAATTCAAAATGAATAATTTATCTGACATGTATTTTCTTTCTGTTCACAGAATTTCCACTAGCATTTCGTTTCAAGCTCAGGTACATTGCCTTTTTAAGCAGACAGTTTCCCTAAAAATTAAGCCACGTTCTGAACTTTCTTGGCATGTTCAATACTCCAGAGTCAGAGAGCTGCACAGTAGAATAGAAATGAAGGAGAGCAATTCTGGCATGCACATCTTCAAGTTTAAATTTAATATTAAGCTTCTGTGAGTGTACCCTCATAAAACTTTGAAGTGTATTCCTTCCCCTACTCTCCCCTGAGAAACTGACTAGCAGAGGAGAACCATGTGAATGATCATAAAAAGGAGGAGCATGAGAAAAGCAAATTAACTCAATGCAGTTCTTTGAACTAAAAAGAAAAGCATTTGGCAAAGTCTGGATTTAGGGTATGACACTGCAGATTTACAGAATAGGAAAGAGCAGAAATTCAGCTATTCTCAAATGTGCTGAGTAGAATATGTATCTACATGCTCATCATCCAACAAGCTGAAGCAAAGATAATCGTGCTTCCTCAACCATTGTTCAGATTTGCAATTTATAGGAGTGGAGTTAAGGTGGCATAAAGACTAATGCTGTGTCCCTCTATTAGTGGTCCATCTCTGCCTTACATGGATCAGGCTGAGAATCCTTTGGTGAGCCATGCTGACCCCCACAGCTCCCTGCTCCTTGGAGGGATGGCCTTGGCAGCCCAGCCCAGCCCAGCCCTACTGCAGAAATGAGGGAGTCAGAGAGGTGCAAAGCAGTGCATCAGTTAAGCTGGTTACAGACAAACAATCCACAACCTGCTTCCTGAGGAACAGCCTGCTGGTCCCAAGTACCTCAGATTCTGGCTCTACCTGCTCTTCATTACTTCTACAGGGCATGACTCAGGGTCTTCCAGACTTAGGAGTGCACACACCCCCTGTTTTGGCCCCTGTTCACATGCAATGTAGTCCTTCAGTGCTGCCCCATTTCAAAGACAATATCAAACAATCTCATCACGCAGTTGACAATCACAGAACCATATAACCATTAAGGTTGGAAAAGACCTCCAAGATCATCAAGTCCAGCCTTTGACCGAGCACCACCACCATGTCAACCAAACCAAGCACTAAGTGCCATGTCCACCTTGCTCCCCTTGGATACAAAAACGTTCAATACAAACACAAACCCAGCTTAATTCAGTGATACCTAAATTTGCCTCGGGTCCAACGTATGTGCAATGGAAGTCTGAGATAACAGAAGCACAGGTCACTAGTAATTAAAATCATATTGATTTTACTCAGTATCCCAGTGGTGATATGAGCAATGTTAGCCTTCTTATAATGGAATGGAAAATACTAAGTGGCTGTGTGAATAAGATACTTTCATTTTCTGTAAGATATCATCAGAAATTGAAAAAAAAATATATTTCAAATCAGTCTGGCAAAATGTATGTTTTTAAGAGACTTTGACTGACATATTTTAAAAGAATTTAACCCAATAAATACACAGACATAGTTCTCCGCTGAGCAGGACAGGAACATGCACAAAGAACCCTCATCCTTCACAGGATTTAAGGGGAAAAAAAATGCTTATAGCAATTGCTCCCTCTCTTGTTGTTCCATAGAGTGCAGATGGTTGTTTCTGTCCCTCACGCCGCCTGTCCTGTGCTCTGCACTCAGCTGGCCAGGCAAAGCAGCTCACAAAGCCCACCTCCAACTCTATGGAATTCCCCAGGATATTGCTGGAGGAAAGAACTATATCTGGTGGCTCTTTAGTTGGTGCAGCATTCTCCTGATCTGCCAGGGGCATGACGAATTTGCAAGTCAACATGTTTTAAGATGGATTATCCTTTTCAGAAAATGTCTGCGGGGATGGTTTGGGAAAAAAATCCTTTAAAAATCTTGTTCCTACTTTGCTTTTCACACTAAACATGAGAAGAAATATTCAGAGAGGATTTCTGCATTCTTAGCTAATGGGGGAAGGGATGATTTAAGTTTATATCCCATATATAAGAAGGGTTAAACAGCCTTTTAATTTGTTTTGCTATTTCACATAAACATTTATTTATATGCACACATACATATACAAAAATTCTAAAGACTATGGAGATAAACCTGTAATATATGTTTATCCACCTTTAGAATGATAATGCGAGGAGAACTTTTCAAAGTTCTGCATCACTGCAAACCCCACATATTTCATAAAGATAATTAACCACTGAAGAAGGCTCCCAGCAATTTAACAGATACAAGCGAAAATGTAATGCCTTGGAGGCACATCAAATATTGGAGGATAGCTTAACTACTGAATTATCCACTAACCTTCTCTTCCAGCTCTGCCTTGGGGATACTACAAAAGATGTTTCAAGAATGAGATGGAAGGACCTGAAGGCAAAGCCATGTTAAAAACATTTGAGGAGTGGCCTAGATCTTGACCTTATCTAAATTAGCTTGGACTTGCATAAGATGGGAAAAGGTTGATGTGGGGGGAAAAGATGATACTGATCAAGTGTCTTGACTTGCAGACAGGCAATAAATCACTTCTATTGAACATGCCAGGAATGACAACAGAGCGGCTTTAACACTGAGATTGAGTCACTGCAGACATTGAGTCTTCTGAGTCATCTGAGGGGAAAAAAAGGTCTCCTTGTATAGGCACTGTCCTCCTAATTTGCAGAAATATAAATAAGCATCTTTCTCAGTTTTCAATAACAAAAGGAAATACAAGCCCCAAACCTCCTGGATAGTCATACAGTCAAGTCACCTCTTCAGGTGAAAATTTTTCACTTGTTGTTTTCTCAGGGAAACACATTACACTGCCCAGGGCTGACCTTTAGGATTTAGAAAAAAATCTCTATCGACATCTATTGATTCTCCCTGCAAAGCCAGATGAGTTCAGGGCCTGTCTGAAGGAGAGGAGTCAGTCCTAGCACAGTCTCCTGTGTGTTAGGGCAGCTGTCCCAGCCCTCACAGAGGGCACGGGCAGCATGTTCTCCCCTGCCCTTGCCAAGGGCTGGCCTGGGCACTGAGGTGTCCTGCAGATGGGGACAGGGTGCTGATGGCAAAAGGGAGGCAGCAAATGTGGGCATTCCCTTTCAGTGGCTCTGCAAGGTGGGAAGCTGCAGAGCCCGAGGATGGTTCTTGCTGTCAGCCATACCCAGGTCCATCATAGCTGATGATAACCAACAAATATATCTGGGGACCTTTGCTCTTAAGGTTCTTTTTCCTGTTCTTTTCTTAACAAAGGAAAAGCCTAACTTAAAAAGAAAAAAGATAGAGCAATTCATTTTAGTGACCTTGCTCACACCAACCAGTTTTTTTTAAACACAGATTTTAAGTCTAATCACAAACTTTGCAGAAGTAATCTCCTGCTGTTGCCCTCTCCAGTTTTTCCTACTCTCTTGCTGCCACAAGAGAGGAGTCAGCAGCCTGAATAAGATCACTCTACTGCTGCCAACTTTAAAAAGCACCAAACAAAAAAATTGTTTCAAATAAAGCCCAACTCAATGCACACAGCTTCAGCAGAGCAGTGTATGCATTCTGAAGGCCCTTAAAATTTGTATTATATGCTTTACAAATGTTAACTGCTTAGTTCTTACACTTCATGCGATGCAAAGGCCTAAAGGATTCATAGATGAATTCACTTGATATTTTAGTTTTCTGAGAAGGATGGGGGAGGATAAAGGCTTACAGCTTACAAAAATGAGAACAAAAACACCAACGGTACTCATTCTACTAAATCATCTACAAGGGTTTCCACATATTTCCACAATATATTTGTGAGCTGCTAAAGAAAAGTTGGGTTATGACCTCTAACATCAGAGTATTTAGAAATATATGTCTCCTTCTCAGGGGTTTCTGATAGTGCAAGCAGTGTTTATTTAAGTATGTGTACTAAAAGAAAGTTTTCTGCACCTCCTTTTTTTATGTTTTCTTTTTCAGTCTTGCAAATCAAGATATACTTGTAAAAAAATTCTCAGTGCATTTCAGAGTCATGTAAGAATCTAAAGGGGAGTTCTGTCTCACAGATGGCATGATCAGGTTTTCTCAGGAGTTTAGGCCTTTCTCTCTTCCTCAGTACATTCAGTAGGTTTGAACCTTTGTCTCACCTCATTAATTAGTTCAGTTCTCCAGATACACTGAAAACTCCATCCTAGTCCCAGGTAGCCAGCTTCCAAGAAAACAAAGGACAAGTTCAAGCCCTTCTTTCAGGTTCTTTCTTAAAGGTCTGTCAATCTTCTCCTTCTCAGGTGAATCTTAGAGTCTTGCGGGACTTCATACCTATCCCTTTCTGTCAACGTGCTAAACATCTCATCTATCTTTCAACTATTTCCTTTTCATTTCACACTCTATTCTCCTCGTGCTCCTGCCTATACTCTAGTATCTCTACATTAAATTATCTAATTTATTCTTTACATTATTTCCAGCACTCCCTGCTCTTGGATTCTCTTGGCCCCTGAACTTCCAGAGCACATTCTCACAGGTCTATGGCCAAAGTCCCCAGCCCAAGGTTTTTCCAGCCTCACTGGAGATCCAACAGCCACTTGTCCTCACTTCAAGTGCTTCCTCTACTCTCTGCAGAGAGATTCACACCTCTTTCCTCCCTCTGCACTGCACATCTGCCACTGGCTGGGGCTGGGCTACTGCAAGAACAAGCTCCTGTCACCTGCAACATTTTGAAAGGATGAGCATGATCCTCTCTCAGTTTCCCTACTCATGAACTCTCTGATTTCCTGCATCTGGCCATCCAAAGCCTTGAACTCATTTCATCAGCCTTCAATACTCAGTGGGAGCACGAGAAATCTGTAAGAAAATGACTGCTTCAGAAAAACCTCAGCAAAGATGATTCAAAGGCAACACCCTTTGTTTACACTTCCCAGTCTTGGGAAAGCTTTTGGATATTTGCTCCAGCACTGCTTTCAACAAAGGGGTACAAGTCCCTTGCACCCCATCTGCAAAAAGATTATTAATGGCATTTCTTTTGAATCCATTTTGTGACACTGTACTTTACAAACTGTTCACTTTTGAACAATTCCACTTCTTCTTCCTTCAGAGTTTTAATCTTTTTTTTTTGTTCTTGGGGAAGAAGAAAAATTCCAAGTCAAGAAGAAACGGCACACAGAAGGCATGTCTGACTGCAATTACTCACACGGTGGCTGAACATTCTAATCAAATTCTGAATACCTAGAGTTTTTCAAGTTTTTAGATCTTAATTTCACAATTATTATCATCCTCTGCTATATGCATACTTTCTATGTTTGCACTAGGAAAAAGGTATTATCAATGGAATAAAGGATTTGCAAGAGATTGTTGTACAGTCCTATTAATAATATAAAATCAGTCTAAACCACAAAGCAATTTTGTTGACTCATGGGACATTAAACATGCCTTATTTAAACCCTTTTTATTTTTTATTTCTGAGTTCTCTTTCAAATCATTTTTATTGTCTGATTTAGAATAATTCAACATAAGATATGAGTTTTCCAGCTAAGAAGCCATTACCAATTCAAACATCAAATTGACTTTGCTTCCAACATGCAAGCAAGTGAACTTAGCTTGTTAAACTTTCTTAAAATTAGAAATATTATACAGCCTAGAAAGAACAGCTCTTTAATGCATTAAATTCTTCTATTGCTGCAAAACTTAGATGGTTTACCCACCATCCAGTTTAAGTTCAGGCCATGAAAAGACAGATAGTAGATCTTCTGCCTATAAATATGGGCCAAATGCATACCTGTGCATTATCTGAAATAGAGTGACTGCCCAAAATCTTTAGATAGACGCAAAAGTTACTTATACATTTTACTCAGACTGACTGCATATAACCCTCATATGAACTGGAAGAGATTATATGCTGAGATGGCTGGTTATTTTCTGATAAGAAACTGGGGTTTGGTGGAGCATGTTAAATGTTGAAACCTAGATTTTTCATAGGAAAAATCTAACCAGTTTTCACAGAAATTATTTCCTTGATCTAAAACGGAATTGCAGACAGAAAGACAACTGTTGCTGAAAACTGACTCCACAACAGGAGTCCAATCCTCTAGTAACCAAGTCTTTAACCGTAAGCCCAGCTTAGTCCACCAAGTACCAGGCTCATTTCAACACAGGACTGAAGGGCTGATCAGGCAGGTCTATACCATCCATTTATTCAGAATTTCACCTGAAGATCACTTCTTCATGGCCACTACAAAACTATGTCTTTTGGCACAATTTCCATAGCCATGGCTATAATGGAGAGACAAGATGTGAATTTGACTGAGACCATTCAGACAATAAGTTCCATGACTTGCTAATTACCTCCTTTAACCTTTCCTTTTGATTTTTTCCATCAAGTAAACACTTCCTACACATACCTGCACATTCAGATTTTTGAAAGCCATCAGCACCTCTGGTAGTGACCTTCATTTTCACAGGAAACAGGTGAGTGTGGCAATTGCACACATGTAGCACTTCTCTTAGTGAGGCAACAGGTTATTTCAGAGAAATGCACAGTACCATCAAGTGGGTCAGAAATGAACCAACCAGGATGAAGACAGCTTAGCTTGGGACACTCCCTTAGCAGCCTGTTCTACTTGTAGTACATTCTGGAAATGAGAGAAGAAGAAGGAACACCTTTGGACTAACCTACTGAGTCCTTCAGTCCAAACTTGTAGCATTGATGCAACAAGGTACATCAAAATTTTACAGTCCCATCTGCATTAAAAAAAAACCCATATCAAAAGCCTATCATACAGCCTTATGAATGCAAACATAATTCTGCTGTAATGAGGAAAATACCTACAGCGATGAAGGGGAATCAGATGCCTCATACAAAACTGGACTGTTTAAAATTTTAACAGGTTTTGAATAATTTTCTGAAAATCTGGTAAGAATTTGGCCTAAGATACAAACTCAGTAAGTTTTTTATTTTATGGGTTAGCTTACTATAGCTGCACACTCCAGGAGGAAAATATTTCTAAACTGTCCATGGATAATCCTCTCATGTACATTTGGGATATATGTACTCACCATGCAAAGTTTTTCAAATCGAATTATTGGAGATAAATTGAGGCAAAAAATGCCTTTACTCATGTTAAAATCCAACATACATTTGAAACATGGGGAAAAGATGCAGTCCTAATTTCTCTGGGGAAATGTTCACATTTTCCTCAGAATCCCTCTAATAATTCATACTACACCTTTAGAAGTAATCCATAAAAACAATGAAAAACAGTACAATGAGATCATGAACACAGGGTTATTATTGCCCCAATGAAAAAAAATAGCAAAAAGATCATTTCTTTTAAAGCAAAAAAAGAAAAAAATTATTTTTAGAAACATATCAAAATGGAATTCTTATATGCACATCTACAGTCACACACCTATATTCTGGAGTTAACACAGATATGTGCATCAGGGAATGTGAAATGTCCTTGAAATTTGTCCAAGGCTTACAGGGTTTTAAGGAATATTTAGAGGCATACAGGAAAAAGAGACATACAAGTGCTAATTTCTTTTTCCTTTTGTTTTTCTTTGCACTGACACTTGAGTTTGTAACATTGTACTGGCTAGTATTTTTGCATGAACAGCCACTGGGTGCCACTGTTCTGCTGCATAGAAAAAGAGCTGAAACAACATTTTTGTTGCAGTAATAAGTTCTTTATTATTAAAGTATGTATGCTACTGCTTCATATATCCATCTTTCAGAAATGACACTGCTGCACAGTTCACAGGGAGATTTTTCAGAGCAGAACAATGGGAAAAGTGGCACTAAGAGACTGGAAAGCCTGTTTCAACTCAACAGGCAATATAACCTCGGAGAAACTTTCTTATAACAGTATATTTTCTACTTAATAAAAGACAGACCCGTTATCCAGCTTCAGTTTTGATATTCATTTGCTGAATGACCTTGTGGAACTCGCTGGGAACTGTTCTGCCCAGCTGTGCACAACTGCTTTTACAGTGCACAAATATGTTTGTCAAATGTTCACATGGTCATGGAAACAGAATCTAACACACTTAATGAGATTTTTAGAATAGACACCGTGTGTGCAGCTACAGTAACTGTGCACATGTAATTGGTGCATTTCTCCATGTGCAAACCTTACCCTTAGCTTCTCTGAGCCTTATTTTCTTCAGTTGGGAAATGGGGTTAACAATGAGTATGTCATTTATGACAAGAATAACTCTGCAGGGAGAGACCTTTATACAGATAATAAGAACAGGGTTTGGCCTGTGTAAGAAGTAACTCAAGAAGCTGAAGTCCAGCTGAAGTGACTTGCAGCTTTAGAAGTAGACAACAGCACCTTGGACTGAGAGAGGACAGAGGGTGGTATTGTGTGGTTCTGAGCTGCCACTTCCCACCCAGGTAATTAGGACTGCAGTACTAAAAGCCACCGATTGTCTCCAGCTGTAATATAAACATATAACATATATAAAGCTCCCTGAGGTCAATGAAGAAAGACAAGTTCAACTGCTGCCATTCTGAAACATTAAGAAGTAAGCAAGAAAAAGAAACAGAGATTGAAAAACTGAGTTCCTTGAAAGTCCAGAAGATAGACTTTAAAATGTGAAAAATATCAGAAAGAACGAAGCAGCTTGAACTACACAGTAACACCTTTATGCCAAATCAGGAAGAAAGATCTTCCCAATTAGATAGACAATTTTCAACATATCAAAAAGAATATATATTATAATGAGAAGGAAATTTTGTGAAGTTTGTTGCACATTTGTCAGATTAATAAGGTAATTATCTTAAATAACCTTACTTAGTCTTTCTGATATGTTATACTGCCCAAATGTGGGCTCATAGTTATTCATTGTATTACTCTGGTGCATACTTGAAACAATTTCAGAAATGCTGAATGACCTTAGAAAGACATTTTTAATAACAGAATTGGGCTGGTCTTCTTAATCCACTGCATAAGCCAAAACGCTATCACATTCCTCCAGAACAATCTTTAAGAGTGAAAAGGACACTGTTCATGTTTTATACCCTCCTATGCATGGGACCCCTCAGAACCTTTTTATTTTTAAAGCCATTCAGAACTCCATAGAAAATATTGTGTCCATCTCAAGTACCTCAGAGGATTTTGAAAGGGCATTTGGAAAGATCTAAAGAATGCTTCTCATATCTTTCATTATTATCTAAGAAGACAACATTTCTGGGTTGAACAAAAACCAGTTCAAGAGTTGGGCATCGTTGTTTTTAGGACAGTTGGACACCCTGCTGTGCCCACCACACCTAAAGAGGAAGACTGTCCATCCTGCTTCCTCCCAGTCACTGGAAGCTTCTAATTCCCTGCACTTAAATTCCCTCACCCATCCTCTGCAGTGTTCCCAGCCCTCATGAAGTTCAACAATAAAAAAGCAAAGCAGGACAATAAATAGTTTGAATGGAGCCCTGAACTCCCCTCTAGGCAGCCGAGTGGGGAACAAGTGACTGAGACAGGAAGATGACAAGGTTGTCTGCACTTCTTACCTTTCGTGTTTGGACTTTAATAGGAGGTAAAAATTGGTTTCTGTCTGATGCTGCCTGCCTTCCCTCTCCTGAATTGACCAGCTCAAGCACCACACAGTGAAAACTGTTCCACTTCAAGGGACTGATGGGCGAAGGGCAGATCACAGCAGAGACAGATGTGACCTTAGGGCACTTCCAGCTGTCCTTGCTATATTGAATGGTTTGGAAACAGCTTCTACCTTGAGACAACAAAGATGAATTTTATGAAAACTGGTGAACACTCCTTGGCCTAGATAATTTGGGTGCACCTGAAAAGTTAGAGGAAACAATCTAAAAAGACCACAGGTTAAAGTGCAAAATCCAACCTATTGCACATTGTAAGCTTGGCCAAATAGATGTACTGGCAACAGTAAGTATGGAAACTTTTATGATTATTAATTTTTTTCCATCACAGTTTCAAAAGTGCAATTATTGTGAAAGGGTTGGGACACATTTGCAGTTGTTTTTCTCTCATTATGTTCATAAACAACACACAAATGTGCCGTGGGTATAAAGGCCATAAAGCCAGATACCCATCTGAAACAAACCATGCTGAGATTAAATGTCTTTTCAATTAATATTTAGATCTGCTTCCTGTACCCTAGTCAAACCATCTTGCAGCACACCCTGTATTTTAAGGCAGACAGCAGATACAGATATACAGTAAGAGAACATTTCATGCTTTGGTAAAACAGAGGCAAACATATGGTTTTCACATCCCTAATTTCATTACAGCTCAGCTCTTTTCAGCAATAACTGTCTCTCCCATAATACTTCCAAATGCCCTGAAATACTCTAAGTGAATTTGGTAACTAGCAAACTGCTGTGTTTTCCTGTTCATTAGCATGAACTGTCTTGTTTCACTTGCCTATCATGCCAATGTGATATGGCATAATGCAGCGCTACACGCTGTAACAAGTCAGAAAACATTTAAAAGGCCACATGTTTGGTTTTATACTTAATTCTCAACAGCCTGTGTATTGTCCATTACACAACTCAGGTAATTTAATAGCCCAGCTGCTCAAGAAGAAAGCGAAATGACAACTTTTTACAAGTTTTGAAACTTGTATTGCTCTTATTTAGCTGTGAATGTCTCTCTATATGCAGACATTTATAAAGGTTTTTTGCCTAGGTTTTTTTTTTTTTCCATCTTTTGCAGAATCAAATGCTCATAGCTTTCATGAACTTCAAATACAATTTAATATAAAATATTAAACAGTTTGGGAGCATTTTAAATATCCAAATTCACAAGTGTTGAAGTGCTTGAACACTGTGAGAGTTGCCCAAGAGCCAGAAATTAGGCTTGGTTGTGGATGCATGAACACTTAAAAAGTACATTTCATTTTTCTCAAAAAGCTCAATGCCAAAAGTCAACCATTTTTCTGATGAAAAGGTGAATAGTTATTATTATTTAACATCATATAACATTTTCTCTATTGTACACATATACTTGTCCAAAACTGGCGCAGAACATGGAGAGAACATGGCCCTAGACATGTAGGGAGTAAATTCCAGCTGGGGAAAAGCCTTGCTGAGGATGGAAGTGAGATTTCAGCCCACCTTCAGCCAGCATGGCTCAGTGCTGGGCTTACAGGCATCAGGAATGACTTCCTGCCCCAGCATCTATTCTATTCAAGTGCTAAGGAAGCAGACAACAAATGGGAAAATACACACTAAGGTAGTAGTATTTTTCCTGAACTAATTCGCACAGCCTGTTGTAGCATCACTTAATTCTTCCCTTTTCCAACACTGGCAGTTTTCTCAGGAAAGATCAGCACTTAGATGCAGAATACTCCTGGGGGAATCCAGAAATAGTTCCTAGAAGGCAGAGTTAGGTCAACCTGAAGCTACACCTGTATCAGAGGAGATGAGTCATTTCATCACTGTTTTACATATCCTGCCAGGCACAGCTGAGGTGAGGGCATCTCTCTGATCTCACATTCCTTCTGAAGCGATAAAGAGAATCTCACACTGGAGGTTTAATGTGTAAAATACTTCTCACCTTAAAGACTAGTGTAGTATACATACATACGTATCAGAATTGGGGAGCTTTAATACACCTGATCTCTTCATCCCCTTTCCCCTTACTTAGGACAATTTTTTTATGCTAAACCAGCAAAGCCTGACTGTCATCATCAGAAGATCCCAAAAGAGCTCTGATTATCTGCTGCACTGTACAGATTGGGGACCTGTAGCATCAAGCACTTGTGGCCATCGGCTCCCAAGCAGCCAAGCAGAACTCGGATGTCCAGAGTCCCAGCACATCCCTCCATCCACTGTGAGAGTAAAGGGGGAAAAAACCAGGAAGGCTGAGCCTCCCAGCCTCTCACTGTGCCATGGGAGCACCAGCTTTTAATATTAGTTCTACTTTCAGATTAGCTCTTTCAAGCCTATTCCAGCTTTCCATTCCTATTCGCTACACTTGTACATAATCTTGTATCAGCCTGAGGGTGGTTAATAAATTTAATCTTTTTATCTCAGTTTTCTTCTTGTAGCAATTCTTTTGTATTAAATAAAAGTAGTAACATACAAAAGGTCAGGCAAGACTGAACCTAATAGGATTGTTTTCATAGCATGGCACTAAATGCAATAAGAAGCATCCAGGGAAATGACCTTTACTCCTGTAAAATTTAAACACTTAAAATAAGGGTAATTTGGTGCCAGCCAAAACCTATTTTAGTTTACCCTTTATTGAAAAGATGTACCAAATTGCATTGTGGGGCTGCTTGATCAGGTACAGATTAGAGGTCATCACAAGCTCTATAAATCACTGTGTTCCTGGATAGGAAAGGAGCAAAGTCACGGCACAAAACCAAACCAAACCAAACAAGTCAGAGTAATAATATCCTAACAGTGAAAATCTTTGGTGCCAAGTCCTGCATGTCTTTATTCTAATTGAAAACCCTCATTGAATATTTACATGCAGGACAAGACCCTGGTTGATGATGATTATGAAGTACCCATGTATTATTAATACTTTTAAATAACTGCAGCACACACAGAAGCTCTTTGTGTTAGGCAAGGCATAAACAGAATCTGTTTCTCTTCAAAAAGACATTTTACTTTCAAATAATAATGCACTACTGGTTTTGCCAAAGAAATGGTTTTGCTCATGCCTTACAGAAGCCTTACATCTGAGCACCACAAATGCCTATTTGAGCAGAATTGAAGACATTCTGGAATATTCTGAATGCAAGGCAGACAGTAATGAATGTTTTACTTTTAATTGAAATATATATCTATCACTTGTAAAATCCATAAATCACTCCAACAGAAGAAAGAACATTACATGAAGAATTTGATACACTTCAAACTGAAATAAATGCATCAACTATTAAAATAAATGTGTGTATTACAGGAAAAATTGATCAAAATCAGATACAATATTTCATTCACCAAATCAGACACATCCCTGTTGAATCACTGCTTATTCAATACAGAATGAGATGCATCATCTATCAAAACAGATATCTTCTACAGTAAATCAAACCCACCATCTGATTCAAATATGTCTCCTACTGAATCAAAAATATCACCCAATACATTACCTATGTGGCACCAGATACATGGCATTTTAAAGAATTACCAAGCAGAATGCCTCTAGATTTAACAAGGATAATGTTTAAATTAAAATTTATTTAGACAAAAAGATCAGTACTTTCATGCTCTCTTGAAGGCTGATTCTTGGAATAGGGACTGTTATTATTTTAAAGTTTCCCTGGAGCATCCTTCGTTTAAGGCACCCTGCCAGGAAGAGGTGCTTTCCCCACCTCAGTGGAAAAGGAGGGTTTCATTCCACTTGGGTTCATTCCTTCAAACTGCTAAAACTGGGACCAAGCTCTAAGCAGCCACATGGCATCCCCAGCTCAGCTGTCCCAGTTCCTCAAAGGGAAGTGCCAATCATTTCCAAGGGATTCAGAACACCACAGTCCATGTAGCATTCAATATAGAGAAGCAAATATTATCAACATCAACCCAAAAATCAGGAACACTGATCATGGACCACCCCACAATCAACTAATGGAGTGACTGCCCATAGTATTTTTCTATTACAGCCTCATGCAGAACAAACCCAAGTCCATGCTTAGCCCCAAAGTGCATAGATGGCCTCCACCACACTCTGCCAGAGTGTAAAAGAGATGCCAATGTTCACATGGGCTGGAAAGAACAGTCAGAAAAGTTAGGGAAGAAGATTCCATCAAACATTATCAAATACACAGATGTCATTCCTGGCTTGGGAAGCTACTGAGACACTGACTCAAATGCTGGCAGAGTAACCCTGTGAACTACCTATACACACTTTCACTGGTATTCAGCTTTTTTCCTCAGCAACCAGCAGACACAACTGACAAAGGCATGATGCTATGCTACACTTGATCTCAGAGAACCATTTTTATATTCTTACACAGTGTATCTGATCTCATATTCTTTCCTGGAATTGGGTGTTTGAACCCAAGCTGTATACAGATAATTCCTTTGTCCACCAGCATCAGAACAATCTTTCCTGCAGACCCAATGCCTAAGTAACTGTGTCTCACATTTTGGAAAACACTGTGTGACACAGAGGGAACAGCGTTCTCCATTTCCACATTCACTCAGTGGCCACAGCACCCAATGAAGCAAGGACACCACTGGTTTGCAGATGAGATATCCTGCCAGCTTGACATGGTAAGGATCAAGCTTTCCTTATTTTCTTGGGAGTTCTTTGGGTGCTGGATTTGAGACTACTGAATGTGGGTGGCCTTGTGCCTCTCCTTATAAAGGCACATCAATGGGCAGCAAACAAGGGGATGAGTTCTGAGGTGAGAAGGGAAGCTGACAGCACAGAGCCCAACATCTCAGTTGTTGTGACAGTGAAGGACACCAGGCAGATTTGGGTTCCACTCCCTGCTCTCTGGAAGGGAATTGATCTCTCAATTTTCATCAGTGCTAAGAAATGAGCATTCAATAGAACTCATGTTAAAACTGACCACACCTGATATTACAAGGGCTGTCAGGATCAGATTAAGTCATCTGCAGTGGCAGAATGTCTAAAAGACAGTCTGGTTAACCCAGCCAGCTTGAACGTTCTTTCACGGATGACAAAACTCACTCTGTTTCCATTGGGACACTCCCAAATTTTGAGTTTAGCTTATAAATTAGGCCATAGAAATAGTGTTCTTATTGCAAGCCATTAAAAGGAACAACAAACCCTGCTTGTTACTCATCTGCTGTTCCCTATTATCACTCTCCTCTGTCAATATAAGCATTGATTATAATTGCAGTTTTGCCCAACTCAGATTGATTAGAATGTAAAGCAACAAGACTAGTATAATTATGTCAAAAAGAAGTTCCTACTGACATGAGACATAAAGCTGACTGCTGCTTGATGTACTACTAGCAAGTAGAAGAAACCTATGTTTCACTTACACTTGCTCCAAATCCTACAGAAATACAATTCTATTCTGCATTTTGGTACTCTTCACAGGAAAATATACCATAAGGTTGGCAAATCCAGTCAAGGGAAGAAGCAATTTACAGACATGATGTCTCTACCAGAAATGTCTTACCTCTTAAATCTGATAGAGTTAACCTGACTGCTGCCTGTGCATTTAGTTAATTAAGAATCTGAACAGCAGGAACAGATTCTAAACACACGACCTTGTAGAGGGTGATGTTTATCTTAGGTCAGGATGGACACTGCTGGGCCTGGAGAGAGTTCAGGCAGCAAGGGGGGTGTTGCTTTGTTCCACCTCCTCTGCTGGATATTGTCACAGCTTGAAGTGGAACGTGGATAATAATTCCTCCTTTCCAAAGGACAGAGCAAGGCTGGCTGTATTAGCAGGAGACAGCAGGTGGGACATGCTAAATTCAGATATAGAATATAAATACCAGGGGTAAGCACAACTTCACAAACTCAATATTTTCTTTTGCAACACTTGAGGTTTCTGAAGGGTATGCAGAAAGCTCCAAACCCAAAATGGTGTACAGGAGTAGGCACAAAGATTTATTTGCTTCCTTTTTTTGTGTCCCTCACTTTCAAAGACCATGTTATCTTACATTATATTGTACTATCTCTTTCTACATCTTGTTATTTAAATGAGATTAAAGCCATTAAACACTGATTTTGTTAATGGCATTTGCTAGAACCTAAGGCACAAGGGAAAATATTCAAAGGTACTAAAATGAACATAAAGTTTTAAAACCATGGCTCTAACACTTACGGGTTTTTTTGCAGAGCTTACATTGTAAAGAAACTCCTATACTTACAGTGTATCTTTAAGAAACCCTGTGTTAATTAAGATAATATAAAAATAAAATACAAAAATCCCTTAAATTTTTTGTTTAAGTACGAAAGTCTTAAGTAAAATTTAATTAATACAGATAAAAGCTAATCCTTTCTCCATGAAGAAAAACATATCTAGCTTTACAGCAAAGTAACCAGCACTTTACACAAAGCCTCTGTTATTTTCTTTGCTTCCAAGGCATATTCAGGTACTCCTTTTAAAGCCTGCCCATAGAAGAAGTAAATCAATTAAACTCAATCAAATCAATTACAAATCCCTGTAACGTTACAATTAGTGAAACATTCTTGGTGAGCTTCGGTGGGAATGAGGCAGCTAAATCCTCCACTCTCCTCTTCATTTAAAAAAAAAATAAAAAATGGAGAGAAACTAAATCAATTATTTTGAACGTTTCATAGGATCACAGGATTTGCCATAGTATTGTTCCACCTATTCAAGTATTTGCTGTCTGCAGGCAAAAGCTTCTTATGTTGCACGTGGCTGTGTTATGTGTACATACAGGGCAATCCCCCCTCTGCCTGAGTCCTCCAGGTGATCCGTTTTCATGCTGATGCCTGAGATGAGATGAAGCAATTGCTATTTTGATTCACAAAGCTCCCACACTGTTAAAACCGCCACCAAAATTGTCCCGCGTTTCTAGCAAAGATTCCTGATGTGCTGCTGTTCTGTGCTCGTGCATATGCATGAAAATTTTAAATACTTGCAAAACTCATCCCTCCCTCCAGACCTTCTTTCCTCATTTCTGAAGTTTCCCACTATGTGCAGCTCTGCCACATCTCCAGGCAGGGCTGGCCCAGAGAGCTGGGACTGAGCTCATGTCCCAGAACCTGGCACAGCTCTGGCATCGGTCAGTGGCTTCTGGGAGGGAAGAGATGAAGCCCTGGTAGCCACTGGAAAAGTTGTAATCTGATTTTCAGATGATATTATTTAAACTTTTTCAGACCAGTGATCTATGCACCTATATTTCCATTCATTGTTTGAAAATGAAAGACTTAAAATTGCATTTGTTGGCCACTGAAGAATCCTGCTGGCTGTTCAGTGAGGAGCCGGCATCCATCAATGAATTCAGTGCAGCCAGTTGCTGCAAAGAGAGTCCTCTAGACACTTCATTAAATTCCTACATTGCTTATTTTCATGATAAAGAAAATATGGGTAAACTAAAGATCACAAATATTACATGCTATTGCATTGAGAAGTTAATGAACACAGCAAACTCACCATATCACTATCCTCCTAAAGTTACTTGACTTTTTTATTTTAATACCAATTATAATTTGTAGCAGAACCATCCAGGAAGCAAGCCCATTCATAGGTCTGTAAACATGTTTAAGAAAAAATATTTAAGCAAAATAGATATTTCCAAGTCCTCTATCAGTAATGCTGACCCTTTTGAAATAAGATACTGTGCTTCTAAAATTTCTCTTAAAGTATACATAGTCTTTTAGGGTAAAATAAAAGCAAAGTAGATAAGACCAAAACTATGGGAGAACTTGACACCATACAGATATATTTTTGGTATCTATGAAAACAAAATTCATACTTAATACAGAACTAGAACAATGACCAGATAAATGGGGTTGCAGGCATTTCTGAACAGCCATGTCTGAACAGAAAATAAACTACTCTTGCCTGCTCTCAGCAGTGGCTAGTTTCCTTTGTGGAAGAGTAAAGACCCTGACAAAGTTCACCAGCCAAGATTGTACAAAATCACCTATTTTACATGCCATTCAATGGATGTTTTGCTTGGGAAAATGCTTTTTATCTGTCTCTTTTACTGATAAACTTTGAATCAGTATCTTCTGAAGTTGCTAAATCTAAATAATTTTCGAATGTGCTCTAGTGACTAGTGTACTGTTACTGAACACTACAGACATATCTGAGGTGGACATGGATATTACAAAGGCTCATTATCCTTCTCATTTCACACTTTTTAATAAGTAAGATTTACTTATAGGACTGTAATTTAATCTCAGTATTAAGGGAAATGTTACATGTACCTTGCAACTTTGTACAACGCATCTGAATATTTTGTTGTTTCTTTTTCCTCCTGACTGTGTATTTAATAGGGGGAGGCTCATTATTCATACCTCTGCTCTTAATCAAAGCTGAGAATTCTGTAGAGAAGTAGAAAATTGAAATCGGCTCCTGCAACCTAGAGCTGAACAATTATGACTTGATTTACAAGGAGCCACTTTACTGCATATTTAAATGCAGCTCTGCTGCAAAATCTGGGGACTTCTCACATAATCAAAATGCTACAGATTTAGCACTTTTAATTTTTGCTCCATCTCCTGCCAGCTTGAACTCTGATTATAATTACCATTTCATCTTCCCCTGAATGACATTGTTTTATCAGAGGAAGGCACTGTATCTAGAGTCTGAGCGTGATGATTAGTAAGGAACCAGTTTTCAATGGGAAACAATAAGTGTGCGGTGAAATGAATCAGGATGGGAAGTAACACTGTGAAGCTAGAGATAATCTCAAGTCCTTGAGACATAATGCATAACCCCCATAGCTCTGCAATGCATGGGAGAACACACAGAGGAACTATGCAGAGATGTAGAACAGAAGAGAAAAAAAGCCCTGTACTGCACAGGGCAGTTTCCAAAGGAACAAAAAGGAAACAAAGCCTAATTACTGCCTAAACCCACAGGCATTTTTCTCCACTTTGTGTCTTGAAAACTTTTGCTGCTTCATTGGACTGATCTGGCCCAACTAAGTGCTAATAACAGACTCTTCTTCCTATGTTTTGTTTCCAGAAACTATTTGAGGGAAAAATACTGCAGCAGTGAAGTACCCCCAATGCATCCCACCTGCTGGGATGCTGATAGATGAAAAAGAGACAAGTGCTATGGCTGCTTCTGCCTCCTGTTTCTCCTGTTACAGATCTAAGTAAGCAAGAAGTGCTCTCTGCATGATTTAAAAAAATAAAACTAAGTGTTAAAAACCCACATGTAGAAGTGGTCTTAAGCTCTAAGATAAAAATAATATATGCTGAGAGTAAGAAATAGGAATAGTATCCCCGTATTAGCAGCATCTTTACATTTCAACTTCTTAAGGCACAGAGCGTAGAAGACTTTCCATAAATAAATTCAACTGTTAGGAAACCATGAAGCCTGATATATCTATAAGAGGAATGGACTGCTTTGGAAATGTCTTTCCTTTGTGAGAATTATCTTTTTAGTGAAGAAAAAATTTACTGATAAAATGTGAAGAGGAGTAATAAATTGACACAGATGAGTGTAAGTACCTTTTGTAACAGTTGCAATAAATTCTGATTGGCACAGGAGGATGAAAACAAGTGGTGGTGTCGTGCTGCTCTTGCCAGAGACAAGATGTAGCAAAATATGTAACTTAAAATTAATGGCTGTTTCCCTAAAATTTATGTCAGTACTGCTTGTCCTTTAGGTTCTATGTTTTGAAAACCCTCTCCCCCAGCTACACTTATGCTGAATAATGCTCTAAACACTCTTGTTCTGGTCAAGGAAACTGCTTATAAACTTTTGGTCGTGGCTTCCAGAATATGTCATAAGATAGTCCCTCAAAGGGGATAATGTTGGATGTACACAAACTTTTGTAAAGTGTCACTGAAAGACATTATATTTCTTTATGTATCTTTAATGAAAATGTCTTTCCTATATGAGAATATTTCACCTGGAAAAAATAAATGCTCTGAAAAATCCCTAAGTCAAACAGAACTTCTGCTCACCTAATTCAGAATCATAGTGTAGAACTCTTCAGAAAAAGGCACAGAGAAGATTTGTGAAAATGCCTGGAAAATGGAATGTATTTCATACAAGACTAAAGTGAGTAACAGGCATCGCTTTTGGAAAAGACCCAGTGAGAGGGAAGGAAAATCTCATAGAGAGTGATGTAATGAGAGCTGTATGAATAGTGAGTGATTACTCACAGCTTCCCCACACAAAAGAATGATGGGGTGGCACATGAACTTTTCAGGCAACAACTTTTTTAAAAAAGGATAGGGGCCTTTTGGGTTTTTTTAACAGAACCAATAGTTAAGTGGTAGAATTCAGAATCACAGGATATTGTGAGGTAAAAATTATACACATGTTCAAAATCTAGACAAATCTGGAGAAAGTATGTCCGTCAAAGAGCATAAGATTGCAAACTTCAATTGAATCTGTGTCACAGTAAGTTCTAGAAACAGCTGGTGAAACAGGCAAGGAGGAAATGCTGTAATGGTCCTTCCACTGGCACAAGCTGCTGGATTAATGGCAGCAGCAGGGTGGAATACAATAATTCAAGTGTGGCTGATGTTCTTGTTTTCTTACATTAGCTTTTTGTTACCTTATCTTCCCATCATCTTTTAACAGCAGATAATAATAAATATGTTTCTCTTTAACATGTCAGGAGATCTGTGAATTAACAGCACTGTCCAAAAACAGTCAGAAGGATAACACTGTACATGAGTATGGAGATACCTCCACATGGAAGAAAACACAAGATGAAAACTAGATGTTATTTAAAATATCTGACATTGCAAATTGATATATAAACTTCAGGTCTATTTTTCCTCTTATGTGGTATTTTTGCAGAAAAAAAATCCTCAGAGTTAGAGATCCCTGGAGAAAGAGCAAATCCTCAAAACCCAGGATTGCTTTTGCAGGTTTGCCTCCTCTGTTAACCAACAGGGTCAGTGTGCAACACCAGAAAGAACTGTTTAGAAAAATATGTTTACTTCCAAAATGGCAACTGGAATGTGCTTTATACATATATTGTACAGAAGTTACGCAAAGATATAGACCATTAAGAAAACTATATTAAAAAGAAAGAATAATTTTGCTCTTAATATTCAAAGTGCTTAAATAGCACTTTTAAGGCTGAGTCTGCATTGTACTCACTGTACCAAATCCCTCAGAAGTAGGAGACAATCTGTAACTTAAGTCTTGTAAAGATAGGATTGTCTATATTCTTTCTAAAAACCTAACCAAAAGGTGTTCATGAGGTTTCTTGGTTTGCTACCAAAGCCCCAGTGTTTGAATAATGCAGAACTGTGTCTCCTGGCTAAAAAGGAGACAGACGCCCTTAGGTTGTATGTGGTGGGAGGCTGAGAGGGGCGGATTTCTTTTGAAAAGCAGCAGTTGAGCAACTCCAAACACCTCTCAACTTACTGTATTTTCCCTTGTCTCCAAAAAAAGTGCCTTTGTTACTTGGTCTGTTAAAGCATAAGCCCACTGAAGGCTTTAGAAAAGGCAGCTTGCTCCCGTGAACTGCAGTTTAATTTCCTTCCCAGCGAATCCCCGAGCAGGCCGTTCAGCACCAACCCTTCCCTAAAGCTGAGCTTCATCCACACTGAAAAACATGGCCAGTTCAGTCAGTATGGTTGCTAGGCTAGCATGCAGCAAGGGAATAAATTAGCTGCAAAATAGTCCGAGTTTCAAGCTTTTGTGCACCTCTAAAATACCAATAAGTAGTGTTCTGGAGTTGTTGAAAAATGATGTGCTTGAAACAATGCCCTCAGGAAGCCACTGCCCCATACATTATGTAAGTCATATTGAGCTCTCTTTGGCTAACCTCAAACACTGGCCTAGAAAACATCTTAGAATAATATTGCCCTCCTGAAAAATAATATTAAAAAAACAACCAAACAAACAAACCACCTACCAAAGAGAGACAGGCATTTATTTGTCAAGGAAACCTAACAGTACCTCTATAACTTTGGGACCTATTTGACAATATAAATCCGAGAAGTGAGCCAGGGATGCAGCTTAGTAAACTGAATTTTCTCCCTGTATAAGGAATAGGAGGCTTACAGTTGCTTTGGCACCTGATTAACACGTAAGACTGTAGGCCACAGGCTCAGATTCACTAAGGGTGAGCTGCTAGACTGAAGATTTCAGGCTGCATCTACAGTGTGTGAATCTGTCTAAAATCCCGCAGATTTAGTTTGAAGATCTGCTGCCATCCTCTAACCAAGGCAGGTCTTCATCTTCAATCCTGCTGTATCTGTTCAGCTTTCAGTCAAAGTACATTTTGTTCTGAGTGCATATCTGTTTGTTCTCCAAATGAAATCTTCAGAGATTCTACAAAGGGAGCAAATACTGAAGGAAAGGTGAATAAAGGCCACAACCAGCAAATAAAAGCTGCCCCTACAAAACAACTCTGCCCCAGGTACAGTCAACACTCCTTCCTCTGAGGAGACAGGACCTTTCTTTCCTGCTTTTGAGTGAGAATAGGGAAAACATGTATAATGTACTCGTCATGGAAGGAATCTAACACTGAAAGGAAGGGACTGTCCATTTCCAGTATTCCAGAAGAATTTTGCTTGTGCAAAGTCAAATGCAACTTTGTAATTTGAAGGGCAATGAAAACATCCTGAATTCTTTGAAGAGACATGCCCCTCTGGCTAAAAGGTCTGCTTTTCATCTTTTACTACATGGGCTAAAACAAACAAATTCTCTAATGAATGAAGACCTCACTGCTGCGGGCAGTGGGCCGGTTTCAATATACACCCTATTTCAAGATTTCATCAGATTGAAATGCTCTAACCTTAATTCAGGAAACATAAGCAAATCTACTACACTGGAATACTACAAAGTAAAAACAGTATATGGGGCATGGGAGTCCTTGGATTACCTGGAAAGATCACATATAGTGCTTAAAACAAGCACACACACAGAGAAAGTTTTCATCATGGAGAAAATCAGCAGAGATATTTTGCATTAGTATTTCTTTCTGTAGCATTGACATTGGGCTGATGGTACTCAGCACACAGTAGAAGATTCTACTTTCTTGGGAAACTGGGCTCTGAAGGATGAACAAATTGACTTGACTAGTTGGTTGCATTTCCACAGATACTACAGCATTGCAAGACTCAGGATCTATCAGCACATTGATGTTAATGAAAAATACAGTGACAAACAATCTGGAAAATGCCTGAAGTCTGATGATGAGAGCATCAGGTATTTCTGTCAGAAAAATAATTCATGAATTCCTTACTTCTGCAAAGGCAACCTTCTCTATGACAGTAATTATACTGAAATTATTTAAACATTTACATACAGAACATGAAGGAGTTCTTAAGTGCATGTAGGACAGCCTACAGACAATCCCGAGCATCTGCATCATTTAAGCTGAGGTTAGTTTTCCCCTGCAGATCACGTTTCAAAGCTATCATCTCAATTTAGAGATGAAAGGTACGTGAAAGAAATTTCTACTGCTTTAAAAGAGTTAACAGGAAAATTAACTTCCCTTATAGAACTAGGCCAGAGCAAACAACTTGCTGGATACTGGTCCCATTCTTGCTAGGTCAGAACTTCACTATTACAATAACAAAGAAGTATGAAGTTATTATCATAACACAGGAAACTAAACAATCCACACTTTAAATGCAAACACCTGTAAAGATCCTGGCAGAAGGGAAAGTTCTTTTTTCCCTTTGACTGCTAATTTGCACTTTCCTCCCAGTCTCCATTCCCTTTTCCCAGCCTTTCACCTTTCCTTGACAGATCAAGGCTCTTCTCTAAAGGATAACTCCGGTTTTGCATCTCTAGCACTTCAGTACCGAAGACAGAGACAAGTCAACAAATACTATAAATAGAAACATGTATGTGGTAGTAAATCCTGAAAGAAGAGCATTGATGGCCTGTACACTATTACAGACTGGAAAACAAAGAAATGAGTCATAAATCACCCGAGACACAATAACCTCCTTTTGACCTTAGCTCTTTCTATTTTTTGTATTTGTCTGGTCTTTTTAGGTAAACTTTGGAACTCTTTACCTCAACTAAAACGTTAACATAGTGTTTACGTTGCTATAAAGTTGCTTCAGAAATCTGAAATAAGAAGCCAATCAGAAAAAAAAGATTGCAGCATCCAGAGCAGGTAATTGGCATATTTACAATACAGTTCTTGAGAAAGTAGCCCAGAGTTCCTACACAAATCCTTTCTCTTTGAATGGTGACAAGTAGCCAGTCACCAGGCAGGAATATTATTTAGTTAATAATTGTAACTCTTGAAAGCAGGCACTGCAGATAAGATGTAATGAAGGTGTAGCACTAAGGGAAGGAACAAGGCATCAGCAACTATGATATACCTTTAAACTCTTCAGCACTTTGTGACATGACACAACACACCACAAATTCTGTGCCCACCTTCATCTCCAGAACTTTGCAGTTCGTTGGTGCCCTCATGAACTGACACGCATTTTCAGAGCTCTGGGTCATCACAGCTCTGGGGTTATCATTAAAGGACAGAGCTTGAAAGGCAGAAAACACAGTGTTTCTGAGGGTTCAGTCCTATCTGATCTGAGCACACATGGCTGGCTGGCTGCAAGTCGACTGCTGACAGCAAATGAAGGCACAGTTAATATCAAATGTATCACAAGTTCACCATTAGTTCATAAATGATAAGCAACTGGTTTATGTACTGTTCTATATTAACATTACTACATGGCCAACTCACATAAACCTGGAAAATGGTTACTAAATTCTTACTAAAGCACAAGAATTCTTACTAAAATCACAAGAATTTCAAGAAGCCTTTGCAATCTCTTTCAGATCAGAATCAGTTGCCAGGTCTCACTAAAACCATGCCACTGGAGGCATGACAGACATCACAAATTCTTCATATAAACTCAATTAAACCTTTTCCTGTATTCAAGAATGAGAAGTACTAAACAGGCCTATAATTTCAGATAGTTGCTATATGATTAGCAATTGCAGTGATTAGAAATTGCTTTTTTTGAGAGAGAGAGTGGTGCATGTGGGGGTGTTTCAACTTAACATACCTGAAAGTAGACTCCAGAACTGCATAATCCTATTACCAGAATTACAGATAATCCTTTGTAGCCATTGCTCAATCATTTTAGAGTCAATGGTTCTACTAGCAACATTTTCACTTTATTTACTAAACTTCCACACCTTAAAACTAAAATGACTAAATAACAGATTTACAGGGCATTTCAAAATTACTTTTAAAGCATTCTAGTACTCCATTTCCAACAATTCATATGAGTTGCACCCCAAAATGACCTTCAAAAGTTTGCAAAGCAGGGGAAACTATTTTTAAATCAGACTACAAGCTTGGCACCAGAAGAGTGTTTCAAAAATGAAATATCATAAACAATTGTTATTTGGTTTTGCTGCTATTGGAATGAGTTTAATTCTTATTAATAAGCAGGTAGTTTCTAAAATTATTTCTCATTGTTCCAGCTGAACTCAGGTATAAAGCCATAGCTTTACACTGCCAGAATTTGGAGTACATTTTTTGGTCTGGATTTTTTATCTGAGCAAGGGAACAGCTCTCTGATAAGCAATTGGGGTTTCTGTGGATGTGCAAAGGCTGCTGCAGCATTGAGGACTATTCACGTTACTCAGGCATCATCCAGCAGTCCTAATCTTGAGTTCAACATTACTCCTCTGTCCTCAGTCTACAAGGGAGCTCTTTTTTACGTAAGAAAAAATTACTCTTAGTCTTTCATAGGTAGAAGAAAACATGGTGCTCATATTACCTGATTTCCCAGAAAAAAAAAAAGAAAACAAAACAGGTAATACAATTTAGTAAATGACTCCTACTAAAATGTCCTTTCATAAGAACCTTTAGTAACAACTTCATTCAACAAACTTCACCATGTTGAGAGAGTTTAAATCAGTTTTAGACCTGTTTTAAATCTACTTTTTTGTATTCATATTCTGAATGCTTTTATACTTCCAAGTACAACATGAAGAAGTCTACTGTGGTGCGAAATCTCCTTCCCAGGAAGAAAACCATAGAGCAAGCAATATTTAGCCTCCCTTTCTGTTAAATTTTTCTTTGATGAATCAAGATTTCAGATTATAAATGTCAGGGACTTACCCATATTTCTTCAGAACACAGCACATTTTAGCTCATGCTTGCCTTTCATAAATTCTCATTAAATTTAGCATATATACATGACAGGGAGCCAAATGGCATGAAAACATTCTGCATTTCTTCTTTCCTTTTTTTATATAGAAATATTTATGGGACAACATAACATGAAATCTTGTTTTTCATCATACATCTCAGGCCTAAAAAAGTCTTAGAAGAGCAAATATCAAGTTATTTAGGGTCCTGAAGCATTATAAAAATGCAAACCACATGACTGCAAACACCAAATATATACAACACACACAAACATTTCTCAGCAGTGTTGTATAAGCCCATTTTTTGCAGAAACCTACAATACTTAATAAAAAAATGAGGCATATGAAACACATCTCTGCTGATGACCAATGATATTTCAGGGGCTACTGTAAACTTAACTTCTCTGCTCATTTTAACCGAAGTCCCCAGAGCACTAAAATTAAGGCAGTGGCTGAAGTGGAGCTTAGGACTTTGGCAGGGGGCATCTCTTACAGATTCCCAAAGGAATCTGTATTAGTATGTCCATAATGTCAACAGCCTAACGGGGCTACAGGCAGCCTAATCATCACACACAGTACAGACACCACATTTCAGAGTCTCCTATTGATGAAGTGATAAAAATAATAAAAACATATAATTAAACAGGACCAGTTTAATGGAATAAATGATTTGGTTGATTAAAGCTGTTGAATTTCCCTTGATCTAACACTACTTCAGCCTATTTATTTTATATAACTTCTGCTGAAGAGGTCAACAGTTAATCTGATACAAGCATCTCCTGGTGCTCATTAGAAAGTTATGATGCTACAATGATGCTGCCATGTGGTGAGACTTAGGACTTGGCTCTTCTTAGATTATGTTCTGAGTAACACTTTGGAATCTGCGCTCACTGGCATGCACACAAGGTCAGAATACAATTTTTATTTTGCTGCAGTGTGCAAACTTTCTGCATGTATATACATAGGCACATATATACCTATTTATATATTTTCATAGAAGATCATTTGCATTGAAATGTATCTCATTTATTAACTTAGCCATGTTGTACAGGAAATAAAATGAGTCATTTAGAATGGTGGCTGCTGCTTTAAGACACTCTCTTTCCTGTTGCATGGCAGATGGATGGCTCTAATGCCATCACTTGATACCATGCCGAATTGTGACTGTGTCATTTTGTTAGAGCCTGCTGGTTTTGTGTAGAAATTTGCTGTTGGATTAGGGCTTTTGCCAATCCAGGCAGAAGAAAAAGGCTATTTAATGTGTCTTGAGCTGCCATATGGTGTGGATAAAAGAAGTAGTTTCATGGCAGCCATGAAATGTGATGCATATGAGAAAGTCCACGTGGCTTTGCCATATTCTCTGTCATATAGTGGACCTGCTGCCATCAGGTATTTTACATGGAAAATAGGATTGTCTAAGCTCTTGATCCTGGATGTACCTCAGTGTCAGAAAACAATACCTCCTTCTGATGTTTTCAGTGCACGTGGAAAAGCCAATCATATGAACTGGAATGTGAGGTGAGGAAATGGCTGGCTCACAGCACAGCTGATTCAAATTACACTTGAGCTTAATATTCATCTGCAAATGCATAATATTCACTCAGAATGTCATAGTATTTTACTAACAAACGTAAATCTCACCACTGTGTCTCAGCCTAGATGAACAGAACACACTATGGAAAGAACTGATAATAGCACTGTCTCCAAGGAAACTCATGAGTCTTAGCCTGGATCTTCCTTTGTTTTACTGTGATAAATCTCATCCTGCTTCTTCATCCATTTCTGCCAGCACTGTGAGTCCAGCAATGTCCACTAATACTTATCTTCTTTTCCTTTACTTCCCTTTTTTCTGCCCTCAATCCCAGAAAAAGTCTAGAAGAAAGCAAATTAAGGCAATGAGGTCTTCAATCTAACACTACAGCTTTCTCCTCTATTGAATAATGGGAGAAATTCTGGCTCCACTGTAGCTTCAGTATTTCAGTCAGTATTTTTCTTGAGGCAGGCAATCTCTAAGATGTTTAGCAGAGAAAAGATTTCCTTTAGAGTATTTGTGAATGTCACCATCATACAGAAATACCATTAAGCTAAAGTTATAAGCACTAAAAATCCTGCTTATAATATCATTGTTCTTATCAGTGCTCAGTTCATCAGACATACTATGTCCAACTAATTGCATCACTTTAAGGATGTAATTTTCAGGCTTTCAGCCTTAGAGTGGCATCCAGAAACACCAGTGCACATCAGGTGCTCTGCTGATCAGCCACTCAAGGGCACATGAGGAGACAAAACCTGAAGCTATCTGAGGAATTTCAAGGGAAATAATCAATGGTCTGTAGAGCTGAGTAGCCTTCAGCATTAGGTGATAGCTGAGGAAAAATTTTCAGGACTACAAAAGTCCTAACTCAGTAACTCTGTCTAAATGCCATTCAGGGCTTCTTAATTCTGCTGGGGATATTCCTTAGGGTAGCATATAGATTGTGGAAAATACTACTTCTTTAGCTACCATTTTTCTTCCAGAAATACTTGAAGCCTTACATTCACTTGATAAAAGGAAAAAAGCTCAGGATGTCTGCAGGATTTGGATTGTGTCATACCTAAAGACTTCTGGCAGGACTGTTGTCTCATATAATTTGCATGAAAATACTGCAAAGAACAACTCTGGTTTTGTTTAAGGCATCCTTCTAGGACAGAAAGCAAGGGGCAGTATGAAGGTGATGAGAAAGATGGAGAGAGAAGATCATTGTGCTTATTGCACAGCAGAGTGTGCAGCTTCAGCTCTGGAGCACAGAGTTCAGAGCCTCACAGGGCCCTGCATCCAAACCAGCTTATTCTGGTCAAACCCCACCCAGGTTTATCACAAAACCAGAGCCCAGTCTTAAGCACAGCTTCTTCTCAACTGCAATGCTTATTGAAACACTTGTTCCAATGCTGTCAGTGCAATGAACAGCAGTGTCAAGCCTTATTTTCTGGATGAAATCCATTTAATAAAAGCCAACAGATTTCCAGGAGGGACAAAGATCCTAATACTGCCTGGAGAACCACGCTGACAATGTCACACCTATGCCATGGCCCTGCAGTACAAGTGTCCTGACCTTGCAAAACTCGAGTTCCTCTCTCCCTGCATAACTTCAAGCATGTGCTGAATATAAGGACAGTAACTGATATTATGGATTGGAGAAAGATCAGTTCAGAAGCCATAAAGAAAACTTAAAGAGACAAATCATGACAAACTAGTAATGATGGTTCTGCACATGTGTAAGACACTCCTGTAACTGTTCACCTGGTTCCACCCTGCTCAAAATCGCTTGGTTGTTTTTAAATCTTCTCACCCCTGGAAAGTTCCACATTATAACACAAACGATATCAGCCATCTCTCAAGGTACATCAGCTGGAATTTTCTCATCTACAACTTTCCTATACCCAATGTATTGGATACAACTTTTCTGGAAATTGCTTTGTGTGCATTGCATGTTTTGCTAAGTGATATTTCCCCAGAGCTGGCAGATCACTCCACAGTAGCAGATGTGCCTGTTTTAGAAAATCACTACCATAAGGAATAGCATAATTATATTTACTGCTGTTTGTTACTGCACCACATATCGACTAGCAGGGCTACTGGTACAATTGAGACTCGCTAAGAACTTCTTTTCTTCCTTGGCATAATATACATAATTATGTTTTCTTTCCTCTAATTGCAGCTAAAGATTACCTGCTCACTAATAAACCTTTCTTCCAGTATAAGCCAAAATTAGGCCCTGCTGAAGGTAACTGCGGATGCATCTTAAGTATCAGAAGACTTTGGTTTATATCCTTTTGAGTTTTCCACCTGCCTCATAATTTCACTTTAGTATTGGTTTCTAAAAAGGTGAAATTATTGTAACAGAACATGCACTTCTGACAGACTATCCTGCTAAGTTTCATGATATCCATGCATTAGTTATCTGCTGACCCAGAGCACTACACAAAGTTCTGCAAGTATTTAAAGTGTACTATTGAAGATCTGACAAAAACCTTTTGTGCTATTTTTATGTTCAGAACCAAAGGGAATTAGAAAAGCAAGAAACACTGTCCAGGGAATGATAAAATTTCAAAAAGATTTTATTGAAAACATGTTGCCTGAAACACTCCAGAAGCTTTTTATTTGATAAGTGTTCTTATCCCTTTTTTGTTTCATTTCTGATTTGAGAATACATATGCTGATTTTCTTTCTCATTTAAATTTCAATTATTGCTCCATTAGTCCCAGATACATTGTGAATTTGTAGCCTTTTGAAATCTTATTATAATTTCCACATATATATGGGGCCAGAATAGCCACTTTTAGATTAAATTAAAAGAAAGAGAAGAAAAACATTGTAGGAAATTAAAATTACTTCAGTTGTTAAAATGGCAGTGCCATCTACCAGAACAGTATCTTCAAAATGTGTAGTATGCCTATTAAAAAACAAAGAACACAGATGACAATACAGAAATTTATTCCCTTAGGAATAACCTTGAAGTCCTGGCCATGCTAATTACAACACACTGTCCTGGCTGATCTGTCTCATGACATGGCTCAAGTTCACACCTGAGAAAACATCAACTGCTTTCTGGAAAACAAATTTGTTCTCCACAAACATGAGAGTTGAAATTCATGGTCATTGTAGATGTTTTCTGGGGTAACTACTGTAAAAGAGAGACTGGTGAGGAATGAAACACTGTACTGCAACACTGACATTCAAACTGGGCATTAGGTAATTAAACCCTGTGTGTGTGTGTTTGACTGAAGTGCAAACTGACCCACTGTTTTTCCTTTAACCAGAGGGCAACCCTTTGGTTCCATTAGTCAGTTATTTAAAAGATACTGTGATTGCTATAACTCCTTCAAAGAATCCTTTAGTGTATTAGTGCTTACAGGAGGTTAATAATTTAACATTAGAATGTCCAAGAACATAATGCCACGGTCATCAACAAATAGGAGTACAAAATACTGGCAATGGATCTTGATTTCATAACAAATCTAACAGATAAAACCAAGGCCAGCCACATTAAGGGTATATAACATAACATTCAGCTTTTTGATGCCTATGTTTTTGACAGGTTCAAAATTTAAAGAGACACAGTTTTACTTCAACATGAAGAAAAACATTGCATACTACACTTCTGAATTACTGGTGTCTTAATACCAAGGCACTTCAGAATTTCTAATATTAACTTTTTCCTCACAATAGATAATGAAAAGATCAAGTCCTACTATCACAATTTAAGGTTGGGACCAGATAATTCCATGCATCCACAGGAAGCTCACGCTAAACAGGAAAATTCTGATTATCTATGTCTCAGGCACATCTTCTTCACTAAAACATTCTTCCATCTATACCAGCCTTTATGTTCCCAAGACAAAACTTGACAAATACTGCCTCAATTACAAACAAAGTTTATCCTTCCCATTTCACAGAACAAAGCCAAACACTGATCAGAATGATGCCATTTCTCAGGAAAATCCAACCCATGGAATTTCAGACTCTCCCTTCCTAACTCTTCCACAGTTTCTTCATTCAGACACAGCAGCATTGCTTCAAAAAGCTAAAGACAAGGGTATCTGGAGAAAAGGGAAAACCTTCTTAGACCTAAGCAGCAATGACCACCTATCTACAGAGCAAAGAGGAGGCAGCTGAATGGTCTGTGCTGACCCAAAACTACAGTGGTGTCCTACTAAGGAGTCACTTCTGTGTCCTTCTGTAAGGAGTCACTGCAGAAATAAAGGGACAGGATGGTAGCCAGCTTCCCTTTGCCCCTAAATCCTGGAGGACAAAGCAGAGGGAAATCATACATGGAACTTACTACATCTGCTGAAGAGCCCTGATCTCTCTCAAATTCACTGGCAACATTGGCATTGATACTGGAAAGGATTTGTCCTTGGCCACAGTCAAACCCGTGCCCTCAACCACAACAACCTTTCAACAGAGGGGGTGATGCCATGACAAACAGCCAAAGCTCTTCACTGGTTTCTCTCACTTGTTTGTTCACTCCTGCAGAAGTGCTGTGTGACCTCCTGAACCTCCCTGCTCCCTCAGACAACTGTAGTTGGAGGGTAGACAAGTACAAAGACTCTTATTTCACCTTCTTTAACAGTCCCTTCCTCCTCCAGCTGTGCCACACACTCTGCCATTCACCAAATTTTATAGTATCAACTCACCACTTTACATAATTAATGATTTTTTCTAGACATAAGTGGTTTCATAAGCCTGCGATGATTATCAGACGAGAAAGCAAAGGAGAAAAGATGGAGGCAAAACAGGATGAAAAAAAGTAACTTTAAAAGAAAAAATTCTTACTTGTGCCATTACCCTTCCCTAGGACATGGTGTTACTGTGTACTTTTATCTTTGTGACATTCAATTTGCTTTGACTAGCAGCAATATCAGCAGCATAACTGAAGGTGAACCTCTCAAGAATTCATGGTTTTTCCAGATAAACAAAACTTGGACAAGAAATGTACAAGAAAAGGAAAAAGCTCAATTGGCTTAAATGCTTTACTTCTTTCAGTTATCCAAAGCTTTCCTATTCAATAACTGTCCTGTCATTTTGACTTGTTTATTTATCTACATTTTTCTATTAATATTCTATTTTTAGAATATAAACATTTTACCCCTCTGAAAAATCATGTGTTCTTCAGATAAAATGCTAAAATACATGCCACAATGGGAAGCAAACAAAATGTACTGGAAATAACTAATTCCACTCTTTTTTCTGTCCTAAAACTCTGCTCTAAACTTCCAAAGACTGAAGAGCCTTATCAAAAAAACTGGACTAATTTTGCTAATTTTTTACTATTTTATGGTTCTTATATCAAAGCTAAGTGAAACTCAGGAGGGGTTTTTCATATCCTTGAGATTTGTCTTTTAACTTGGTATTTAACCTCTTGTTTGGATTCTCTCATTGTTGCTGTTGCAACATCTCAAAATTAGTGCCAAGAGAATAATTTCGCATGGTGGAATCTAGAGAAGGGATTTATATAAACCTGAATGAATCTCAACCAAGTGGTGCTGAATGGCTTTAAACTTTAACAAAGGGCTTTGGGTAAGGCCCATAAATCCTGTGGAAGCGTTCTCACTGCGTCAGAGAATCCCACACTAAGCCACACATCTCCTCTTTTCTTCCCGCTCGGAAAATCCATGAAACAAAGCAGAAACCTGATTGTTCAAGTGATGGAAGCCCAGCTACAAAAATCTATTTGCAGGGCTGAATTCCGAGAACTCGGTAATGAGTGAAAAGTCAGCTGCTATTGAGCAGGTGTTGGACTCCTGCAGACTTCAGATATCTGAACACTGCAGTGCTAGTTGCTAAAAATCCAATTTTACTGGTTGAACAATGATAAGATTTAATAAAGTCTAACAATTACATATACTGCATATTGTGTTCCTACAGTATAGCAGTATTATTATAATAAAGTATGATTTCCACATACTTCATCAACTTTTTTAATCTGGAAACTATTTTTAAAGTATTACAACTCAGTATTAATTTTTGATTGCTTTTACTTAAAACTCAGTAGCTTTTCTTATAATTTTGTGACAATGTTTATTAAGTATTCATGCCCTTCATTATATGTCTTTAAAGTAATGAACCAAATAAAATATCTACTTTTAGAAGAAGTGTTTTTACAGGCATAGATAAAGGTGCTCAGGTATTTCCAGAATTCTGACTGCCATAATCTAAATGAAACTTTTGGGTAAAGAAATCCCACATTAAAATTTGAACCAAAGTAAGTTTTGCTTTTTGTGGAAGTAGCCAGTTAGCAAAGATTGGGGAAATTTAGAGATTATCTAGATGGATAGAATAAAAGTTGCAGACATTGAAGCTTTTTTATCACTACATGAAAAAACAATTATATGCAATGTATCTTTGCAATATTGATGCAAAGTCATTAAACATCAGCACATAAAGAACTCTGGAAAATTGAAATATGAATCTAAAATTCCAAAATCATTCAGCTAATAGTATGGTTTCACCATCTCCAATTTCTTGCTTGGCAATGAGGACCAGTGAAAAGCTCTTCAAAATGGCTCCAGTGTTACAAAAAGGAGAAAGAGCAACACATTTCATCAGTTCTCAAAACAGCAACATGAAACTGCAAAAACCAACTACTGAAATAAATTGTTCAAAATATTGATTTTCTTGAAAGAAAAAAAGCTGGAGCTGAAAATGGGACTTTGTTTTTTTTTTTGTCTCTAACTAGCAAACTTGCAAAACGAGAATCCAGATCTAGCTGGCCTCACTCATGCCAGTGTCAGACACTCAAATGAGATGGCAGCTAGACTTAAATCCATGGAATAGTCTCCTTATCCTTCTGTCCTCATACACAACGTGCATGACTGAAGCTGCACAAGACTCACTCATGCCACCAGCAATCCCACAGACTGCAAAGAACTCTCCACTTTTTCTGGTTTTTTTAAGTGAACATTTTATTAATGGCAACATATCAGGGCCATTTCTGCCTCTTCCAATAAACTGAATGTAAACAAGAAACTAGGTCATATTTGAAGGAATGAATAGGGCTCTTAACTAAGAAGAAGGGGCAACAGAGAGGGACCACTGCTTAAAGGATCTGCACAACACTTGTCTTCACACAGCAGTGACAGTGTGACTGGAAACAGCTGCATGAAGTTCACTGACACTATTTGGGAAGCTACAGAATGGTGAGAAAATATAGCACAGAAAACTGACTCTCCAGTAATGGCTGGTTTTATTGTCCTTTCAACTCAGCAGCACCCCAATATCTTCCTCTTGCCTTCCACCTTTAGCCCATCAAGAATTCTTTGCTCATGTATTTTGTAATCAAGTGCCTTCATTTTCCATATTGTCTGAATATTTAGGGAAACTATTCCAGAGAAAGTCCAACTTCAATGTTACAATTCTGAACATACAGAAAAAAAGTCAAACTCAGACCTGCAACAACAAACAGCTACACATAAAGAAAATGGATTATTTCTCTTAAAAAATTAAGCAGTATTTCTTGAATATGTGCAAACTGTAACTTTCAAATATCTACACCTTTATCCAAGTTGTATAGATTTCTAAGAATATAAAAAGTATTTCTCCCTCTTCATGAAATGTAAAGTCCTTGCTCTAAAATATAAAAGTACTTTTAAATTTTCAAAGGAAATCTTAAACACTGAAAAGCAATGACTTTCTCTTGTCTCATTCTGAGCCCTTTTTTTGCAGGGAAAGTAGATTTGACACAAAAATTGAGCAGACCATGAGTATAGAAAATTCCATCCCTGAGCAGCAGACTCTGGTAAAATTATAGGCAATTGAAAATCCAGCAAAAGGACAGAACCCTCAGCAGTCTTTAAATGGGGAAAACTTCAATGTCTCTCATGTGTATAAGAAGGAATAAATTTAATATTCAAATAAAATTTTAAGACCAAATTAATTTAGAAAAAATACTGGGTAGTTCTTTAAATAAATTGGTCAGGTTGACTTTGATCAACTTTTTTACATTTTTATTTTACATTTTAATTCAGAATATTTTTTAATGCTGATATTTTCTTGAAAACATACATTTAAGGTCACCAAGACCTACTGCTGAGATAAAGTCACTGAGATAAAGTCACATCTGTAATTCAAAGCAGCCCAGAAGGCATCATTTCTCATGTCCTTGTCCAGAAAAAGAAAAGGTGGGAGGACAGTCCAACTTCCATAGCCTTCCTTATGTTAAATCTAAAATCAATCATGCTTGCAACCAATCAATGCAACACTTTTATAAAAGCTTCAAATTAAAATCAAATTTCTTACTTTCATTACAAAATACCCAGATTCAAACAGGACCTTCTTTCTGAAGACAGGGTAATTTTTAACAGGCTTTAAAAGGAGCAAGAAAATCATTTACCCGCCTTCACCTGGAGTGTGAGAAGGCAAGGGGAGCTGCAACAGTGGGTTTCTGACTGACTCTCTTTTTCCAAATTACCATTAGAAGCATTAATTCATGTGCCCCCTCAAGAGGCAACCACATTTATAGTGCAAAGATGCAGCACTTCAGTAATTGCAATGTTGTCATTATAGACAAGCAGAGAAATAAATATTCAAAGTAATTTTTTTGCATTATCATTTCTGTGTCGCAAAATGATAAATTTGTTTGAAAGAAGTTTTCTTTTATTCAAGTACATAATTTGTCATAAGTTTCTAAACTATTATTGGTGGGTGAGTGCATTTCAGCCTTCAGATTACAGGCATACACTCCAAATTTCTGGTTAAGACATGGTGACATTTTATCCATTGATCCAGGAGGGGTTAGAAAATAATCTTTCTTATGGCTGCTTATAGCATTCTGCGCCAGTATCTGTCCAAAACCTGGGAGCTGTCACACCCTCCTTTTCACTTTAGTGTAGTCTGATGCCTTCCTACTGGCTTTCTCATGCTTTTATTAAGTATTGCCAATTCTTTCTATCCCAAGCCTCATCGAGCTTTCCACAGACCAATTCCAATTTCTAATTTAGCTCATCTCTGTTAAAATGTCTCCTTCACTCAGCATAATACTTAATGAGTACCACAAACTCGGCTTCCTGAGGAATACCATGTATTAAAATGATGCAAATACAAAAAAATGTAGTTAAAATCTCACTCAACTTTCAATGTTCAAGGGCAGGTAAAGCAGCAAGTTTTACTCCCAATCCCTTAGGAGATGTCTTGCCATTTACTTCATCTAACTTTAGAAATGAATTGTGAAATCACTGGCCATAAACAGAATAAGAGAATGAGGAAACAAGAACTGAGACCCCAAAGTTATCAACCTCAGGAGAAATAATTTTCTGAAGAAAATGACTTAAATTTCTGCCCTGAACCACTGCTTCTGGGAGACTGTAAAACTAGACACTCTCCTTTGACTTCAGCACAAATTGGACTGTGCCCTTCATGTTAGGAAAAACACATTGGGGATGACAAGTCAAAAATGGGGCAAATCAGTTGTTTCAAATTTTATGTAAGGAGAGCTGATGTGGCTCATGGGATCCCTTGGGTAGAAGTTAAAGTACACCTGCAACAAGAGAAGTATGCATTTAACCCAAAACAGTAACCAGCAAAGGAAAGTAAATAAAAATAATGAAATAGCCAAAGAATTGTTAACTTGTCAGGTCATGATGGCAGAGCAACAAGCTTCCTGCTATCAAGGGACAAGCTTCTGGAAAAACAAGACATGATGATTTCCAGTTGCAGAAGTATGCAAGACTTGGAAATGGAAAATCTGTCCAGCACCACAATAGTAGCTATATATAAACTGGCTACATATCTTTTTAATTCATCCATAATGCAATTCCTTAGACATAAATCACACGATAACCTAATCTACAGGGCCTGGGCAATCACAAATACTGTGGCAAACTGCTTTCTGATCTTATCAGTGGATTGCTTCAAAGATCATCACTCCAGCACACACTGGGGAGCAGCAGTTTGTCTGCACCACCACTGGACACCAGACCACCTCCCCAGCCCTGCTGAGAACCTGCATTACACAGAGGACTTGGAGATACACTGCTATGGGGTGAACTTCCATTTCAAACCTTCAGCTTCTGGGAACATGGAAGAACTAAGAGTTCACACAGATTTGCATTTTTCAGAAGTCAGGATTGAAAGGAAACCTGCACTGAGAAACTGCTGCATTTCACAGCAGCTTTTTCACAAGCCACACTACACCCAAAAGCTGAGTGATTGATGTGTCCATGCAGACACCACACAAACATGACTGAAATTAATGCCAGTTATAAATTCTCATAACTAACCTGATACGTAGAACATTTAGAAGCTGAGAGCTAATTAATGTCTTTAAAAGATCATTCTCTGCTGCAGATATGATTTCCATTTGAAAGCAAATGAATCCAAACATCCAAGTGAACTGGAGACAAGACTTGGATGTTCACATTCAAAACCCAAAGCTACTTCATGCAGTCGTTTGCACTTTGCCATCTTTGGTAACTATACTTGATGTCAGACCCAAGCACCCCATTAAGAATCAGATAAGATGGCCTGCACAGACAACAAAGGACCCCCAATGCCTTTTACTGACCCAAGTTTGCATAGATATTGCCTGAAAGGTAACATAACAGTAGATGAAGTCGCATTGATCCGGAACAGGAGGCGTTTAAATATTTTTCTCTAAAGGATCAATGAATGTGATCCACAATGACACTGTTTAAGTAGAAATCCTCATTGAAAGATTTACTTGCCACCTCAACCACTAATTCATTGCAAAGACCTCAACTCAGCAATATATCCTTGCTTAAACCAGTTTGAGTGCTGTCTTGAATAGGTATGGCCTGAGACTTAATCTATTTTCTGAATCATTAGTAAAGAAAAGTCCTGGAAATGTCTTTTCAACCATCCTCTTCAGTTTCCTTGGGCAGTTATCTGTCTCTATAAAGCATGTGGTTTATTTCCTGTTATGTATATGGTTTGTGAGATTCAACTCAGAAGTAATTAATAAATAAGTCAGAGGAAAGATCATATCAAAATGTTAAGTGTTGTAAAGTATTGGAATAACTGATGCTGCCTTAGAGTAATTATTTCTCCAGTCTTAAAACATCTAAAGAATGTATGAGCATGATCCACACTGAGACTGTTTGAGTAGAACATAAGCACACAGATATATTTATATTCTGTCTGCGTACACCTTACAGACAGGTTTATTAGGTATATTACATTGAAAATAAAGAAAATCTAGTCTGGGGTGTGAAATCTAAACAGTATTTTATTCCAAAATTTCTACACAAGAAGGCATTTCCCTGGCTTTATCTACAATTCTCCTGTTGTTCTTGCATTTTGAACTATACTCCTCATTTTACATTGATCTCAATGTGTGCATACCTACAGATACACAGACTAGAACCCTTAAATATTGTCATTTTATTGCTCCTAAGAGTGAGGACAATGCAAAGAGAACAATGAAAGCTGCTGCTGTTAGGAGGTTGAGAGCTCTGTACCCGCTGGTGCCCTTGACAGTAGAACTCCTTCCAAGCCATGAGGGGAGCAGAGGCACCCCAAAAACACCACCCTCTGCAGGGTGAAATCAAGAGATGACAAGGCACAAGGCCATCAGTTTGTTCATCCCTTATATTTACAGGTGAGAGTTGCGATCTTTTGATCAATGCTGGATTTTATAATAAGCTCACACCCCCACACCTGTCAGCAAACTAATGCTAGCCCTTGCTGGAGGTCACTGCTGGACAGAAATGCTGCAGTAAAATCAACAAGACAAAAGCATATAGGGAAAATATTTCCAGCTTTGAGAAACAAACAAACAGAAAACTTGCGTTGAGATTTCAATGCATAAATCACCTGCAGAATTCTAATAATGGGGGCAAACAAACTGCCAAAATGCCATCTTTTCATACTGGTTCAGTATTAATAACAACACCTTTAATATCAATACCATTTACAGCAAATGCCAGCACAGGAGGAATTGCACAGCTTTCATACCAGAAGCCAAATATCAAGTGCAGTGACATCCCCGTGATTGTTCTGTGCCAAAGGACAAGATAAATACAGCACTAACCCACCTAAGTGGGGGACACAAGTCATTTTGGGGGCTGGTAATCTCCTGTGTCTGTGAAACACTGATGTTCAGTCTTCAATTACATGTTACTTACAGAGAGACCACTCGTACAGACCACAACGCCTTCCTGCCTTAGCCAACAGAGAAAATAAATGGTTGATCCATTATTGGATTTCCCTCCCTCAGTAATGTCAATTCCTTTAAAACAGATGCCCTGTTCTGTCAATTCAGCAATCTCAAGGCTGTGTCCTGTTATGTTCGTTTTAGAGTGAAATAAAGAAAGGGGAGATACCAGAATAAAGGAACTATATCACCACATAGAGAGTTTAACTGATTGATATATAACGCAACTCTTCTTCCTTGCTGAACCAAATCAAAAATATTTGCTCTGGAGATCGTTTAGGTTTTACAAAGTAATTTTTATGTGTTCAGTTATCTACAAACTCTGCCTCTAGAAAAGCTGATACACTGAAGTAAAAGGTCTGTGTGCTTGACTACAGAATTCAGTGTTGTACCTGACTGCCTGAAGGTGATCACTCACAAAAACACACCTGTGAACAGATGTGTTGTGTTTTTAATTTAACATAAAATTTTCTGAGATTTTAAAGGCTTGTGTCATACTAGCTGTGGAAAAATGTTTTTAAACCTGAAAACCTCAACTTTACAGAGAACATGACTGTAACCTCCGTATTTCTCAAGTCATCTATTCCCTCTCCCAAACCCCCCCTCCTTTCTATGATTTTCATATGCTTTTGGGCCAGCTCTATCCATCTAAAGCACACTAAACAACCCAAATTTTTCTTCTTTCTCTTTCCATCTCTTCTACCTCAAAGAGCCAAATACTTAAATTTCAAAGAAGCTCTGTGGAAGGCAGTTATTTCATTGAAATACTCAGCTGCTAAATTTTCTCCCGCTGAGACACCTGGGCCCAAAACTCCCATCCAAATCTGTGTGAAACATCTCTCAGCTCTGTGTTACGTTGCTTATCAGAATATCTTTTCTCAAGAAAGCCCAAAAATCCATTCTCATGGAAGTGTTTAAAGAGTAAGAGGGAAAGGAGCATAGTTTGCAAGCTGCTGGTTTGCTCATTTGCTCATTGCTGCATCTTTCTTCCATTTTTTACTTACATGTTGTTTACTTTTCACATAAAGAGGGACCTGAATTCCTTATTTCCCTGTTTAGCATCTAGAAGAAAGCATTCCATACAGTAATAATAGCAGCTTTGTCAATTCCTCTCGAAAGGTAAAGTTGAAGCATTATCCTTCTGCACTGGTTATGCCTTTTTTTTAAAATTTCATTCCAACAGAAGCACCTTTCATTAATGCCTACCAACACTCTCACCTCATTAATTCTGATTCTGTAAACGAAAATAATAAGTTCCTCCACAGAGATCCCTTTTTAAAGGCAATATCCCAAGTCTATATGTCAAATTAATATCCTAAAGTTGTGAATTCACCTGTGAAGTGAAGCCTTAGGCAGCACATGTGCACAGTCCAGTAGGTCTTACAGAGCACACATACACAACAACCCTGTTCAAGGTTTGTGAGCAAAACAGCACTGCCCAGAAACACTGAACTCAGACCAGTAGCTGTTTTCCTAATGCTTTTGAAGCTTCTGAAAGCTAACTGGAGTCTGATTTAATCAAGACCCTTAATTCAACGACATGTAAGAGGGAATTCACTTCTCTGATTACACACAACCTGTATGGGTCCCCCATACAAATCCTGAAGACATGGACCTGCTGCCAGTCCCGTGCTATATCTGCTGGCCCAACAGGGATATCTTGGTGGATCCCATGTCTAACAAGGCACCACAACTGTCTTTCAGCACCTGAATCACTTCTTCAGAAATGTAATGCCATGTCAATGCAAAAGAGAGTATTAAAGCATTAAACAAATGCAACTTGTGTCTCCAAAATCCGTTTTGAAGACCCTATTCCCAAAATACAAGCAAATAGCTACTGCCTCATTTATTCTGTAGACATGTCCACATGTGAGGTGACCCAGTGGCCAACACACAGAAGCAGCACATCGTACTGCTGGAGACTTCACTGCTGTACACCCTGCAATGAACTGGAAAACTGGGCAGGCAAATAACTGACATCAGTGCAGCAGTTGGATATGACAGTCAATAAGCCATAGAAATAGCTGGCAAGAAAACAAAGTTTCTTCATTCTCCCTGGGTAGTGGAAAAGCTTAAAGATTTATTTTGAATCATCTCAGTTTTAATAGTTTGCCGTGGTCTCCTCAGGTTTGTTTGTTGCTGGATTTTTTTATTATTATTTTTATTGCCATTTTTGGCATGCAATCTTGATGAGGGATTTTAATGGCAGGGTGATTAATTTGTGGAAAGGTATGGGCTACAGATCTCATAAGCATAGCAGCAACATAAAATTCTGGCTGGAACAAGAAGATTTGAAGAGACCCCGACCCCCCTCCCTCAGGGTAAGATTTATAGTGTGGATTTCTGTGATATATTTATGGTGATACTTTCTCTTTCCTATATATACACTCTACTGCTGAAATTCAGAGACTTGAGAAATGGAACACATATGAGGCCAAGCACAGTTTTCCTCACTCTTTCTCCCTAAATTGTTCATCTTGGCATTTTCAGCAGATGTATTAGGATCTTTCCAATACAAATGTTATCACAGGTACTCCAAATATCCCGTGCAACTAAACACAGGGGACTCATCTTTCAAACCAAATACCCTAAACCCAAGGTTCAAAGCTTTAAAACATCTAAGACCAGCTGCATTTGAAAATTCTGGCAATTTTAGCCTCATGTACCAAAGCCTTAGAAATCATTCTCCCAAAAGAACTCACGTCAGGCCTGGAGGCCAAATTACACATTCCTAATTACATAACTGCAATAGACATCATGTCCTCAAATCCAGCAGCAGAGTATGAGTTTCATATTGCAAAAACATAATTACCAAACTTCATCAGAAACAGATGACAAATATTTTGGACTATTATTATCCAAACTGTCCTTCCTGCAGTACTTCAGTTGAAAAGTATACGAGCTCTGCTCTAGGAAAGCTCACAAACATCTCAAGCTCTACTGAATCCTGCAGAAAACTGTGGTTAGAAAAAAAACGATGCAGTGACCTCCCTCATTATTACAGTAAGTCATGATAAGTTGGATTTGTACCAGCTAGCTCACCAGTTGAGTTTTGGGCCTCTGTTTTTTTTCCTCTAAGATGTTTGCAAATATCAAAATAATGTTCTGGATAGTTTCCTCCAGCTCAAACTCCATCTATCACGGCAACCTTGGACACTGTCAGGTTTCTGCAAGAGGCATTCTGAATATTAATCTTTGTTTGGTGAGCTTATAGATAATTCTGACTGTTCAAGAATTACAGATCACAATAACTGAGCACCTCCAGCAACTATTAATATACAGAACAGCAGAAATTTTGGCACTTGTTGTACTTCCCTCAGAAGATATAAAGAATGAAGTTCAAGTGACACCACACGAACCACTGCATAATTCATTTGCCACATAGTCACATTTTGAATCATCAGCTTTTATTTCCCTCCCTTTACAACATGATGATGGACAGCACAAGCTTTTAAATTCAGAGACTTTGGCTTACTAGTTTTGGGAAAGGTTTTCCAGGCGCTGAAGCACAGGTTTTTTGTAAACCCCACAGGATGTACAAACATAGGGGGTTTTGTTTAAACAGAGGTTTAAACAGGCCTAATTTTCTGGTCCATTTTAATTGTCATGCTAATGGCTTAATTCCTGAAAAATTATTCTAGTACTTCTTCCTTACAAGCAAGGATTATATTGTATTATATTTCCTAACAACCTTCTGCCTGCTGTATAACTTCTTAAAACAAACTTTACTGCATAACAAGCTTTTTTTATTAATCACTGAAGTTTGGTTTTTTTATGGTTTAATTGAGCTTCTTTGGTACAGAAAAGCAACAAGGAACAAAAGGAGCTCTCTGCCTCTCAATTGGTCAGAAGTACTTTTGGTTGCTCCCTATTTCCAGAAGAATACTAATATCTAGGGTGGCCAATGACTGACTTTTAGACTTCTCCACTAATCCCAAGATCAATTTTTAGGACAGTGCCAGAAGTTGAAGTAATAACTCTGCTGTCAGTCTGATGCATTCCTTCAGCAGTATATTCACATTTAAAAGAGAAACTGTAATCCCATAAGGAGATATTGCTAATTAAGTTTTAGGAGTACAATTTTATATCCTTTCTTAAATGTAAACATAAACAGTTTTCATAAGATCATCAAATATTGGAACTACAACTGGAATCTCTGTCACCTTCAGAGGTGTTCTTTATTATTTATGACTGAATCTCTTCTGCTAATATATCACCAGTACACCACTTGCATTTTCATCACTGTTCTGAAGCAACTAGTAAATCATGCCCATATTTCTCATACTATTCTCTGTTCTCAAAACCTGAATTAAATGTGAAGAATGGAAACTGCACTCATGCATTCTTAAAAGCCTGGCACAATCATAACTCAAATACTTTCTCGCAATTTTTCTATTAAAGTCAAACTGGCAAACTTGTGACTCATCAAAGCAATTTTCTGATACAGTTCTCTGAATCATTTCCACTGGGGGATGGGGTCGTGGGATCCACCGCCAGCAAATGAGGCTGCAGCCTGCAGACATATCACTCAATGGATATTTAATCAAACAGAAGCACTTCTCATTGGCATGTATGGTTTTCTTTGAAATCTAAAAGGCTGATTTGTATCCTCCTCAGCCCTCTGCCAGCATGGCTTTCCTCACTGGGGCTTTCTGGAGCAGAGACACCGCGAGGCTGCTGCAGCAGCTCGAGAAAGGCGAACTGTTGAGCAGCTGATGACAGGAGCTGCTCACTTCCCACGTGGGGATGGATCCTAAGCGAAGAGCACAGCTCGGACGGTTTGGCTCACACCCTTCTCCAGCTAAACAAACAAGGGAAGCGCCTGAAAGGAACTTAAATGCCCAGTGGTCATTTGCTTCCAGCTGGTGAGCACCGGACATTGCCTCAGCAAACACTTACCCCAAGGAAACCGGCCTTGTTAAATATCCCACACTGCGAGCTTTTACCTCAGCCTTTACAATGCCCAACTCCCATTTTTAAATGGAGCATTTGATTGTGACTGATATACTAAATCTACTGCATATTGCACAAATGCACTGGAAGGAAAGATGTTACAGCAAAGCTGTTTCCTCCCTCCTTACCCCAGGACACTGATGCAGGGAAGTGGCAGAGCACAACCACAGGATTTACTGTGTTTCCTTCAGTTGTGCTTCAATCTGCTCAGGCACTTTCTTTCCACCTCTTTCCTCACTGAAGAGTTTTAGTGGTCTTGGAATAGACCCTTTAAAGTGTAAATTAAGTATAAAGTTAAGTTTGGACAGCAAAACACATGTTCTTGTATTTAGTACCAGGATATTTATCTTCTAAACAGATTAATTTTACAGTGTATTAAGGAAGGTTAAAGAAATATTTGTATACCTTTGATTTTAACAAGAGAAAGAAGAAATGAGCTTGGGTTATAATAGAAGAATTACAGTACAGCTGTTACTCCCTAATTAATTCTGTATGTGAGTAAATCAAAGCTCTAATTATAGACACGAAATATGCTCAATATTGTGGAATATTTATGCAAAACATTACTCCTAGCACTTATCAGCTAAAATATAATGTCTCACTAGAGCTGAAGCAGCAATTTTTAAAAGTGTCATCATTTTTTTTGCCACTTCTTTATAGCTCAATACATGGAAAGTGCCTGATGAGAGTACAATTTCATTTTTTTAAGTACTTTGTAAATCGCCACTGACAACTGGTTCAATTCCTCCTTTAAGAACTTTATTTTAAAAAAATCAAAAAATCCTTAAAATTGCATTTCTCTTACTCTTATGAAATAATGTCCTTGAGTTTCACAGCCGTCAACACACTTTGAAAAATTACATTTGACCTTCTTCTCCATGTGCTGTACCATGCACCCTGTCATTCTTATTTCCATTACATCATTAAGTAATAACTCCCTCCAAGTCCTAATCCTGAAAGTTATTCTACCGAGGAAGACTTGATTCTACTCTGCCAAATTCAGAGAGCTGAAGCTACTCAGCTACCACAAAGACAGACCAATAATCCCTCCGGAGATGGTAAAGAAGAAAGGATATGGGATGCAGACATCCCATTAGTGAATGCCCTGCTGTTACTCTGAGAGTATTAACCAGACAACAATTACACCTTAATGGCAATAAAAGATAAAACAATATAATTGTATATGACAATGGTGCCACTCAATGGAAAAGCTCCCAGGTGATGACCTGGTGGTTCTGTACATGACAGATAACAGAGACATTCTAGCAGGATTAGACTGAGTCTCTAAAGTGTGTGTATTTTAGAGTGTTTTCCTCCATCCCTTGAAAATCCAGAAAAAATCGAAATAGATTCTTAAATGTCAGTGGACCTATTTAATGAGCTGTGCAGACTACTGTAGTTCCTTTGTTTCTATCATTTATTTATTTTAAAACAGGACTATGACAATTTATAAACAGAAAGGAAAGCCCAGTGGACCTCATAGTCACCAGCCATTTTCTACCTAATTTTATTCCATAGAAGTTCAGAGCCCTCAAATACTACACAGGCTACTGACTGACTGACATTGACTTCTATAAAAAAGTTGTGGCAAGTATCTGATCAAACATCATTAAAAAAAAAATCTTGAAAAGAGGCACAGTACACACAAAAAAAGGTGTTAGCAAGATGGCACGAAACCATTTTTTTCAAAGGTTAATTAATATTTTCGCTAGATCTGCATGTGCCACAAAAGGTAATTAATATTTTCAGTAGATCTGCATTTTCCTCCAAAAGAAAGGTAGACACAACAAGTATCTGCTAACCTTTAAGGTAATTCAAAGAAGATACATCACAGAGCACAATGATCTTGTGAAGCACAATAACTTCTATTGACCTAGGAGTATTTTAGGTTGTTTTAATCTGGCTTCAACTTTAAACTCCACAGTTTCAAAGGAAGTGTGATAATGATCACTTCACTTCTGTCCTTTGAAGTTTCTTCACCTACTCTTGTTTGATACTCAGATCTCCCATTTATTCTGCACAAACACCTAGAAAACACAGCTTATTAGTCTTTCTGATATTATTAGGGCTGACAAAATAACTCTCACAAAGGAGTTCAAAGTAGCGGTGAATGTTGCAAAAATTACCATTTCTGGAAAACTGTGAAAAGGGAAAACCACAATAGAAATTATGTGTGATCATCAACTGGAACATGTGAAAAGATAAAAAAGAATCACTCACAGCATGGGACTGCATTTATCTCATTTACCTGATTCAGCCAAAGTTACAGGGCCAGGCTTGGCAGGCTGGGAAATGAAAGTACAACCCCTGTGCTGGAAACTCAGTAATTATAACTTCAGGGATCAGTGGGGGAATCAGAGCAAGAGAAATCTAAATTTTTCTAGCTTGAAATATAGCCCTGAATGATCTTTGTCAGCCTTTAAAAACAGGCAGATTTCTTCCTTGTTGCCACCGGTCCTGTATATGGAAGGGGATGAATAAATCAAACATACACATACAAATACACAGAACTCACTGTCCCTGACAGAGGACGACTTCAGGCTGACATGTGCAACCCCTTACAAACTTCAGCAAATAGAATGTAGCAAAATAACTGCATTACAATGGTGAGAAAATTAGCTTTTTATGCTGTCAGCATTCTCAGATCCCAGAGGCTGGAGACACTCTAGAGAAAGGGAGGGGGGATAAAATAAAATAGTTGCAGCTGCTTCACCCTCTGCAATGGGGTCATACTTGCAGCAAAACAAATTAAAAGACTAATGTTTCTATTTTGCACTGCCATCCTCCTGCACAGCCAAGAAAACAAGAAGTGGGTGTCATTAAATCTTACAGCACCTTCATCAGTGAAAAAGCTAGTGGGCATTTAGGGCATGGAGCTCACTTCAGTCAGTGTACTCACTGCACATCCAAACCCTGTTTTCCAGGCCACTCATTTCCTTTCACTACAAGGCAAAGAATCCAGGTCAGAAAAGAGGGAGTGAATAGAATCCCCTTAGGGATATTTCAAAAAAATTGAGCTACCTAGCTCGGGTATGCAAATTATGAATTCCTTCTGACGACTTCAGGGTGTTGCTTAAGCCCAGCGAGAGATACAAGAGCAAAGTGACAATATATCAGCTCTATAACTTATGCATTTATTTATTTATGCAGCCCATGCATTTAGCTCTCCTAACACAATTAAATCAAGAATGCTAATGAACACAGGGAATATCCTGAGTCAGTCTTCTTAATATATTTTCAAAGTTCCGTTTTCTTCCAGTGTTAAACTTCCTGTTTATAGCATAAACGCTATTAATTATGACAAAAACAAGGGCAAAAATAATTTTTTTCACCTTTAAATACATAAACAATCAATAACATACAAGTGGTCATAAGTGATGCTTATCTTCTGCTACAAATATGCTAATGACATGCACAAGAAAACGATCCTAACGTAAGTTTGCAATTTAAACTCTTCTTCTCCTGTGTGAGGCTGAAGTATTTTGGCTCTTCTAAAAAGTGGACTCTCAATACTTTTCCTGATTTCATAATTATCAGCTGAAAATACTGATGTTTCCAAAGTAAACAAGCAGGAGATGCGTCTGGGAAATAGGGATGGAAACAGAGATTTAAAGGCAAGTATTTGGAAACTGATATAGGAGGTAGAATCAAAACGCTGCTATGTCAAACATAGTTAGAAAATAATAGAGTTGGCACCTGGACAACTTCTGGAACTTCATTTGAGGCTTCCCGGTTTCTGTAAACAGCACAGCACTGGGGTGAAACTCCAGCAGTGCTTCTTTCACAGGCTAATTTTCTATTCTTATAACAATGCACCCTAATTCCAGTTTGATGAGTAGCCCTGCCAGCAACACATTCTCATTTTCCTAAACCCCTGTCTGGGGACTGCTCAGAGCTGACGGTGCTGTTTTAGGGCCAATTTTTTGCAGTCACTTCTACCTATCCCCATCCACACAGCCTTGCCAAGATACACAGTTCATACTACAGTGCTCCAGTCTAAATTAATTCTTTCTATTTGAGTTTTGCTGCTACAGCCTCAAATTTTAGTAACTACCTCCCCAAGGAACTTTATCATATCATCTATTCTATTAAGGGCACAAAATTAGCTTTACTTACTGGTAAATGCTGATTACAGCTTCTGCAGGCTGAAAAGTTAGAAAGGTTATGGATTTTAGGTCGTGAACTTCTATATTTATGTGCTAGATTAACTCCAAAAGTTGCAGCGCTTTTAGGACTGAAAAAAAGAAAAATTAAAATTTTATAAAAGTAGATGGAACCCTGCTCAGAGGGTGCTTTGTAGTAGTATATTTAATATACTGTGAGTTCTTTGCCTTTCTGTAGCACATAATTCTGTTCTTCACATCTCTCTTCTCCACATTCTAACTTCCTGCTACTCTTATGCTAGACTTAATATTCTGATACTTCTTTGTCCTCAGGGTCCTCTTTGCAATCACTGTTTTATCTCTGGTTTAACTTCCATGCCTTTCTGTCAAGAACTATGTTTCTATTCCTCCTTGCAATTCCTCTTGCCTGTTTCCAATCATACTAATTTTCATTTCTGTAACAACACTGTGCCAGCAATCCTTACATATTACAGCTAAAGAGCAACGCTTTGTTTTCCTTGATATGTATTTTCAGAAGACTGATTTTAAACAGTAAGTTTCATTTTCCAGAGTTTAGCTGCATGAAATACCATAAAAGTGTCTAGCATTTCCCTCCACTAATCCTTTTACCTAACTTTTACTGGGGTTTCAAATCTTTATTAAACTTTGTTATTTAATACATTTGATATTGTGCTGGATGTTAAATTTTTTCCTCTAATTATTTTACTGGCAACATCTGTGTTCAGTAAATTGGAATTCTCCAAAGAGGGCTACATTGTATTAATAAGCCAACATCTCTTGGTCCTGATGTTTAATTCATTGGGTTTTATTAGTATATTTCAAGGAGAAGATTTAATTTGTACGTATTAAGCGTCCCAACCACACGGCCTCGCACTCAGGATGTGTTTCATTAAGCATAATCCCCAGTAATGAATCTTTTCAAATTTCTCATACAAAACACTCCTCCCCCTTTTCATTCCACCTCAGATGTTTCTAGAGAAACTTAATCAAATTTATTAAGAAGGAAGCTAAAAAAATCCCACCGTGGGATGAGGCATCACCCTTTGCTGTATATAGATTTCCACTAATCCCATGTGTCACCGTAATTCCTCCAGAAAGATTTCAGGAATAAAGGGGGCTAAAGGAATGTGCTCTCCCTCAGCTTCAATGGCTGTCAATTGCTGCAGCATTTACTAACAGACCTGAGACTGTGGTGTGAAGTTCTCTCCCTCAAGGGGCCAACTCTATCTCCATACTATTAATTATCTCTTTATTTCCTGCACATCACACAGCTGCAAAGGAGGTGCAATCGTAAGATAATAAGAAAATGATCTTTTAGGGGAAATATAATTTCTTACTAAGGCACACATATTAGAATAAAGGAAATTAATCATGTATTTATTTACAGCACATGTTTAGCATTTCCATGAGTTTGTGTATCAAGCCTTGATTACAGGATTATCAGAGTCTGTTTTTAGTTAATCTGTTTTTAATGAACGTGTGCTTGCCAGCTTAGTGCCCCCATTTCCGACAATTTTACTTCATTTGCAATATTTTAACTTTACTCTCTGCCAAACTAAACAAAAAAAAGCTCATAAAACCAAAGAAAATTAGTAAAAGTATTTTTCAAGTCCTAATATAAAGCTTTAATTAAGGAAAGCATTTAAGCATGTGCCTGATTTTATGCCAAGGCTTAAGCACATGTGAAATTAGTCTTAAACATTATGTTGAATTGGACTCCATGTATCATTAACAGTTTGAATTGAATTGCAACAAAATAGTCATCTATGTGACACAGTTTTGTCTTCAGTAAGCCATTAATTTCTAAGCCAGGGACGTCACCACAGCTACAAACAGTCTCAACTCTCAAGGAAAACAGGATAATAGAAAGGCTGCTTGTGCCCATTCATGGGATACCTGGTGTAGTATTCTCCACAACAAAAGGCCATGAGAGTAGGAATTCCTCAAGGAATTCCTGAAGGCCACAGTAAGCTAAATTCTGAATGGAGTTTGAAAAGCTTTTGGTGCTCCTTTAACAGCACGGTGAAGCAAAAAGAGGAATTGAACTCACACAGCTTTTTGCTCCTCTCTCATTCCAGAACCAGACCTGTGCCAGGCTCCCAGGGAGACTTTGTTAAATACATCATATAACAAGTAATACCAGGCAACTACAGACTCTCCAGTCACGTGTGACCCCAGATAGAGCCCCGGCCATGACAAAACCTCTTGTCAAAGCAGCAGGGAGAAACCCACACGATGGGGGAATCTTCCAGTGGTTATTTAAGACAGTTTTAGGGAAACGTTGTAAAAAAAAAGACTAAAACTTTACTTCTCCAATGTCTCAGTTCAGTCTCTTGCCACACTTATTCAAAACAGTGCAGCTTTACAGCAGATGGTAAAATTGCTCACTTATTACATCAGATAAAACTCTAAAATTCCTGATATGGTGTTGTCCTTTGAGTGATGTCCACATTTTGCATGGCTAATTTAAGTCTCTATGGAAAACTTCCTTCCACAATCAGAAAAAAATCTCTGAAACAGTAATTTCTTGTTCACACAATTAAAGCAATAGGGGTAGTATACGAAAGACATGCAGCCAGGAGAAAAGCATTTTAATTCCACAGCTGCATATATTTGAGATTATTAATTCTAAATTCTTTGGTTGTACACAGGCTGTTGAGACAGACTGGTTGGATTAAAGGGCTATTATGGAACAGACTGCAAATGTGTTTTTCCAGTTGAGAAAAGAGGCTGCTTAAGGTGGAGATTCTGAAAGATGCTGCCCTGCACTGGGATGATCTCTCACCTTTCAAAGTTAATTTTTGAACTAGTGACTTAAATGTTTGCTTATACTGCACCTTCAAATCACCCCACTATGAGATTTTGCAGATCCCTTATAACTTGCTTGAAATCTTCCCACGAGATCCCGTAGGAAATGGCTGGTGTCTGGAGCCCTTCCTTAACAGGCTCTGGATCAAGCTCAGTAAAACTCAGTAGCACTCGAGGCAGTTGTTCTGGTGGCTGTCCCAGCCTGACCAGCAGGAAAACTTAACCTCAACTCCAAACACTGCTTTCATTTTTTTTAATTGTTCCCTAAACCCTACAAAGATTCAGTCAGGACGTGAGCTAGGAGCAGGACCTGCACCAACTGTGTTACCAACTTCATTTACATCTGCCAGGAAGCAATTTCCATGAGAAAAATCATATTTTCTATCATTTGCATCTGTTTCCCTGTCACATCACTTCTTTCTTTTACAATGATAAAACAGCAAAGGAATAGGAAGAAAATGTATTGATATGCAAAAGACTATGAGCTAAAGATGCACATTCATGAAAGTAAACTCCCCAAAATGTCTAACTCTCCCTGTGACTAATGAAACCCTGGTAATCAAATCAGTCATTGTCAAACCTCCAGCAATATTTCAAGATACAAATTCATGTGATTGGATTAAAACATCCAAGAGGTTTTTGCCTTCATACATAAGCATAAAATTAGCAAGTACACTTATTAATTCATAGAGGAAGCACTTAGGTTTAAGTGGCATATGGCTGTGCCAAAATATGGCAGATCTGAGGATCTGACCTATGATTAAAATGATGAGCTACATTCATTTATACTCAGTTTTTTAAATGATACATCATTTTATCGCTTTGTTACAGAGACAAGAGGTTAGCTCATGTACTCAGAAGCAGAACAGTATTATCTCATCCAGAGGATGAAGCAAAGACACGAGGTAAGCAAAACTAAAAAAAAAAAGATTTCAATACCAAGTTACATAAGTAAACTACTTACAGTGAACTGTATCTTGCAATTCATACACGTGCATATTTTCTACTGTGGAGCAATTAAGTTTCAGCAGCTTCCTCATTCTCCCCAGCAGAAAGTAAAGGAAAACTATTATTGAACTGACTATACCATTCTCCTGGTTAATATGGCAGAACATGATCATAATTACCCAGACACAGTTCTGCTGAAGGCCAGTGTGCTCAGGGGCCTCTGCCCAAGCAGCCTTCCCAGGGAACTTGCCCTTGCTCTCTCCTAGGACAGCTTCCCTTTGCAAAGATCCAGATGAAGTGGAGTAAATTCCATTAAACTGGTTTTACCAGGGAAAAATATTGAGGCCTTATAAATAAATCAACCAAGCCATTAAAAAAAAATCAGAATTTGAGGTGTCAGAACCTCTAATTAAAGCCAAGCAATTAATTCTACTGTAACAGATAGTGATTGCCACTACCTATTAATTCTGCACATGGCACATACATAAACATATCTTGGGTACATCCCACAAAGCCCACCTGCTTTTTGTACAGGCCGAGTTCCCTTTTCTCCCAGGTAAAATAAAAAACAGTGAGCATGGAAGATGTTTATGGACAAAATATCTACAGCTTCAAAGAATATTTAATTGTATAAGTCATTCAGCTCACTTCAATGTTAACTACTGCTACCTCTGAGGAGAAATATAATCAGCTTTGGATATCTTCTTTTTTATTCCCTTTTTTTGCCTCCTTGAACTAAAAGTGAACGCAATGTGTGAAAAACCTGCTGGTTGGCTCAGCCTCTCTTGGGAAAGAGAGGCCATGGCTTTTGAAAATCGACTCAGTCCCTCACCTGTCTCGGTAAAACAAGTCACCTCAATCAGACAGGGAGTCCTGCTGAAAAGGCAGTGGGGGTAGGGAGACAACAACCTCCAAAAAATGGGGAAATGGAGCCAATGACACCTGAGGACAGAGAAGCCTCCTTGAGCACAGCTGCCTGTTTTGTAATTCTTAGCATCAGCAAGTGCAAATCACCCAAGCAGCAGAACTCCAAAGCCTCAGGTTTGGAAAACATGAGGGAAGTGCCAAGAAAAAGACAAACTCAGATGAGGGACAAGCAGCCTATGAAGAGAGTTGGAGAAAAGCAGCATAGGGAAAGAATGTATCCTATTAAGGAATTATTTTTCCTGAAGAAAAATTCCTCAAATTTTTTCACATCTGGGTAAAGCAGGACCAAATCAGAAAAAATGCATTAAAAAGTACTTAGAATAACCTTTTCTTCTTACAAAACATCTACATACTTCAAATACATTTCCATTTAAAACATTTGAAAAACATAAAACCATAAATTCCCTTTCTTTACTAACAGACTGAAATGCAAAGGATCACCTGCCCATAATGTGATGCACAGGCTTTGTTCTGGCAGTCTGCACGGGAATGAAACGAGAACAGAACATCCCTGCACAGCTAACAAGACACAGCAGGAGTGGGGGAAGCTTTGCCTTTATAAGATAACAGCATGTGGACCCTTGCAGAGGGGAATGTATCATCCTGCAGTGTCTGAAGCATTACTGGCACTGGTAGCACCCCTGCTCTCCCTTGCCAACACTTCTCACTTCTGCCTTGGAGTGGAGCATCCATAACGTGAAATAATCATTCAACTACCTTATCCTTTTCCCCCCATGGAAAAAATACCAATGAAAGATATCCATTAATTCTCAGTGGCTTTTTTCCTATGACAGTATTTCATTACTTCCAGTGTCAGGACTCCATCCACATTTTTCAGACTGGGTCTCAGAACAAACCAGTAATTTTTGATGGATCACAAATGCAAAAAATAAAAATGACCCCAGCTAAAATCCAACTAATATAAGTGAATTAACCAGTCTTTAACTGCCAGTGGACACTGTTCTCCTCAGTGATAAGGAAGGTTCTCACTGCTTATTACTTAATGAGTAACATACATCTCTTTCAGTAGGAAAGAATATTCCATGCAGTTGCATTAGTCAGTAACTGGAATGCTTTTTGCAATCCAATTGCTGCTTAATTTTACTTCCAAATAGTATATCCTCAGATTGGAATGCCAAACTCTTTCACTAACAGCTTTTAAGTCAAATGTATTAATACTTGCCATGAAACTGAACCTTCACAGCATAAATGAATTCTGTTATTTAAAACTTTCATGTAACAAAACAATAATTATTGCATTTAAACACTCACAGTTGTGAAGTACATAAGCTAAAGTTGATGATTTCAGATTTTTAGTCGCTTACTGCTGCTGCTTAAGAAACTATCACCTACTGAAGTTACTGGCTGTATCAATCAATGTGGTGAAAAATCCAGCTGTGTCCTACAGGTGAAAGAACCTTCAGGTGAGTATCTTGCCTTCAGAACTATCAACACAGAAATTTCTAGCACCTTCATTGCTAAAAATTTTAGGACACAACAAAAAACATGGATTCAAGACCAACATAATGGCTTAAAAACTACTTACAAATTATAGTTTATTTCATCTTAGTTTCCATATGAAATCCATTTGTTTTAATTTTCCTAAGGTTTTCGTACATGTTGCAATCTGGGACATTACTTTTGCTATAAAACTTAACGGGTTTTGTTTGTTGTGGCATTCACTGGACCTTGATAATCTTCAGTGATATTTTAAGGGCTAAATGATAACCAGGGGCCATCATACTAACTGTAGTATGTGAAACAGGCTGCACATCACCAGCTGCTAAAAGCTGACCTGGAGCTGCTGAGATCAATAGGGTTGCATTAGTGTAAGTGAGAGGAGAAAGCAGAATGAGTAACTGCTGGAGTTAGAAAGAAATTACAGTCAAGTTCCCCCATAGTCAAGTAATTTGATAATGGTTCATCACAATCTCTGTTGTGTATCCCCTTGAAATATCTATTGAACAGATCCAGCACAGCTGGATCACCAGCATACTTGACTTCTGTGCCCTTCACCCAGGAACACAGGAGTAGTTCCACTGGGTCAGCACATCCAGTCCTGTCACAGCCACAGCCTGGATCGGGAAGAGGGTTCTGCCATTTCCTTCTCTGACACAGTTTGTGTTAATACTGAGAGTTAGCACAAGTTAATGCTAGATGTGTTTTAACATTTAAAAAATTAGTAGATAGATTTTCAGTCAAGTTAGTTTTGAGGGCAAGTATAACTGCCATAAAATCGAGTTCATTTATGGGATCATGACAAGATTCTCATTCCAATCTAACCAACCATCCAGTATATAAAGCCTTCCAAGCTTAGCACTGCCATAGACAGACAGTTCATTAACAGGAGCTACTGGAGCAGATCTTCACCAATCACATTGGAAAGCCACCCCTCATTAGTTTCATAATTACACTGTATATGTCCCACACATCACATATCATGTTTTTGAGCTATTAAAATATAACTTTCATTTTCTGAAAGGCTAACCACATTAAATCACAGAAGCCAGGAGTAGCACTCTCTTAAACAAATCATAACTCAGGGCAGACATTTAAACTGAATTTTATTCTGAATGACACAATCTAGGAAGGTGCAGTATTGCTGATCTTCAGAAGCTGCTTGTTCTTCAGAGATCAGATTTTAATTATGAAGAAAATGACAGTTGTGATGAAGAGGCTGGTAAATGAAATAACTAGCTTTGGGTTTGCATGTGGTATTCTAGGCACCATTATTCTTACCATTCCTTGAGAAAAGCCAAAATTGCACTTTAACTCAAAGTCACTTGGACTTTGCATGACCAATGGACCACCAACAGTACATTCCATAGACAAACAGTATTTATGATGTAACTCTGCCAGGATCCTGCATATCTTTAATTCCTTTAACAACAAGTCACAGAATTTTGCATTGAAGTACTCTTCACCTAAATATGTACACATTTATTTTTCCAAGTGAAAAACTCTTCTAATGAAACGTCCTCCTCCACAGATCCAACAGACACCCACAATGAGACAGGTCCAGCTACAGCATTCAGAAGTCAATGTCTGGAATGCTTCCACACAAACCCCCACACAATCACACTTCTCCCAGTACCTATTCTGTCTGACAGCTTCTTTTTCCCACTAATAAGTTTTGAAATTACTTCACTCTTTCCACCATATTACTCTCAGTGCTGTAAGTACAATTTTGTACATACTTGTGCTTTTCTAGTTATTACTAAAAGCACACAAACACCACCAGTAACCCTGCAAGAAGGCAGCCACCTTCTTGTTCAAGTGCTGGTGTGCAGGGAAGTTCCAGTGTCTGTAATTAGATATACACAGCAAGGAATGGTACTGAAACTGTCTGTGTATCCTCCCAGCACACCCCAGCACAGGAATCAAGCAAATGAAAATATAACCATGGTTTGGTATAGTTGCTTCTGAGCACATCTGAGCCTACTACTAAATGCATAGTAAATAATTGCCTTTAATAAGCAATTAATAATAACTTTTCTGACAGGTTATTCTATCTGAGGAAAGCATCATCCCCAATATTTAGCTAAACCACAAAATGTATGCACCAAGTAGTTTCTACCATAGACTGCAATTGAAATTGGACCCGATAGGAATGTCTGTATTTAGAGGATTCAGAATTTTTAATTTTTTTATCATCAAGCTCTTGTGCATTTAAATTTGAAATCTTCTCAGTAGAACATAAACCTCAAATACAAGAGTATTACTTGTGTCCCCTTCTCTGTTCTTCCCTGTGCTCCCAAAGCCAGCTGTAAACCATTCCCAACAGATCACAGTGTGACTTTGACTGTCCATCATATCTGTCCTCTCAGAGGTGAAGCAGAACAATGCAACACTGCACAACAGTGTTTATGTGAATGGCATAACAGAGAGGTTTGCAGAGGTATGAGATAGTGACTCTTGAAAGCAATTTTTACTGCATCCCAAGTTTCCAATTTCATGGGAAAAATTACATATTTCCATGGCCCAAGTGAGACAAACCCATTAAACATAAATACAGCCACTACTTTGGCTCTTAAGAGCATCTCAAGATTCTCTAGAAACCCAAAGATGGGAATCTTAATTGCAAATGCCAGACACATTTCCTCTATCAAAGTAAAAACATAGCCCTTATCACCTTTTCCATTTACCTCTCCCAAACTACAAGTGTATCCAGTCTTATCTGAAACTGAAAATTATTTCTAATCAAAATAGCCTATGAGTAAAATATTTCAGTTAGACTTTGTTTCCTTGACTTCCCATCTTGGTTAATCCAAACTCACACTCCCCAGACTCCCTCACAAAATTAAAAAAATTCAAATCCTTCTCATTTATTTTAAAAATTCTACATTTATCATTTCCCCCCCACCTTTTTTTTTTCCTTTATAATTATTCTGTGAAAATACTTTGGGACTACTCTGCAATATGAAAGACTTCCCTTTTACAAGAACAATGAAAAGGAATTATTGAATCCCTCACTACTCCACAACTGTAAAATGTCATCAGCAATTCTTATAAGATCACCAGCTGTTGAAAATGACTTGACTTTCTACACTGACCTTTAACATTTGTAGTTTGCAAAAGGAACTCTGTGCTTTTACATCTGCTTAAAACACATCACAATGAAAATGAGACTAATGTTAAAAATTACCTTGGAGAAATGTGCATGTATGTGTGTGTTTAGATGCCAATAAGCACTCACCTGCTCATAATACTCATCAAGGCTTACAGCGAATACTTCACTATCTCTCCTTAAATTTTGATTAAATGCTAAACCCAGGAGAAACTCTATTGCACTTAATCTGTATGTGAATATGACATTTAGTGTGGCCTTGTTCTCTAACAAAGGATGTCATCAGGACACCGTAAGGGTTGGTGGTACCTGGTCACAAACTTGGTATGAAGGAACAGGATGTACAAAGGATGCAAATGAAAGGTGAGGGAGGATAAACTGGTTATGTGCAAGGGCTCTTTGCAGCCAGCATCCTACAGTTCTATAGATCCTCTTCCAGCAGCACCATGTTCCCTCCACATTCCCAAAGCAATTGGGTCCCCTAATTCCATAGCTATGCTGGACCTGTGCTGAAGATCTGCTTCAGTTCAAGGCTGGAAACAATTATTACCTCGTCTTCACCAATTTGTTCACCTGCTTGCTGAAACTAAGTGAAACTTGGACAACCTTTTAATGAATGTCCTGTAAGGAAACAGATCTTGATGCCCAAAGAGGTCTCATGAAAGCAAACAATAAAAAGATGCCAGCACTCTGGTGGTGCTTTATCTATAAGTGAAAGCCATTCAAACATCTTGCATAGAAGGTGTAGAAAACAAAACCTTCTCAAAGTGCCTTGAAAGATATTTATTTTGTTCAAATGCTGTGTATCTCTGTAAAAAAAAAAGTTACAACAAGGTGTATATGAGCTACTAGTTACCACATTGTACATAAGGATAAGGAAATGCTGTAATGCAAAGAGAATTTGAGCTAATTTTTATTGCATTCTCTTCTTTGTAAATAATCAAGGTGTTTGGTGTATTTATACCTATTCCTGACACACGCTGAGCATAAAAACCCCTCTTGTTTTTAATGGTACAGGGAACTCTCCTCACAAAGTGAGTGATATCTTCCATATTAGAAGATGGGTGTCAGACAATAAAGGAGATTTTGCCAATCACTATTAACAATTTGTCATGTCAGTTTGGAAATACCAAATGTGACTCCACAAAAATGAGGATTAACTCTTTAATGGGATCCTGCTGTCAGACCTGTTGTTATCAGACCTATTTTTTAGGCCTGAGAAAGACAATGCTGCAGAGTCCAGAGCTGTCAGAAGCAAATGCTGGTCTCAAAACAACACAACTGAAGGAATAAATAAATTCTTGCCAATCAGGCAGCACCAAACTACACCTCTTGTAACAGAAAAGATCCTCCTTTTCTCCAGGGTTTCCTGGACAGGTTTAAGAAAAAAATGCAGATGAAGCTTTGCAGCAAGAAACCATTCAAGCCACTACCCATCCCTGATCTAGGGCTGCCAAATAGAGAGATTACACAAGAGGCTTCTAAATAATCAAATAAAGATGTCAGGTTGAACTTTTTGATGTTAGTGATAGTCACTGTTGATGTCCAGGACAAGAAATTAAAGAGAACACGACAATTGCAAGTAGCATTAAACCAACAATTAAACATCTTTTATCAGCAATTAGGGAAATCCTAACTTCCGTTTCTGAATGAAGAAAAAAAAAGGTGGCATTTATTTTAATATTGATATTGCAAATATACTCTGATTACTTAATCACTTTCATTAAATAAATTATAAACCTTTTTGTATGTCTATAATACAGAGAAGGCACACAATAGGTTCCTCACACTTAAAAGCTAGAAGCAAAACAATTTTTTCCAGTTCTTTCACATTTTGCTGCCTTTCCTACCTTGCATCCTCATTTTGAATTATGACAAATTTTGTTCTACACAAATTTAGACCTATTCATTCTTGAATTAACCTGTGCTGTCAGCCTGTTGGGAGTCATTTTGTTTGAACATCTGGACCAACCACATGTTTCCTACTGAAAATAAATCATCATTTATGAGTTCTGAGTATTAGCAGAGGGTTGATGAAGACTCGACTGCATGTGTTTAACACATTATGAGAAAATATTGTAAAAAGGTTGTGTTTGGAATGTTTTTGGAATAAATGGAAAGAGAGATGCTTTTCTGGGTCTCTAGCAAGGTAGTTTGTAGTTTCACAGTTCAACTGGGTCTGCACTTATTAAAAGTTTAACTAATATTACAGTGCCATCTGTATATAATCAATATTTCATTATTATTTAACACCTCAATTTATCAAAATTAATTTTAAAAATGTGATGCATACCTGACTAGAGGAGTCTTTTAATGATTTTACTCTACAAATTAAAGACACTGGTATTCTTTTTTTAGTGGGTTACTGTGATCTCATAGAGCCTTCAGGCATCCTGGACTCTGTAAGGGAATTCAGTATTTTGTCCTCATGTCCCTCCCTGAAGTGTTTTTCTACATGAGAGACTGGAAATGGGAGCTAGGGAAATCTGCTACTCTGATTCTCTGCCACCTGAACATTCAGTAACACGCAGGAGTCCTTCTTTTTTGTTAGGTATTAAATCAACATTTCTATAGGAACCTTATCATTTTGTGTTCACAATATACATAATTGGCAACAGCAACTAATTAATTGGGAGTCTATAATTTACAAAACAACCTTAACATAAGTATTATTTCCCTGCACATAATAAAGGAAAACACAAACAATTTCAAAATCTTTTTCTCTAAAATGTCACAAATGCAGAGGCAATTATGAACAATAATATAAAGCTTTATCCAGCACTGGTCTTAAAGCCAGAAAACAGGCAAGTAAACTGGAAGAACTAAATGAGGAAAGTTCTGTAAGTACTTATGCAACCTGGACACTTCTCTCCACCTCCTGGCATTTCCAAACCAAAAGGAAGTTTTTCTATTACCCACCAATGAGGTTTTTTTATACCTTACTCATTGCTATCCTATCTTCATATTGATCAAATTTAATTATTTTTTTCAGGTGATAAAACTAACTAACAAATATAAGCTAGAATGGACTGAAAGTTCTACCAAAAAAAAATCACAGGATTTCATTGGTGTAAAAGGATTTTGGTCTCAATGCTCTACTTGCTAGGAACCATAACAGTAAAACTGGTCTAAATCTTATCTAACAGTCTGTACAGCAAGTTTTGTTTCACTGTATTAGTGGGAGGTTTTAAAGTCTCACCTTCTTGAAGTCTGTGATTGCATGAAAAAGGTAAATGTTTTGTAAATAAAAACAAAGAAACATTAGGGGTGTAGCAGTTAAGGAAAAATGCTTGAAAGTCAAATAACTTTGGAGAACCCTCCAAAGTACAGTATTTTTAAATAAAAACCTTCTGTGTACCAACCCAAACTCTTAATTTTTGTGTGCCTGACTAATGCCTTTTTTATATCCTCACACTGACTATGTCTAATACATATAACAACACTCATTGCACCTACATCTTTGGGTGTAGAATGAATATTTAATAACAGTGTGCATCATGCACTGTAGATACACATTATTAACTGGATAATAAAAGTCAATTAGAACATCAGTGAATGCACTCAGAGCTAGCACATTCCATCTCCTTGTTTAGTGAACTGTTTGAATACCAAGAGAGTTCCTACCATAAAGTTAGAGAGGGATAACCAGGTTTTTACTGAACATAGCTTTTCAAGACAAATTCAGAAATGGCTTTGAATTAATGTGAATCACTGAACTTCTCAGTTTTTGCCATCCACTTCAGTGCATACTTTTCACTATGGGCACTGTCAGACACGGTGTTCTCACAGCAATTTATTGAGGTCAAGGAGCAAAATTACCTATTTCACCATCCCAGAATTCCACTGTGAGAAGCCTGCAGTCAAAACTGCAATTTACCCTGGCTCTAACCCTTGGCCTGCTTTTGGGAAGAACTGGTTTACAGAGCAGATATACACTGAGGGAGGACCTGGACGTGTCAAAAATTTGAATTTGCATCAACTACGGCATTTTTAATCCCGGCTCAAGCCCTTTGCACCAAGCACTTTGTACACACATGTAGCACTACTACTTTGACTGCTTAAAGCCAGCTTTAAATCTAAGCTTATGATCGAGGCATTCTGTACTTACCCAGGCTCTCCCTCTAGTCACTGCAGAGTCTATTCCTCAGTCTATCCCTACCATGTATCGTGGACTCCTGTTGCCAAATTGCTTTTAGAGGTACATGCCTCTCTCCATTGACTTAAGAAGGGAAATTGCAGTTGCCAGATTAGAATAATAACCCGACCAAATGTAAGCAACATAACTACTGTCCTCCATGCCAAACTGAATCACTGCATTCCAAAACATCAAAATACTGGAAACAAGAAAGCAATTCCAAGAAGACTGTAAATAAAACACACTCCATTAGAGAGAAATTTAGATGTAAACTGCAAGTTCAGACTGTCCTGAATTTGATGCTTCAGGCAAGCCATATGCACCATTTTTCAAGAAAATCCTTTGTCTTTATAAAAGAAATTATCAGCACTGGGTGACTGCAGCAGAGTTTGCCCTTTCCCAGATATCTGTATTAATTATGCTTTGAAGGTGCTGAATGAATCCATTCTGTGAAATATATATCAGTTAATTAAGAGGTATTTTTCTTCAAGAAGGAATATAATTCATGATGAAATAGGAGATTAATGCTTCCTAAGTCAGAAATCCTTTGGGTGAAAATAAAATAGGGTTTGGAATAGGCATGCTTTCCAACCGACCTCATTGGTTAAATACTCCTGAAAGGCTTCAGATTTGAACTGAGGGAGTGCAAAGCATGGCATGGAGCTTTTATTATTATCCTCTGTCTAACTCAGAAGCAATAGGACAGGTAAACACATGGCATTGTACACCCAAAGAATGAGTTACAAGTCTCCAAACACCACACAAAAGCAGGCACAGTGCCTGCAATGCCACAAAGGGGGCCACGGAGAAAGAGGAGATTTTAGCATGGTTTTTATTTCATAGGAGCAGCAGATCAGGAAACTTATATGTTCACTATCACAGTGAAAAGCCTGTATCAGAAACATCAAGAGCTTCCTAAGTTGCATCTCTATGCATACATAAACTGCTCCTTTGGGTATGCAAGTAAACAAATGTATTTTCTGTATAAATACAGTCAGGTGAAAAAGCCTCCAAACTGTATAGAAAAAACATGTATTCTCAAGCTGTCCTTAAAGTGACAGGAATTAATAAGTTTCAGTTCACTAACAGTGCACCACAGCACTTTGAAAAATGTCAGTAGCATAACTCCTGGAGGTGGGATGAAGGTGGAGAATGTGAGGGATGTGCATTTCCTCAGAGGCTACAACAGTAGGTGTTATTCCTACTGTGGCAGGACAAGACAGGGAAGAACAAAAAAAATCCTCATTCTCTGCTAGGCAAAAGGGCTTCTTGGCTGGTGCAGTGCTGACAAAAGTGTTCTGAACAGCTCATTTCCCCACTTGAGGCACAGAGAACTACTTGGAGACACCTGCTCTGCACTGTGCTCATTTTTTGCTTCTGAGAGGCCACACAGGGGAATGACAATAATGGAAGTTTGATCAGATTCGGTACAAACCACAGTTCTCTGGATGGATCCATAAAATGTTGGGCCAAACAGCAGCTTGGCATAAGCTGTCACTGTTCTAATGCTTTCTAATTTAAGAAAAGTGCTTTATAGCACATAAGCATTTTCCTCAGACTTTGCAAATCTGTTTATGCCAAGACTTGATTAGGATTTCTGCTGGCCTAGCTGTGTCCATCAGGGTGCTCAGCAGACGTGCTCCAGGACTAACCACGGACCAGAGACTTCTGCAGGCACAGTCACACAGCAAACTGACATTTCCAACAGACTGCTTGAATTCTCTTCTAGGACATGATTTTACTATAATGATACACAGCACAGCCTTCCTGCATCATCACATTCATTCTGGGACCACTTCTGGGGGCATATGAAAGCCCCGAGATTGTTGTAGCTTTGCTAAAGTACCTTCAAGCTTCCTCAGTCCCTCTCTACCAATGTCCTAAGGAAAGAAAGTTGCTCAGAATACGACTCAAAGTCTCACGATGTTCTGTGTAAATGCACTTTTTGGTTGCCATCCTGGGATCTTCATTTATTCCCCATTATCTTCAACCTCAACTATCCTTCCTGACCACAGCTCACCCAGCCCTGTAGTGCAGAGCAACCCAGACAGCACCAGCATCCCTGTAGAAAACCTGCAGACAGCATTAGCATCCCAAAATGGATATTGTTGACTCCAAAAGCCAGATCCTCAACAGGTGTTTCTGCTTTGATGTCACTGGAGCTACACTGACTCACTCAAAGGATCTAATTGAAGATTTTGTTGGCTGTACCCCGAAGGTATTTCATGCTCAGAGGTCTAAAAGTGTGAAACAACTATCAAACACATTCAAACTTTTTATCCTTTGACTATTGTCCTTTATTTTCCCCCCCTGTTTTGGGACAAGTAAAAATTCTGAGCCTGTAGATTTTAGGCAATAACTTAACAGGAAACTGTGGCAGATCTTCCATTTATTTTGAGTTAATCAGATTTAACATTTCTCCCAGAAATGCAGAGCTGCTGTTTTGTCCCTACAAAACACCACTACACTTTGAAAAGTCATGAAAAAGTTCTAAAGAAAGTCTTCAGCTTCTTACAGATCTTGAAACTTGTACTATTTCATGCAAAAGCTCATTTTCTACACAGAGCATCCACATTTTCCCAGAACCAAAGCAACCCAAATGAAAAAAAGTTACTAAAGTCCAGACAAGCTATGAGATTTGTTCATTTTTAGTTCCTCACATTCTTTCAATAAGTCACAACTGGATAAAAGCCAAGACCACGTGCACTGTGAGAGCTGGTCTGAATTCCACTGTGATTGGCAGGAATATGACAACTTCAAATAAAAAACTACAGAAAATGTCATCAAAAGTCCTTATGCCATTAGCACTGAAAATCTTGTATATGTGAAATAATTAGAAAGAACAACGGTATGGTAAAAGACTTAACAGGTGACACAGAAAATAAGAAAGTTACAGGTCAGCATTTGAAAAGTATTTGAGAAAAGGCTTATTTATGCACTTACTAGAATAAGTTATGTTTAAATTTAATGTTCAGTGTCACTAGAGCAGTCTTTATTATCCATCCTCTTACAGTTTTCTTAGCTCTCTCCTCTCATCCTACGACAGTGATTCATTTAGACTATTCTTTATGTTAAGCACAGAGTTCCAAAAATGATCTGTGACACACAGGACAGACCCAGTCAGAGCCAAAAAAATTATCATCTCATAAACTTCATAAAGACGGAACCTTTGCCAATATATTTTTGTGTTGCTCTCTGTCTCCAAGTACCAGTCAGTGTTAAGACTGGAGAGAAGACTGGTTCTAACTCTCTGCCCCAAAACGTGCTTTGTTATTATTTGACCTGCCAGATACCAGCAGGTCAAATAATCAGCAGTGTTGTTATTTACACAATGCTGCATTATAACCAAGTCATGTTTTCTTTCACACTGGGTACAGACTGTATTTGTAATATCATCATCATATTATATTTCTTTTACTGCATGTTGACAAAACAACTCACTTGACCATAACAAGCAACAAAAAAAATTACTTATGCCATGTGCAAAAGCTCATGACTGTATTTCTGCCAATTGGATAAGCATGACTAAACTCTTAAAACTATTCAGTTAGATCATTTAGGGCTGCCTGGGAATATGTGTTATTAGACTAATTGGTGCACGAATCCTATGCATCAAAACATAAGAGTAACGAAATTAATTTTTAATGCTACACATTGATTATGAAACATCATACAGAAACAGCAAGAGATATACCTCAAAACACATCCTATGAACATATTACTTCACTCAAAACTTAACTTTTAAGGTTTACAAATCACTATGATATTCAATGTTTAAGAAAAATTTAAAATACATTTTTAAAGTATACTGCAGATGTTCTTGGGATTAAACTTGCCTGAAGAAAGCATAACATAAGGACAAACACAGTAGTTCTAAGTACTCCAACGACAGCCAGGCACTCTAGTCACAAGTAGTATTTGTTAACATATGTTAACAATGTAGAAGGTGACACTTATGTAGAAATCTCTTACCTGCCTTGGTTGAATCTCTCCTGATAAGGTTTGCTCTGTGAGAGATGCAAGTCTTTATGTATAAATCAGAAGCAAAGGTGTGCTTGGCACATCCAGTTTTCAGCAAAGCTCAAGTGTGATATGTGTAAGTAATAAATTGGCTTCTCAAAGTAGCTCAGACCATATTAATTGGAAACAGAGTCACTGCTTGCAAGGTTGCTGATGCTGCTCCTTCTGCTTTGTGCCTTTGCAGAGAGCTAATGTATGAATAAGCCAGAGAGCAAATCCCTTTCTCTCTCTTTCTCTCTTTACCTTTCCCTCTTTCTCTTAAATGGTGAGTTAGAGTTCAGTTTATTCTGCAGACGGTGGCAGAGAACAGGCTGACAGTGTTGTTTCCTCCCCTGCCGAGGCACACTGAATGTGTTGTGAATAAAGACAAAGCCCTCTACCAGTGCACCACATCACTCTGTAGGTAAGAGCTGCAAGGATGTGCTGTGCTGTTCCTCAGCAGGCAGACAAGCCTTAAACGCAGCTGGACAAACTCATCCTGCTTTCCTCACTGGAGACCTGCTCCAATAACTTCTGTTGGGGACCACACCTCCCCTGCAAGGGGAACTCCAGCTCTGCAGCTGGCACCAGTTCTGCTTTGCCCTCTGGAAATGGCTATCTATATGGTTTTATTTTTCTGCATTGTAAAGGGCAATTTAATTCTAGTTTCTCCTTATGGCTAATGGGTAGCTAACTGGATAAACTGTCAGCTTTCCATATAGTAAATTAACCCCTGTAAAATCCTTGCTGACACATTTAGGGTTTGCACTGAGGTAAGGCCTAAAGGATACTTGCTAAAGAGTTTTGCACGTGACTAACAATGCTTTTCCCTTTGCTCCTCCATCCCCTTTTCTTTTCCACTAAAATTCCTTGGTAAAATTGTTAACTAGTAGAAACTAACAATGATACCACTGGAAAAATGGAGTGAAGATGACAATAAACAGAAAGTAAAACTACCTAGCTGCCAAACACTATATAAACTGACCGATTTCAAAAGCCATACTGAATACATGGGAAATGTGTCCTGGTTTAAGTTCACAAACAGTGGACTTCAAGCAATTTTAAGAAGATAATTATTATTTTCCATGTTCCTGTCTGTGGATACTGAATACTAGCAGGCAGAGAAGTCTTAAAGCAAAGTTATTAAAAAAGAATAGCAATTTATAATATTGCATTTGTCAGATATGCAAACTTTTATTTCAGTGTCCAACATGAAACCCTATCAGCCTCCTTCCTTGATAGCAAAGGCAAAAAAACCAGAAAAACATACAAAAAACGAACATAAACCTTTTTTCTTCTAATATTTCTTTTACAGTTATTGAAAAGAACCTTCCCCCCACTCTCTGCAAATGACAAGAACTTCTTCACCAAATATTCCCGCATTAGTGGCTGTGAAATCTGGAAATCTCAAAGCCCCTTAAGCACCAAGATGCTTTGACTAGGGGGAAAAAGGATGTATTTGGGAAGAGAAGACAGGATAAGCAATTCCTGAAAGCCCTGCCCTGCAAAAGCTGGATAGTTATGGAGCCACAAAACATCACACAGAAACCTCGAAATTGGACAAAACTCTTGACTTTGTAGCAGAAATGGCTATAGGGTGTCAGATTTTTGTAGCACCAATGGCTAAGGAATGAAGCCACTCCCCTCACGTCCACACAAGAACCTCCACAGTCTTGTCATAGTGCAATAATGACCATTTATCATACTGAATAAAGACCTCTTTTCGGCAATGTGCCCTGTGCATTTTTCATTGCAAATGAAAGTAAATCCATTTCCCATCAGGTTCCAGTCCTGGGCACTGTGAGATTTAGGTTTCACTAGCAGGGAAATTACTGTGAAATTTCAAAACTCTTGTCCAATTTTGTATGGCTTGAAAACATAACAAGCATAAACACTGAAAAATGCAATTTGTCCCAGGCTGATATTTACACTGAACCTGATCCAGCTGTCAATCACATTGCCATTGTTTTATTGAACTTTAGTAACAAGAAACAAAAATAATATGTGGCAGCCTGTGCCAGTTTTATGAGTGCGTGTAGAGAACAAAGAACACCAGGGACAACACACTTTTTACTATAGTGATCTACTCATTTTCCCAAGGATGCTACTCCCAAATTTGTTGTGCCTGCTAATGGGAAGCTTGATTTTATGAGGAAATTGCTATTCCTAAGGGAAATATTAAGCACTTGGCACTCAGCTTTACGTTTAAGAAGTTAAATCATTAGAGAAAGCTTGAGCATTAACACTGGTACTGAAGCCTCTTTGCCTCCTCCTTCTTATGAGCTAAAATCTTGAAGCCTGGATGAGAAATCCTTTGCTTTTCTACTGCAGTGTAGCACAGAGGCGTTATGGGATAATACAGCAGTAAATTCCTCTGGGAAAAGAAGACGCACATACAAAAACCAAATTTTTCTCTGGCACCTCTTAGTGAGTCAAAGGCTGCACAGTGCCCAGATTTCCAAGAGGAAGAGGAAGCTCTCAGTTCTGTCTTTCACAGAAGTGGAGTACTCTGAGCATTAGAAACTTGCTGAGCAGCTGCAGCCAGAGCAGAAACAGACTTAAGTCATAAAACACCACTGATCCTGTATTTACGCAGTCAGCATCCCAAGGGTTACAGATAAAACTGCAGGAAGAATAAACAAGATATTATTAAAACATAACCACTACTCTAGAATTTACTCCATGTTTATTTTATATAAGTGTTTCCAGTTTTTTATTCTCATACTAATATCTGAGTTCAAAAATTAAATGTATCAAATCCAGTGGAACAGGACAACAGAAAAGAATTCAAACTCCTCCTAGAGTTTCTCATTCTGTATGACATGCTAAAGGGAATAAATCCATATACTACAGAGCAAAGTGTCCAATCCTATTCAGCATAAATGCCCTATTTGTGAATATTCAGAGTCATAAAATTATGGGCACAAAAATTTTCAAGCAAAGAAGCCATCACTAATACTAGAAGCATTTCACTGTAGAAGTATTTTTGGCAGCCACTGGAAGAAGTTTTTCTAATAATCCATCTAATAATTCATTGCAAAATAACTAATGAACAATTATTAAAGAAAGAGAGGATTCCTTTTAAGAAACCAAGTAATGTAGAGAGCGAATAGAAAAAATTCTATTCAAGGTCAGTTGCCAAAGAAAGAGCAAACAACTTAATACTCACAAACTAATCTACTTGTATAAAATAAAATAATAAAAAAACCTAACAAAATCAGAAACTAAAGACCACTTAAATGAGTTCCATGATGAGGTCAGCCATGCCATAAATTCTGTGAGTTTGGGAGCACCACAGTTTTCTCCTGTGAAAATGCAAGTAGTTTTGCCAAAATATTGTGCACTGCTGTCTGATCTGCCCAGCCCTCATTGTGACTTGTATATCTCAAGATTTTAGCAAAAGAGCCATGAGATACAGCTTCTTCCACTTACAAGGCATTGTTTGAATCTGAAATACTTCAGTGGAATTCAAATCACTATTAAGTCATTGTAGTGCAAGGAAAAGATGACCTCCAGATACTCCTTGATGACCTGCATTGCAAAGGAGACACTGAAGTTACACTTGTGGAGAATTAGTGAACAAAAACAACTATGCAAACTAAATTTTAGGAGTCAATTGTTTTAAAATTGTAGAGAAGAAGTGGGGGTTTTGGGTTTTGGTTTTCTCCCTTTATTTTAACAGAGTGGGCCATGTCACCTTAAAGTTTGAACAGCATTCAGCTGATGATGAGAATGGGCAATTGGACAAAGGTAATTGAGACACAGCATCTCAAACTGCCAAACCTGGTAACCTTAACAAATAGGTGGTGCTAAAATATCACCTCTGTCACTGACCTATTTTTTCATATCACAAACAAAATCATACCTTTTACCTTTTGAAGTCTGCCTGTGATGGGCAGGCAGTGTGACAATAAACAGGGATGCTTCCAAATCCCCATGCTGGATATATCATTTGCTTCTAATCAGATGCTCTCACATGAAAGAATGATGCTGCATATATTAATTGCATATTCCATTAGATCTTCACCTTCATCTACTGCAGCACTGTGGCCCCTACCAGTTCTTTAGTATTCCTGCATTTATAAATGTAGAAGGTTTCTTTACAGTTATTCTTTGACTTGTACATCACCATCATATAGAAGGAACATGAAGAGAGTGTGTGAGTAAGAGTAGGGGAGAAGGTAAGGAACAGACTCCCACTTATTGCTAGTTAAGGTACCCCCAGCTGCTTTGCCAGACTCTGATCTGTGCTGCCTCCACATCAATTCAGAAGCTAATTAACTGACTCCATGTGATTTCTGACAGGTATGAGTAGTTTACTGATTCACGTGTTGATGACAAAAAGGCCTGACAGTCCTCTAAACTTTCAGAGCTGAAGAGTTACTAAAAATGAAGTCAAACTCAGGACAGGAGGAAAGGAGGTTCCCTTTCTTCTTCTTTTCAGCTTATCTGCCGAAGGTATTGCCACAGGAAATGTCTCTGGGTTATGTGATGCAGGCCACCAGTCTTGTCAGCACAGCTTCAGAATTGCCAATATTACTTAAGACTCAGTGTTCCTGAGTAACTAAACAAGCTACCTGGAAAAGTTTGAAGTTTCAAGGACCAGATTAAGCCATATCCATTGTTTCCCAGAGATGGTTCAAAAAAACCCACACCAAATGAAACAGAAAAAGTATGTATTCAAGATGCAGAATTTGCTCATTTTTCTGGATTTTGCAGATCTCAAATGCTGGAGATGCTCTCATTGAGGACTTGGGGTACCAGTCAGGGCTATTGCTACATTTAGTCAGTGTCTGGACCAAATCAGGCAATGTTCAGGAGCAGCTTTAATTTCCTCTTTCCACAATCCCTTTTTTCCCCTGTTCATTCATAGATCTTTTAGTCCTTTTCATAAGCATAAAGGTCATTCTTCAGCAAAGTAGGAAACACAACCAGTGCACAAACTTTTGTCAGATTTTTTGTTAGATTTGTAAGGGATAAATTGCTAGTTTAGGAATGATTGCCTGTCTACACATAAAGAGGGAGGAAAAATTCTGGCCAAACCCTGCATACTTTTTGTACATGCAATACTCAATGGCTTAAAACGTTATTTGGACGGATGAAGAACAAGTAATAAGCCCTTTCTTTTGTACATTTACTGATCCATACAACCTATTGTATCTGGCCTTTCAAACACTGCTCTATAACTCAATATTTTTCACTTATAGCACAGCAAGTTTTTCATAAGCCAAGGGGTATTAAACTACCAACCAAGTGCATTTCAATAGTCAAAAGCATAACAACTGTCTAAATTACGCTTGGTATACTTCAAATATTAAAGTATCCAATTTGAATGATAGCCTGAAAATCACTAGGGATGGAAATTCTGAAGTTTAGTCTCGAGAAAGTTGACAACAATATTCACTACACAGGATACTAGTTTTTCAGCATAAAGGAAGGCAAATACATTAGGTATAATAAAATGTTTCTCAATGAAAAAAGACAGAAATTTGTCATATTCTTTTGTGATGTTCCTTTTTAATAATGAACAATGCATTTGACAGAAAAAAGAGAATGTGTCAGGGGAGAAACACTATGCAAGTAAATTTTTACAATTACGTAGGTCGTCAGATAACATTGTAACAGCTTGGTTATTCCTAGAGCATAAGAGACAGAAAATCAAGATCAATTCTGCCTTTGAGCTACTGGGATCCTTCACATGCATGAAATGCTAAATGCCCTCATTATACATCATTATTTCATTACTATCTAAATCATCTGTGTATTAGCTCAGATAACTATGCACCCAAGGGAGTGCTGTAGCTTTTGGGGGCTGCCGACATTTCATACTGGAAATAAAAAAGTGAAAGAAAAGCAGCAGACTTGTACTCGAATATCTGCAAAGAGAACAAGAAAACAGCGCATGCAAAAGCGTTGCCTTTAGTCTGAAAATGCAAATAAACCAATTCCCCTTGTTCATAAAGCAAGATAGAGATGAAGATTAACTTGCAGCTCCAAACTTCAAGTGACTTTGGCACATCTAAAATTAAGGACAATGCAGAATCAGAAGGCTGTGCAATGAAAGAGGAAGAAAATTAGCCATAAAAAACTCAACTATTGGAAGAGTGTGTGTAAAACTCTACAGCAAAGGAAAACAAAGATAAAATACTCGGTATCTTCATGGAACTGGATATCCTGTCTAGGAAGCTTGTGTAATTCAAGGGAAAAATAAACACTTTAAAAGAATGATGTGTAACCTTATCTGAGGCAATTTAACACATCTCCTTTACAGCATTTAGACAGTGAAATTCAAAGGTGCCCGGACATAATCTCAGCAGAGAATAGGTCTGAAAGGCATCCTTCCTGTGGAATTCTGCAGTGGCCCAAGATAGCTTAGAGAGGTTTAATTTAAACCTCTGAGCATCAGCATTAGTTAATCTGGCCATTAAACTTTAGAGTTATCCACTTCTGAATAGCTCTGCTCTTTAGGTGATGTAATAAATCAAACCATGCCACGTTAATGGAAAGCTAATGATAGCAGGTTAACCCATTTTTTCCACCTGGATTTCGCTGCTACTTGTGTGTCCAATCAGTCTGTCAGCTCCAGCCATTACCCAGGAGATGAATCCAGTCATTTGGACAGTCCATCTCTGGTCTCAGCCTTTGATTAGTTTTCAGTACCTTCTATAGAGCTTCCCAATTTTATCACCAGTAGAATATACTGAAATCCATCCCTCAATTTAGCAAAGGGTAGCATCAAAGCAACTAATCTTGGGTCTCCAGCAAACAATTTGTCACATTCAGCCTAGCTGGCAAACAATTTCTCAAAATTCCTCCAGTGTCTTAGGCTAAATGTAAGCTTTTCAAACTGAACCCATCAACTGTTTCTATGCACAGGTTAGCAGGGGCAGAGGAATTTTTTAACATACCTGTTTCCCTAACTCTCTTACTGTTTTGTTTCCCTAGGAAGAGCTTTGGCTGAAAAATGCTGACCAGCAAGTTTAAGGAGCAAGACACTTGTTGGATATTTCATTGCTGCCCTGGGCCAGCCCACCACAGGCTGGGAAGTTCAAAAATGGAAATAGCAATTCTTTCTCCTACATGTAAGTAGTAAGGAGCCAACCTCAGAATCAGTGTCACCCCATAGCTGTCCTCCTACTAGAAAGGAGGCCTGGACTGAAGCCTGAACACATTTGCATTTCACTCTATGTCTACAGTTAATTTCAACTTCAAGTAAGTTAACCTGTTCCTTTTCTAGGCTGTTAAAAAACACTGTGTCCTTACCCTTCTCACCAGCTTTTTCTCTTATCCAGTAGACACAATTCTCTGACACCTTTGTGCTGAATTTTGAACTTGAACCACCAAGCATGATAAGAAAATTGATTTTTCTAAGCAGTCTTTTAGAAAGTCACCTTTGATCCACCCAGAAACATCCAAATTGCAATACTTGATGAGTTAACCAATCTTTCCTTAAGAAATTATTGATGTGGGTCACCCAGTCAGGAATTTTCCTCCTTATTACAGTGGGAGCTTCAAGCATTTTGAGTCTTTGACTGTCAAGCTTCAAAGTGATATCCTCTAGAAAGTGACAGGCACAATTTAAACCATTTTCTTTTTCATTCTTTGTTATTTTCAGCTGATAGGATTCATCTTAATTTAATCTCCTACTGATGAGGTTCAACAGTAGGATATTTGGCTGGATAGATTACAGATTGGTCCTGATGCTCTGCATCACATACAGTTGTTTATTCAATGAAGCAGATTCAGGAAAACCATGACAATTTTAACCCAAAGCCTTCTGAAAAAAAAAAAAAGAATTATATGAACTTGTTCTTTGTTCCCCCACCCCCTCAATAAAAAGGTTTGGGTTCACTTTTCCTGGCTATAGATGATTTCATAAATTCATTGAATTTACACAATTACTTGAGCACGCCTAGAAATGCATATGAAGAAAAAAGGAACACTCTTTTTCTCACCCTGCATACCCAGCACTTCCCTGTGAAGAGGCCACTAGAATCCAGGGAACATGACTGACTGAAGGAGCATTACCCTTTGAATTGCTTCTGCTGCTTTCCCTCACTGAGAAGGGCAGAGGCAGCAATAGCTAAAGCTTGCCCAGTCTAAGACTGCAAAACAACTTGGTTCCAGACAGCAGTAACAGTATGAAAATGTGGATTTTTTTTTTTGTCTTTCATTGGAAATAAAAGGTTCTGAAGCAGAATATGGTGGGTGTATGAGAATACATTCATCTACTGCAAGAACACAGCAGCAGGAGAGCTGAATGTCCTTACTCCTGTCAGCTTTCCCGAAATGCAAAACCATTGCCACATCGGATGAGGGACAAGGAACCCCCTGAGAACCTGGGGTGTAACACAGCCAGCAGCTGTACAGGCCCAAGGTGCATAAAGAATGGTGTGGGTGGGGGACAACTGACATCACCTCCCTGTGCAGATGGTTCTGAAAAACACTGTCATGGATTGAAACAGCTCAGCCAGCACAGCATGGGCAGCGTGGCATCTCTGTGCTTGGTGTTTAATCTTTGTTTCCATGTTTTACTTCGATGCAGGATGGTCTGACGGCATCAAAGAGCAGATGATGCTACCTCCTCTGGTTTTAGCTCTGAGTGTCAGAAGGGACATGATGCAGGGAAGAAGACTCAAGAGTCTATTGTCTCCCTCTTCTTTCAGTTCTTTAGATTTCTTTGAGACACTCTCTCAAGAAGTGTAGCTCTAGCCTTTATTCAGAGAAGGCAGAATCACATTCAGAGAAAAAGATGACTCCTGAATATTTCCTCACCAGATGAGAGGAAGTGTCAAGAGGTGAGGCTGACTCAAGCCCCTACTCAGCTGTAAAAAACACACCAGAAATAATTCCATTCTTTTGCATGCTCCAGGAGCTGGGGAACAGCTGTATTTTACCAGCATTCTGGCCTCAACATCTGTCACACATAAATACATAACAGCACCTACATTCATAATCATAAAAGTAAAAACTGACATGCTTTTAATTGCCTTGTTTTCAGTTGTTTATATTTCCTAACTTGAGCTGTTTGCAGTCACGTTCATTTACAGGAGCCTGCCCCTCAGGGAATTTATCAGAAAAATTACCTCCCTAGTAGGATTTTCAGATGCTGGCACTGGAATCTGCAAAAATAAAGAACTGCTGGGAATAAAGACAAATTGAATGTGGACCCCTAATGGTTGGCTTTGAAAGTGGGAAGAACAAGGATGCAGAGAGTAGTGGAGAGCTGCTAGGATGAGATGTGGAACTGAGAAGAAACTGGAGGTTTTGAGTTAAATGTCACAGTTAAGAAAAAGATGTGCAAGGGAATAAAACTGAGGAGATACATACTGATGGATGAAATCAATTTTGGCAAAAGGAGGCAGGACAAGGATATGAGAGAGACTTTGAGGATGAGAGTACAAAGGAAAAGCCCTGGCAAAAAATCTGTCCCTCAACTGTCAGAAACCACCTGTGGAAGCCACTGCTGTTGAGCAAATGCATAACTGCACATTATAGTCTTCAAATTTTTCTTGCCTTATTGAATGCACAGGACAAACCTGCCTTGGGTTTCTGCCAGAAGGTTGTTAGAAAATAAGAACAGATTTATTAGGTCAGATGAAAAATCTTATCTGGTATCCTGTCTCAGCATGGAGAACATTTTATAAGTGTGGGGAAAGTATAAAACCAACAAATATAGATAATATTTCTGCAAGTATAATGCCCCAACTTCCTGAGCTAGAGCTTGCATCTGCATCACTGTGTTTAATAGCCCTTGATGGGTCCATGATTTTCTCTAATTGCTAAATTTTCTTTTTATACTTTGGATGTGGATATATATAAAATCCTGAGTTACACACTTGAATTATGCATGGCATGTAAAACACAGCATTTTGGTTTAAATTTGCTTTATAAGAGAGTTTCAGTGGTTGCCCACTGGCTCTTCTGTTACAAGAGGTGATGAATAATCAGTCCATATTTGCATTCATTTAGAGACCTTTATTGTGTGCTTGACTCAGTTGTTCCTTTCTGAGTTCTAGTCCATTTAACTTTTCCACACAAGGAATTCATTCCAACCTTCTTGTCATAAGATGATTCTTCTCACCTCTTTTCCAGGTCTTAAATATTCTTGCCAAATTAAAGAGGGAGACCACGTTCTAAAAACATGTCTGCCCTTTTCAGTTATTTTTGCAATAAGGTGGGCACTTTTGCAGAATCATCCACATTTGCCCAAGATGTCCCTGAATAATGTAGTGAAAACTACAGCATTTCTGAAGTTGCATACAGGTAGCATTTCAGAATTAAGAACACTTCAATTTACTTGTCATTTTTTGCCCAGTGACTCATGGCAGCAAGGTCTAGTTTCGCTGTCACTGTTATTTTATAATTTCTGAACTTTACACCTTGTTATTTGTTCCATGAACATGTAAAACAAAGATGCCTTTAAAGATTTTTACAAGACTCCATCTGAAATCTCCCTCATGTGTCCCTAGACATCACTGCAATAACTCTTTTGACATTATTTGATTTAAAGCACATAATAAGAAATCTTATAAGCTTTGGAGAAATCTGCACATAGTACAACAGCCAAGTCACTCCTAACCACAAATCTTTTGGCTGCTTCAAAAAATCCTGATGTGTTTATAATCATGATTTCCTTCAATAAATCTACATGAACTCCTTTCCATTACTACTAATTTTGCCCCTCATTACAGCTTTTTAGTACAGAAAACTTACTTAATGATTACATACAGGGTCCTTTCTAATTATTTTTTTTTTGCAAAAGCTGGAGAGTGTGGAATAAAAAGGATGGAGGTCACAGGTAAAAGAGAATGGTCTCATGCCCAAGAAAGATGAGCACTGCCCTGAGGAACTGAGATCTTTTTCCTTTTCTGACAGTTTGTACACAATGTTGGTGGAATTTGTTCAATTTGTTCAAACAGTTCAGAAACTGCACAATTCACCTGAAGAGTTTTGCCCTCATGGAAATAGTTCAATACTCTACTTGTGAGCACATTGTCTCGTACTCACAGGTACATCAAAGATGATGGGAGAGTTTTAAATGTACAAATTGCTATGAAATGCTAAATATCTTTTGCAGGCAGAAGAAAGGTGATAAATGTCTAAAACAGAACACCCATAGTGAGTTCTGGCCTTAATCTCTCTCTACTTCCATTCCCATCTCAAAAGGCAGATAACACTAATACCATTCATCTCAAAGCTGTTTTATGCAAGTTCATTAATGCTTTTGAAGCACTCGCATACCTCAGTGATAAATATGAGAAACACCATTTAAAAGCCCATGAGAAAATTAGTAACTCTGACTTGGGAGCTGGGTTTGTGCAGAGGGCAATAAATATACATGGGACACAAACTGAACTTCAAGGACAAAAAAACATACAGCAAAAACTTCATGTTCTGTTTTGCTCAATAAATGAAATAGGTCTGTAAAAGAAGTAACACAACACTATAGAATTTAGAATTTCCAAAGAAATTATGTACAACACTAGTTCAGACACAGGAATTTTTGAAGGCAGGACTAAAAGGCAGCAGGGATGTCCTCAGAACATAATTTTGCAGAAACATAATGCACGAAGTGGATACCCCTCCTTGCAATGTTGATTTTACAAGTGCAGATAGATGAATGTGGTGTCATACTAATTTTTTCAGGACAAATACTGGAGTCTGACTCATAAATCAGACGAAACTTTCACTGGATCTGAGCTGGTTCTTTGCTTCTACAGCCTGCAGTGTGCAGCCTATCCTGGGCTAGTTTTCTTTTGTCTCAGATTTCCCAAGGACATGGAGACACACTTTATACAGTAGAGAATTAGACATAATTTTTATCAACTCAAGCATTTTGAATGGCTAATTCTTTGCTCTACTCCCTAGATATTATTAAACTTCTAATTGTTACATTTGCAATTCTTTCAGCTGGACATATTCACCCGTGTAACAAATGAAGCACACTGACTGCCCACCAGATTTTTTCCTACTGTGAGAAGTCAAGGGCTTTTGTGCTTTTTTAGGAAGCTTTTCATAAAGGGCAGGAAGTATTGCACACATCTGCCCACGCCCAATGCTCCTGTTGTCTTTCAGCAGGTGCTTCACATACTTCCTTTCATACCTGACTAGATTTGCTGGCTGGTGAGCACTGAGAATCAGGGCTCTGTCTTCACCCTATCATTTTTGTGAAGCCCTGTGGCTGTTGTTATAAAAGGAGAAATATGTGTTGAACAGAAGTACCTAGCCAAGCAGAAGAAAACAGGTGGTTTCAAGCATTTTCAAGAAAAACAAGGAGGATAAAATTTATTTTAAAAACTCCAAAACCTTGACAAGAGGTGCCACAATCATCTCCCTGTCATTGCACAGCTCAATGGAAACCTGTAGTTTATTTTTAGTTCTACAAGAGCAGTTTGAACCTGCATGCAAGAGAGTGCCACTGCAGCATTTTCAAACTTGCCTGTTAGGAGAATTTCACTTTACCATTCATTGCCATAATATGCAGGAACATAAACGAACCTTCCCACTTCTTACTGTAGAACTCCAGCTACAAGGCAGATATCCAGCAAGAAAGATAAATAGAATAACTACTTAGATAATTGCTACAAAACGGCAGCACCTTCAAAAAGTGGAATGGAGGCTTTCAGAACAGTGCAAAGAGCTCCCCTCTACAAACAGGAGCTGAACACAACGGGGTGTTTGTGAACATTATCAGGTCATCAGTCACCCAAGAATGAACCCTTCAAAGAGCTCCAGCTCTAACCAGAGCACAAACACGACAGAGAGAGTAACTGCATAAACTCCTGCTAAATTAAAGTTGAGCATTGCATCATCCAACTAATAACTTATGAGAAACTTGTGAGAAATTCAAAATCTGCCAGAAAATGTTCAAAACAAAGTACTGATCCCACAGGTGACTTACAAACCATCCTGAAATACTGTTTTGAAATATCAAAGAGACAAATTTCAGGGTCTTTGCTCACACCAGTTGAGCTCTGTGATCTCAAAAAATTCCCTCCAGTGCATTGAGTAAAGTAATAGATCAAGTGCAACACAAATACTGAACACTGCAATCCCAGTGGAAGACAGACCTCTACTGTCTGACCCACCAATGGGACACAGATAAGATGTACTAATGTTATTTCATAGCTGTGGGCAGTATCCCTGACTGCAAATGATATTGCTACATATTTCATCCACACACCAAATTTTAATTTCTTTTAGAAAAAGAGAAAGAAGTAAATTTTCTTGAATGCAGTCACCTAAATTTAAGACAGAGAGATAGATGCCTAAAATGGAAATCAGCAGACACCATCAATTGATTAAATTGTCTTCTGAACACTTTGTGGAGGTCAAATAAATCCTTGCTGCCAACTGTCAACCCAGCACACTCACTGGTTGATATTCCAAACTTTATCATGGCTCCAGGTAAGTGCTACCAACAGAGGTACAATAAGAGAAGCTTAAGAGTGAAGCATCTGTTCATAAAGGTTCCACACAGAAGCTTCTCCTAAAAATCTCTTCAGTCCTGCTCTCCTTACTCAAACACAGCATTCCCAGTCGGCTGCAGATTAAGTCAGGTTGCATTAGATGGGAACAGGCACAAAGGGAGCATGACCCCTATCACCAGGTGAACATAACACAGAGGGCAAACAGCACAATCCAAGTATTTCCTTCCTGATTTGTAACCATTTTCTTCAACTTACCACATATGCAAAGAAAGAGGGAACAAATTATTTCATTTAGCAGATTCTGTTGGCATTTTGAGCTTACAATATATTTTTTAATCTAGGCTTTTTTTAAAAAGAAATCATTCAGCAGGTCAACCAAGAACTCTTTGCATCCTGCTCACTGTCATTGTTTTCAACTGTTTAAAAGGAAAATATCCAATGCCTGACAATCTAATTTTCCATTCAAACTGAATGGTGGTATTGAGCAGCACTGCTATTCCTGTCAATCACCTTTTCTAACCTGAAGAAAGGCAAAAGTTACTGACTGACACCAGGGAAAATTTCTTACATTCAACCCTCGCAATCAAAAGGGCTTTGGGAGTTGAAACTATCAAATTAGTGTCAATTTGAGGCATTTCTAAGAAGTAGGCAAAGGAAAAAAAAAAAGCAACCAACCAAAGCACTCAAGATTGCCTGCCTTCATTTTAGATGTGGCCCACAGCAAACTTCTAATCATAGGTATTGCCTGTCAGCTCCAAGGACACATTATGTCAAAGTCCACATCCTTCTTTAATTATACTACTGAATAATCTTGCCTCACTTGAGCTTAAAAAGACAGGGATTTAAATATCAAACAAAAAATAGAGTTTTAGCTTCTTATTTTCTGAAATAAATATTTCTTTTCTAACAAAGGAAGATGAGTCTGTTCCTGAACTGTCTTGTCTTTCTTCCATAGGTACTTGCCTACCTATCATTCATCTTTTCAGTAACTCAGTTTGTGAATCTCCAGGGAAAGTGATGAACCAATTCTTCTAAGTTTAGCCAAATAAATGTAGCCAATAAAGAACAAATATGGTATTTGTTACTTTATACATAAATGTGCTGTATATAAGCCCATAAACTCTAAAATTGATAAAACAATTTAATCCAATCCTCCTGAAATAACCTGTGCTTCATCCCTCATATGTCCTGCCCCTGTTTGTAAGTTTACTATTTATTATTTTAAAGTGTCAGCTTATCTTGTCAATGCTAATTGTCAGAATCAATTCTTGCAGCATCTTCTCACTCACCACTTGGGTCCATATTTTGTGAAGTTTAAGCTACTCAGAAACTATTTGTGGTCCAAACTGCAGTCATTAGCCAGTTGACTTGTGCAGGGTGGATCAAATGCCTGGCTGCAGGAAGAGCTCTGACTCGCCCAGTCCTTGGAGCAACTGGGCTCAGCTGCAGAGCTGATGTGACACTCAGTCTGTGAGCATTGGACTGCACTGCCCTTTGCAGCAATTCTCCAGCAGCTACTGAGTGTCCTATGGCACACAAGATTTCTTTTAAAAAGAATGCTTTTCATTCTCTCAAAAGAGACAAAAATGTGCATTCTAGACACTCCATTAACAGGATATTTCTATTCAAGAAATTAGCACCGTGTGTCATGTTTTCACCTGACCTTGGCCCTCCAAGACTTGCAGTATGGAAGGGCTTTGCATCCCCTTAGTCCACAACTGTCCTCACAGTATCTACCCAGTTCAGCCAAGGGACTGAAAATTACCATTTGTTCCTCTAGATGAAATGTATCCCAAGTGGAGAATGAAGGCAGTGGTATTATCTGTCTTTTACTGCCTCATATGGTTTACACTTAACATTATTTCCTGGTGCCCATTTCAGTGATTGATTCAACCAGGAGCATGTGCTGTGGAGCACTAATTCTGACAAACATATTCCTGTATGAACTCAGCAACATCTACCGAGAAATTGCCTCTGTGAGAAGAAACAGCAAAGCCATGAACACACACACACAAAGCCAGGAATTTGAAATCTTATTGAATCAGTTATGCTACCTTTAAATACATATTCATGAAAACATCTGCAGGTGCTTTCAAAGCCTCATGGAAATTTAGAAAGTTGTTTGGGTTTTTTTGACTGATTATGAGGCATGTAGATCTGAAAATGCTGAGAAATGCAAGAAGATAAACACAGCAAAGTGAAAAGAAAATGGCAAATCTCTTTCTGGGCCAAACTGACTGAGGCTGCTGAATTCCACTGCATCTTTCACAATCCTTTTTCTGACCCCTACACAAAAGACACACCTGGGGAATAGCCACCAAATTGTCTACCTGGACACACTGTGGCTTTTGTTTTTGTAAGGCTGGAATTTTATTTTTATCAATATAGTGTCTATCGTGTGAATAATGTTGGTGTTATTGACCACAGGAAAAATATGTGGCTAGTTTGTTTCTAAAAGATACTCCTTATGATGGGGAGAGTCACAATCTAAACATAAATGCTACATCTTTCACCTATTCTTCCCACTGGAAGGTATACACTGCTCTTAAGTGTCAACAGAATAAGAGAATTAAACAGATGACAGAAACATGACCTTCTCAAATTGACCAATACAGTTAAAAGACATTAAAAAATTAAAACAATAAATATTATACAAGAATTGAGGTGGAAATGTGTCCCTTCCCACTGCACTGCCTATGCTACTCACTTCTTATCCTTCTTAGGCTCCCCTGCCTATATATTCTGCCATCTGATTGCAGAGCAAGGCTGTTCTGAGTGGCACTTAAACAGTGACCTGGTGAAATGCAAGTAGCCTCTATATTTATACCTGTACTTGCCCAGACAGGTATTCACCAACCCCTCACTCTGACTAAGCCCTGCCATCCACTTTAGTAGTAGTAGTAGTAGACAAAACCTTGTAATTTCTTGACATCATCTCTTTCTCAATAACAAAGCTTGGGAACCTGAGAAAAATTCGGCAAAGGAACAAGAAACTAGTAATTTCTAAATCACAAATACTCACACACAGAGACCCTCCTCCCCCAAATCCAGAGCCAGTGCTGAACAAGTCACTGAGGTTATCCATAGTTAAATGGCTACCCATACAGGCAAAATACCAGCTCTGCATTACCTGCTCTAACTAGTCTAAAACAATTTCAATGCAGCATTTCTCTTAGGAAGAGCAAATAAATATAGTTTTCCCATGCTCTTAAAAGTATGGAAAAGAAAATTCCCAGAAGTAAAGACTAAAGCAAAGGTGTTCACTCCCCCCTCCCCTTTGAAATCTATCAGACAGCATAATATTCCCCCTGCAGCCTAAAGTTTCAGCTACAGGGGACTTTCTTCACAGTATCATAAATTACATTTATCAGTGTGATTCCTGACCTGCAAGGCACATTAAAATTAAATGTTTCCAAAGCTCACATTAATTAGGGCTAGAGATGCCTCCACGACTTGTGATGTAGCAAACATTTTGTACCTCCAAATAAAGTATGTGTGTGGGGAATATTATGTTTAGGCAAGATATTTTACCTGTCTGACAATACAGGTTGATCTGTGTTAAGTGCCATCTTCTCAGAAACTGGGAGCAAGTCATTCCCAGGTGTTCTGCTTTGGAAACAGAAAGAGAAAACCTGCTCCTTTCCTAAAATAAGGTTGGGATCTAGAAAGCTGCTTATGGCTATAAGGGAGTGTGGGCAGCAATAAATATTATGGACTTGTTTAGGGAGCCTGTACACATCTGGTATTTTTCAGGAAAAGTCTTGCACATGCTAAGAAATAATTATTATCTGGCAAAGCACCTACCAGGCCCAAAAGGCTAATTCTCAGGTAGAGGCAGTTGTAACAAAACCCTAGGAACAAGCTATGCAGGTTAGGTGGCAACGATTTGTTACGGTAATCTAAGATAAGCACCATTAAAAACAAGTTCCTGGGCCAGAGAAAAACGACTATGGGAGAGAAAATAAGAGGAAAGGTGCAACAAAAGCTCACATTTCACTTTATGCCCTGCCCTAAGCACTACCACAACCAAAAGTTCTGGGCACTGCTTGACTCCATCATTCACTGACAGCATTTGTATTTCACACAGAGGCAGCTGCCACTGGGTTATGTTTTATAAACTCCTTTCCTGGAAGACAATGTGCAGAATGGAGGACCTTCACCTGTCATCTACTCCATTGCTGTTTGCCAGGAAATCTCATGAGCAGATGATCACTGAGTATCAGGTGCAGAGCTGACCCAGGGGAGGAACTCAGCAGCGCACACCCCAGAAGGCAAACTAGAGTCAGCAATTCAGTCTTTTAAAATATGGATGCTCTTGAGTCTAATTACCACACTTCAGTGGCTTAAATAAAGTGATCCAATAGGTTCAGACCTGTTTTCTAGATACCAACCTTCCAGTGAAAATCTTTAATCTTCTTTATAGTGCAGTTTGTCTTCCATCTCCCTGCAAGGCTTGTAGTTTACAGAACCAATTTCTCTGTTAGGATCCCACCATAGGAGGGGGTAAGACAGCACAGCAGGCAGAGATTTAGGCTGCCCTGGATTGTAATGGTGCAGCTCTGAGTAATTAACTCAGGCTCAGTATATCAGAGACATTTGAGCTCACATCTAAAATACAAGCAATGATTTAAACAACTGTGTTTTTCACACAGGTTACTACAGTATATGATAGGTTATTGAAATCATGTTACATTTGTAATATAAAATAGGGGGAAAAAAGGATGCTGAAAATCAGGGCTGATTCTAATTTCTGAATGCCCTAAGGCTGAAAAGACAAGGAGTATGAAAATTTAAATCACTGAATTCACTTTCATTGATTCTTGCAGGCTTCTGCCAACTCAATGTATTTCTTATCTATATTCTGGAAAGAAAAATAATTACTAGTTGCTCTTATTACTTTCTGCATTTTTCTACCTTTCAGTCTTGCACTTGAACCTGTAACATTTGGGTAATTCTTGCTTGCAATGAACTCTTGGTAATAGAACATCTTCCCTATCTTCATCTATACACACAGGTATATACCAGGTTAGAAAAGTATGTGCATGTTGAATATAGTTCTTTATTTACTAGGAATGGCTTTCTCTTGTTACCAGAAATTACATCTTATGAAGTGATATTACATAAAATGTGAAATAACAGAAAATGCTAAATAACATGTTTTCTGTCTCAGCACACTTTCTACATGACTGACAAGTTGACTGCACGCAGATGCAGTTGTTTATGAAACATTACAGGTATTCATGTCTGTGGACCATCCAAGATGAAACCAATTGCACCTTAACAGTAATCCTTTATCTCCCAATCGCAGTTTTTAATTAACAGACTCAATGTTTTGGAGTGGGCACTTTGTGACATTATAAAATCTGAAGCCTTAGGACTTGTAACAAACTAAGGGAGGAAATTAATTCCTTCTCTTAAAATGAAAGGAATTGATGTTTCAACACAAAAATAAAACATGATAATGGCGAAGTAATTGATGAAAATAATGCTGAAGGAAAAGAGTAGAAAATCACAAGCATGACATTAAGAAAAACTTAGATATGCAGTCTTAATAGAGAGAAATTTACTCTTCTAGCAAAGGACAGGAACCACAAACAGAAAATGAGGAGAAAGAAATGTTCTTTATCTGTAGATTATTCTTACAGAAAATGTCAGCTGATTGATGCTGCACTGACTTGCATCACTCCCAAGCTAAGAGCCAGAATGTATCCAGCATTTGATTACAACATTAACAGGCACTGAGCTCATGGAAGCTGCTTCCCCTCCTCCTTGCACTAACTTTACACTGATGGCATTGCAGTAGATTCATTGTAGTTATTCTTGGTTTATATGAAAACAAGTAAGAGCAGGAGGGATTTTTATTGTTTTCTCCATATGCTGTGTATGCTATATCAGATACTTACTTATTCCATCAAAACACTTTGCATGTTTTGGATGATGACTTGCAGGAGTCTGAAATCTGCTGGGGCAACTCAGCAAAAGAGTCTCTGCCCTCTCACCTCCGTGTGGGAGACACAGAAAAAAAGAGTTATGAAATGTAAAATGCTGAGCTCTGTGGCCTGAACTGGAACCCAGCCTTGTGCTCAGCAAAAGGAAATCATTAAGTTATTTTGAAATGTCTGAAGTTAAACGGCTCCAAATCATCTCTTGGTGGACATTGGCCCTTCCCTGGCATTCAGCACACAGCTGTTAAAATGTGGCCAAACAGCTGCCAGCTCCCTGAAGGGATGGGAAGTATAACAACCATGGATACTGGCAAACTGCTTTGTTCTGCTCTGTGCCTTCTGACCAAACCTGAGAACTTCACAGTTCTACACTTTGCCTCCCCTACCTCTATAAAATATCTTATGTTTCTTAAAACAACCCTCACAAGGCAGAGATACACCTCTTAAAACCAGAGACAGATGAATGAGCAAGCAAATATAAGAGAGCATCGTTCTGAGTCCATTTCTATCAATGAGATTAAAGCAAACACCACTAATTCCAGTTCCTAAAATTTTATCGAATCTGAAGGTAATTCTATTCAAGACTGTTGGTTGGGGTTTGCAACAAATTTTATGAAGCATGAGTGCCAATATGCTACAAAAATTTACATTGGACCTCAGGGTAGCTCGTCAGTAGATTCAAGGATCTTTTATTTGCCTGCTTTTATTATGTTACTTAAAGCACCCCTTGTGGGATAGGAAGATTATCACTCCCTCCCCTTTTAGCAACAAAAAACAAGTTATTGAAGAAGGAATGGAAAAGGATAGCTCTTCAATCACAATAAACTTATAATAACTCATCTGTTATACCTCAAAGAATTCTAACTTTGGATATAATAAACTGCAATACACATACATTAATAATAATATCAACCAGCACTGAGGAACAAGTATGAATAGCAAACCAAAAAATAGTATGGTTTCACACTCTGCCCCAGACTTTTTGCTTATTCATATTCACCTTTTAGTAGAAATAAATCTTTTGCTTTATTGACAGTTGTTTAATTCTTCTTTTAGTCAAAGTTGTATATATTGGAAAATAAATAAAATTCATACTGAAAAATGAGCTTAAATAACAGAGTGCCTTCACAGGCAGAGTTCAGTGTGAGACATATCGAATTTCCTCTCTCAATTCTAGAACAATGTTTTATCCTATTTCTTTTGCTATTTGCAAAGCAGCCTGTGAACTCCTTGGGATGTGGTGCTTTCCTAACTGATGCACAGAAAAGCCAATGTGTCTGAACATGCATGTATTGATACCTGTGCTCAATAAACACACTATACCTAAAACTCAGAATCTGATAAAAATAAAATGAAAAAGAGAAAGTAAGTCTGGAATACAGTAAGTTTATAAATTCCTATATGTCAAGTTCCAAACATAATATGTTCAGGAAGCCTCTAAGTACATACAAACATCTATGTGTGTGTATATATATATATATATATATATATTTCTATGTGCAGAACACGAGTCTCTTCCTTGCCCTCTCCTATGCCAAAACATCACATGGCATCATACGCCAGGATGTGGAATACATGAACACAATGCCCAGGCAAAGACCCCCCTCTCAGTATATGGAACAGCTTCATGCTCAATTTTTGTCCTCCTGAATGAATTCCAACATGATGTGTCTGCTGGCATGCAGAAGTGATTTTTTTTGACAAGTCTGTGAAACAAAAACCTGAGGTTTCTGACAGCTTTATTAGCACTGGATTCTTGAAAACTCCTGAATCTCACCAGTGGTCATGCTGCATATTAATAATATAAAGGAGGTTTAAAACGGGAGAGATGGAAACATCCACAAGTAAGTATCAGTCAAAAGGAATGGGATCCACCAGATATCACTTGACTTCTTGAGCAAATCACTTGTCTTTTTCTTGATTTCCCCATCTTTCAAACCATCTGTTTACTCAGATTTGAAATACACTGTACATGCACATATTTGTCTAAATAATTGAGCAGAACTACTTAACTGAATAATCATGATTCATATTCATTATCTATTTTACTTAATCCTTTAAACCTATCATATCTACTATTCTAAATAGTAGATTTATAGTAATGCACTAAATTGACTTCAAACTAGCTGCTAGAAGTCTTCAGTACTTAGTTGGAAGTCAGATCAGTCTGGGGATGTAGGGAATACAAGAAGTATTAATGATATCAGTAATCCATCAGATTTAAAGTGTCTGTCTCCAGTTATTTTTTTATATTTTTCAGAAGGTCAACCAAATAGTGAATTTCTTACATTCCTTAAAAAAATTAAAACGGCAAAAATTAAAATGCATCAAACTAGTCTGATTTGACTCTATTAAGATACAGGACATGTGGATTGATGCCTTTTCTGAAGCTGAAGATTTCTGCTCAGTATGTATTTTCTCTTTCTCAACCTTTCACCTCATGATCAGAAATCACTTCTCTGTGAAGGCTTTAGGGAACAGGAAAATCAGTGCACAAGGCCAGTGTCTCACATGTAGGATTGATTTACATCCTCTGCTTTGCATGTTGGCTCCATTAATTGATACAGTACTGGGTAATAACAATCCACTAATAACTCTGAATGTGGTTTTAATGGAAATGGAAATGTGGAAAGCATTACACTAATAAAAAGAAATGGAACAAGATTTATGCAGCAACAATAAATATTAAAAGGAAAGCAGAATTGAAGACCCTGTTATGGTCCTGATGATTCAGTATCAATTCCTTCCTTTTTTTTATGAGATCAGCTTTAACATGCCATTTGAGATACATACATATTCCTGTGCAATGCCAGCCACACACCATACATCTTTTCCAGCTCTTTTTTCCCAATTATTAGAATCGATTCTGACTGCAAACTTCCAAAATATCTGGGGGGTTTTATTTCTAATTTTTTTTCACTCATTTCATTTGAATATCATCAAAACAATCATCAGCCCTTTAACCTGTTTTTAAGAAAATAATGGCAGCATTTCTTTGTGCTTCTCTGTCAGATGACTAGGCATTTAAAAAATTAATTAATCTGTATTGTTCATCTGACTACCTAGAATGGATGAAAGGCTATTCTAACAAACTGGAGAACTGTAGAGTGTTCACAATCTTGGTGGGAAGCAGTCATATAATTTCTTCAAGTGCACTGAGAATAGAAAACCAAACATTTCTAGCCAGGTATTTAATTTCAGATCCTGACATTTTATTTTTTTTAATCCAAATGAAGTGAAAGTCACTAATGTATAAAAAGGCAGTTGGAGATATGTTCTACATAAATTTAAATTAGCACTATTAGGATGCAATATTAGATGCACAGAACCCAGGGTTACCGTACCACCAATTTGACTTTATTTTGAGCAATATCTTGTTTCCTTGGGGGTCTATTTAAATCACTGGGACTATGATGTAAGTGAAGCTCTGCCCACCTGATTCTACCTCCATTGCAAGACCACCTCATATTCACTTCACTAAATTATTGCAGATGTAATGTTTTTCTTCATTTCATCACTGCATTTAACTTTCTAAGAAATTTAATCCTGTAAGAGTAAGAAATAAAGATGATAATTTAGCTCTAGAGATACCTCTTTAATGCATGCATGTCCTTGTGTACATTGAGTCTTTAAGTTAGTTTACAGGTGCTCATAAATTAAGCTTCAGAAGTACTCACAACTAGTTTTTCTTTCCTACCTTCCTCCAGATTCTACTGAAGCATCTCAACAAGCCTATTCTTTACATACAAACACATCAGGAAAGTAACATTCAGGAATAAACTGACAGAGAAATGAGGCAGAAGTACCATGATAAAGGTCATGAAATGAGTCACTGGGAAATCAGAAAACGAGGCCACATTTGCAGATCTGGTTTTCCAGCTGGCATATGCAAGCACAGCTCCAAGAAAGTGTAACCCCAGCTGAGATGTTACCTCCCCTGAATTAACAATTTAACCCTACTCTCTACTGAATAATTGTGAAAGATATGTAAATGAAATGTGTGTCATGCTATCAAGTGTTATACCATCCAGGAGGCATAATTTGAAGTGTTTTGATTTTTAACATACTGCAGTCTTCTCTCAGTACTGAAAATGTGAAAAATGAGCCACTGGAGAAAAGGGATTAATATTGCCATAAGGAAAAAATGCATTAACCTGAAGGCCAACACAGAGTCAGAGCCTAATTTGAAAATTACTGCACTAGTCATTCTAAGAAAAAATACTGTATTTCAAGTAACTGTTTATACATGGGAGTATTGGTACAGCTGCTGGGTAGAATGTCAACAACCATCCATGTAGTCCTGGATTTTGTTTCCCATTGTGGTATTTAAGATGAAGTGATAAGACAATATACACATCACAATTACAGAAAGACCTAACAGCACAAGGAATCTCAATGTAACTATTACTTTCAGTAGTTGGTAAGACTGAATCTAACAGATGTAACTGTAGAATGCTACCTCACATCTATCCTTTCTCAAATTTTACATACTTTAGACTTAATGATACATTGTGTCAGAGAATTCCATCAATTAATTCTACATGCAATAGTTTGGTAATCACCTTGTCACAAAAAAAAGCATGTGGTAAAGTCAAAATTAATCTAAGTACAGCAATTGCAAGCACCACTGTGAAGATGTGAGCTACCTTCTAAATTCAAATCAAGTTCAGAATATTGTTTTAGTTTCAAAAAAAAAAAATCAATGGCTGAAATATAGGGTGGATGGGCTACACTTGATGCTGTTACACTAAGCAGAACACAGAGTTTGCAGATCTACTGAGATATCACATAAATTGTAAGATTTTTCCAATATGTTATTGCAGAAAGGGTAATTCAAGTACACTATTTACAGGGAAATCAATAATAAACCATTCATTTGAGAAAAATCTTTTCCATCAAAATGAGAAATGTATGACTTGAAATAAATTTAAGAAGTTTCTTATTTCTTTCATTATCCTCCTTCTCTATTTTTCAGTCCAGGGAAGGCCAATTCTCAATGACAGACAATGAAATTTCTGTATTGATAAGGAGAAAAAATAACCTGTTCTCCTTCACTGTATTTGCGTAATTACATTGTATTTTTATCCAGAAAGTCAGTATATTGCTCAAATGTAATTGCTGGTGTGCCTGTATGTTTGTTTATATTTATTAGACTCCATGATAGAAATGCATTAGGTGAGGTAATAACAGTACAAAAAAAGAAAAAAGCAGCTCCAAAAACATGATTCTCTGCGATAACAAACTTTAAAGGGCTGAAGGAAGTGACTGTTCCCATCTTCTGAGCCCTCAGAAGGACACACCTGGAGAACTGTCCCATTTTGGGTCCCCCAGTACAAGACATGCTGAGAAACTGAGTGTGGGAAGAGGGCCAGGAAGATGCTCACAGGAGGGAGTCAGGTTCACTGAGCTCACAGAAAAGAAGCACCTGCAGGTGTGTAGCAAAAGTTGCAATGAGGAAGAGAAATTCCTACTGGATATTGGAGAAAAAAATCATAATGAGGACGGCCAAGCACTTGGAAAGATTGTCCAGACCCTGAAGAACACGAGACACCTTAAAGAGTGGTCCACAGGCAAACAGGTTATCAAATTTAAAAAATTAGGAAAACAAGACGTCAAGTTAATGAAAGAGAAACCTTCCATGGACAAAACCCAAATGACCACTGCCAGACTTTGGATGTAACTGCACAAAACCCACTCCTAAACTGTGCAAATAATGCCCTTTTTCCAAACTGGATATGCAGAACAGACCACTCTGATATCCTGTACTCTACTGCTCTGCCTGTAAATAACATTTTACTAACATTAAAGAGCAAAAGCATTTCTAATATTTGCTTCACGTACTTGGTTGATTCTGGTTTCTTGGCCCCAAGGACTGGCTGTAAAATCTGGATGAAACAGGCTTCACAATACCTTTGTGAGACACAAATGAAATACTGTCCAAAATTAACAGATGGTTAAACAAAAGAATAGAGATTAAATACTGTTAAGTTAATCATAATATGAAGTAGAGCTGAGCAAGATATTTTACCAGAGGAGATGCAAACCCAGATGGTAATTTTTTTTAAAACAAATTTATGTTTCAACACATCAAATTTTCAAATAAAAAAATCATTTAAGATTAAAAAAAAACCCCACCAACTGATTAACTGTTGACTCTGACAATTTCTGCCACAATAGCGTATCTTATTTTCGAAGAAAATAAAGGAAGCATAACTTCCAGGTCTAAGGAAAGAAAAAAAATTGTTGGTGAGAAAGCAGGAAAAAAATCTTTCAGGGGCCAAGCTTTAGCTTCATGTGGCAACATATTAGTTCTGACCAAACAGTTTTACTTATTCTCAGAATTTCACTATGAAGACAGTGAATCACCATCTCTTGGTACATTACAATAAAATTCAAAATATTGTGGCTTACCTAATGAGGAGTTCTACAGATCTGAAAAGGTTTAGTGAAGACAGAATAAGATACAAGTTTAAAAAAAAAAAAAATCAAGACAACCTCTTCTGACTCAGACATAGATCAGGAGCTTTTCAAGGATAAAGGGTATAAGTAAATATTTTTAATTAAAAAAAAAACTAAGATGCAACTGAAGTGTTTCTTGTCTTTTGAAGCAAAGACATGATCATAGTCTTCCCAGCCTGCCTTTCAAGCCTATTTTGATTTACAAACACCCCTGGGTTTGTGCAATCTGATTAATGGTTTACATGTAGATGCATTTTCCTCTTGCCAGCAACTGCCTTTACCCAACTGCTTCCGATTCCTCCTGACTTGGAACTGAGCTGAGGATTTATTCCCTTAAAGCAGCCTCCTGCTCAGCACACAGGCTTCTGCATGAGCCCCCTCACCCTTCAGTTCCACCACCCACACTCTGGTTAGAGATGGGCTTTAGCACTGAAGTAACCAGGAGTTGGCTGTTGTCTTTCAGCTGTTTAATCACCTACAGTTACAGCAGCCATGCCATTAAAAAATAGCAGACTTAGGATAAAAAACATGTCTAGGCAGGTTACAGTAAAATGGAACACTGAACTCCTGACTATTTTATACAACTGTATGAAAATTAGAGGCAAATTTACATGGTTTGCTCACAAAAACTGTTATGCATTAGTGAAAAAGAAGCATCTCCTTGTTCATATATCTATTAAAGAAATTTCTGGGTTTAATTCCCAATTTGATGCTGGTGACACTCCCTTGAAAGAAATTCTGTAACCTCACCTGTGAAACTTGAATTCTAAGATACATCTTGTGCAACCACTTCTGATTATGGAGAACATAAACATGATAAAATATCACTGAATGGAATTATAATGCCTTACATTATTTTAGGTTTGGAATCAAATCCATATTTGAATTGTGCACTTTAATTCAGATTGATTCATGCAGAAATCTACTGACTTTTATATTCCTTGCTTTGGTCACAGTTTCCTTCATGCTTCACTCAGGAAATACAGGTTAACATGGTTTCAGGGCTGCTACAGTTAAAACTCTTACAGTTATTGGAATCATTTTACTTTTATATTGCTGATCCTTGTAGGCATTTGACCATCATCTCCCTTTTGTAATACTGTAATCAACATGCAATATCCTAATGGTCCTAATTAAACAATGACGACTCAGGCAGGAGGCTTCCTGGGAATTAATGACCTCTTGGGAGAAGCTGATGCCCCAAAATATAGCCTAGGGTCATTAACTGCATTTGTTTATTAATCTTTAGGAAATGGTCCATGATGAGATTGCTACCTCTATTACAAGATGGAAGAATTAAATATATAGATATTTTAAATTTCTCATATTTTAGCTAGCAAATGTCAGCCATTTCTAGAGGATTTAATGAGCCATACAACTCTCTAAATTGTGCTTCCTTTGTTTGCAATTTGGGGGTTTAGAACAGGAAGTATAAAACCTTGCATTATTAAAACTTCAAGATGAGAAAATGAAAATATCCAAAATCTGAATAAAGATGTTGTGGTTGAGTACCAAAGAACCACAGGAGCATATCCAGATGTGCATTCGGGCAAAGAGGATTACTAACAACAATTTGCTTCTGGTGCTACACAAAGAGTACAAAACCAGATAAGGAGACTTGAAGGAGTCTTTTCATGACCCTCAAACCTCACCTTCATGTATCAGGGCTAAGCAGGCTTATTTCTTATTTCTAACAGTCCCACAAGTGTCACCTTGATCACTGAATTAACTTATTTACACTGAGTTTGGAGTTTCAGCCTGATTTGGAAGTTCTGAACATGTACTGAATGTATCTCCTGGCAGGGGTGAAGGCAGTGAAAACATGGAGTGTTTTTAACCCTATGAAAACTCGGGGTTTTATCACCCCAGTTTGCAAAATAAGTGGTTCTTCCAGTTTTTCCAAATAAGATTCCAGAATTCCCACTGAAAAGCAAGTTATAATTTCCAAAACACTTTTACTGCATTAGACATGAAGCATCAAAATTCCTGATGAAGAGCAAATCCAAAGTGTAATTTTAAACAACTCAGATGATGCTCCATTTAAACTCTATTTTAAATAGCATAGATGTATCTTGCAATTTAGAAGGCCAAGTCCTAGTTCAAAGTTCTTAGCCACACAATTCTGAGTTTAAAAGCCCAATTTCTCAGCCTAAACCCAAGCCAGCAATTATCAGATATTGGTGGGAAGACTGAAATCTTGAAACTGTAGATTATTGACCCTGCAGGGGGAGGGGTGTCTCAGGCTTTGGGACCATAAATCATTTTTCATTATGAGCTCCAGGGAGGAAGAAGAGTTGGTTGAATCTTCTATGCAAGTAGATTTACTGCTAGAGAAGCATTTCTAAATAACATGTTCATTTTACCAATATTAAAACTGACAAATTTTGAGCAGCAATATCAATAACATCATTAATATCAGACCTTCATATAAAAAGCCTGTTTTGACAGTTAAGCAAACAAATATCAGTGATGTGAAGGTATTCTGCTAGTGGGCTGGGCATCTACACTTTCCTTCTGAAAGATAAAGGCTTTATCCAAAGTCACTGAAATTAAATAGACTCCTTCTCCAAAAGTGGTTTTTTGATTATGACAATTAATGAGAATAACATTCAAGAAGTGAGTGTTTTGCCTCAGAGCACCAAATTATGACAGCTAAAAGGAGGATGTTTTGTGTGTATTGGGTTTCCAATGTAAAAGTGCCAAACACCCTCTTGCTCAACACATAGGAAAAAGAATAGCATTATTTTAGACAGCAGAGAATATAAAGGGAAGATAAGCTCCATGTAATCAATACGGTCACAACACTGCTGGCAGTTTCTTTTCTTTCCATTGTTCTTGTGTCAGACACCTTCTGACATGCTAACAATGTTCTTGGTTACAATGTGGGGGAAAAAATCCCTTATTCAGAGCTGCATATATTACTGTGTAATGTAATATCTTGGTAGAAGAGGAGAAATTAAGAGTAGAATTGATGACGAGGAGACCTCAGCAGTCTACAACTTCCTCGTGATGGGAAGAAGGGCAGGCACTGATCTCTTCTCTGTGGGGACCAGGGACAGGACCAGAGGGAATGGCCTGAAGTTGTGTCAGGGGAGGTTTAGGCTGAATATCACAGAAAGGTTCTTCCCCCAGGGAGTGGTTGGGCACTGAACAGGCTCCCCAGGGCAGAGGGCACAGCACCAAGGCTGCCAGAGCTCAAGAAGCATTTGGATGATCCTCTGGGGCACAGGGTGTGACTCTTGGGGATGGTCCTGTGCAGGGCCACGAGCTGGACTTGATGATCCTTCTGGGTCCCTTCCAATTCAGCATATTCTGTGATTCTGTGAATTTTCACTGGAGATTTAGGTAGCTTGGTGACAAGAACAGGCAAGGGGTTATTACACACCACCAACACGGCCTCCTACTGATGTCTTACATACATTTCTCAGCTTGCATAAAGTGTGTGCTTTTAGCCATAGCACTTAAATTGGGGGCATGAGCAGAGACTTTTAAAGGTAGTTACCAATCCTGTATTACAGAGCTAACACTGTTTTATGAGGCTCAGAAGGATCACAACTATTACATGTTTTGTAGTTTGCTGCAAACCTGGAAATACTCCAGTTTTTCCAACACAGCAGTTGACTTTTTCAAAGATGCCTGGCTGCTTACTTGAATTAAAGTGAACTTTACAAAATATCACTGAAAGGCACCATAAAACAGCAGAATTATTTGGATCTTAGCCTACTGAATGCTAGCTGATCTCTCTAAATCTCAGCACTTTTACAGTTGCCTAATAGCATAGCAAAAGCATAGCATTAACAAAGATTGTACACTTGAACTATTCTATTTAACTAATAAAACAAAGGAAATTAGCAAAGCATAATTAGCTCCAGCCTTACTCGAGGTAAGAAAAGGCAATGAAAAGCTATTATTTCAAATGTGGAAAATCGAACGGGTGATTTTACAACACATCAGATGACATCATTACTCTCTCCAGATAAATGGCTAAGTATTTGCCACATTAATGAGCCACAGGATAAAAATGCTTCTTTGAGCTCTACAAAGAGCTCTTTGAGCTCTATTGAAAGATCAATACAGAGAAGAGATGCTATAAAGGCTCTTTGGTTCATTTCTGGAGAACCAGTCAATTGTCTTAGGAAGAACAGGAGTCAAACTCTGACAAAGGAGCCTCACACAAGCTTCCAAACACCATAAACACTGCAAGTACATTACTGGTATTGCACATTTATCAGGAAAACTGTTCTGGATATGTAATGTCAAAAATTATGAAAAGAGAGACAACTGCTTACAAATCTTTCTAAGTTGTGCCTCCTGTAACAACCTAATGTGGAATTTTCTCTGTTAAAAAATTGTCATGCTTCACTCTAATGATAAAAGTGAATATATTAATGCTTCAGAGCTGTTAAAGAGTCTCCTAGCATTTCACAATTGTAGTGGTAAAGTCTTGGGAAGAAATAGCTTAGATGAATTACTGGGAATGTAGTTTTCCCTATAATAAGAGGCCTTCCAAGAAAATTGTTTTGGAGATTTTATTCACACTCTTCACATTCAACCATACATTTATTTGAAGTCAATTTTTATTTCCAGTGGTGAAGAAAGCTGGGATTCTGCCCTAATAAATGACACAAGAGATATAAGGAGAAAAAATATATATAAAATACCACAAAAGACACAACTGTGTTGACCTTAAGAGGATACAGAGCCAGTGATAGTAAGAGATGAGGGGCTGTACTGGCAAGGATTGGCCTTTTTCAACACTACTCTGTAGTCACTCTCCAGCCATGGAACAATCAAGAAATGCTTGTTCTTATCATTAGTAATGCAGCAGATGAAAATATTCTGCCTGTTTTCTTTCTTTTGTAGTCTTTCAAAACTAGAAAAACGGGCATTAAAAATAAATCTCAGAAGGGACTTACAGGTTCTACATACACAGTTCCTCACTAATCCCTGTCCTGAAATGATTAAAATATGAACACAGCAAGTCAACACTCAACAAAATCAATGGGATTATTCAGCCAGCTCACCCTCACCCAAATCAAATAGTTTCAGTTTGCAGCCATGAAGGAACTGCCCCAGGTGAGTGTGACAAAATGAGTAAGTGCCACTGCTTCCCTTTAGTGTCTGTTCACAAAATACCTCCCTCTCTTCCCTGGCCTTGTGAGCTCACCAAGCAGAAGCAGAGGTGAGTCTGCTGCTCACAGTTTTAGTGTGCTCAAAAGAAGGAGCTGTGTTTGCTGTGCCACAGCTCACACCCAGGCACGGGCTCAACATTATCAATAACATAGTTCAGATGCATAATTTTTTCAGTTCTCTGATAATAAAAGCTAATCTGATTCTAAAGAGGTTTCAAATCAGACTGAAAACAAGCCAATTTAATCAACTGTAACCACCTTCAGAAAACATGAGGATGTTTCACTGGAATTATTATTTTTTGAATTGAAATGGACACAGTTGATACTGCTTATCTCAAATGATGTTTTGCATCCTCTCTGAGGCTACAGAAGAGGTTTATTGTTAAACTCCTGTGCTTGTGCTTCTTTATTAATCTACCCTGATTTGCTTTTTTCCAAGTGCAGTAATGCTTTTGATTTCAAGGGTCACATTCAAATGCCACTATCCCAAGGACTAAATAGAGAACATTTAAGCACAGGCCAGCGTCTCACTGGGATTTGCAGAACCTTCTGTAAAGTAAATAAGGCCCTTGTGGCTTATCAGTCGTTGGTGTGTTCAGCTCCCTAAACTAAGAGAATTGAGGGGATTAGTTAGAGGAGAAATGAAATGTACCTAATTAATTCCCCAGATCCCTGCAGATTATATGGCATGTTTGGAACAGTAGGAAATTGTGACTGAAATAAAAAATACATACCTACAGCAGCGAGGCTGAAAAATGCAGCCTTTTTTCCTTTACTTCGGTATTAGTGATATATTAATAAAAGCTATTACATGTTACAGTTTTTTTCATTTTATAACAAGTTTCCCCATGCCACACTTTTTTTTTTTAATACATATTTAATACAGATCTGAGAATTCCAAGTCCCTACATCTCTGACAAGCAGAAGAGAAAAGTAATGTTGGGAAACGGGTATTATTTATCCTTGTAGATTTGTGAGGGGTTAGCTTTGTTCTGTTTGCTTCTCCTCTCTCTACCATGCTCTGTTTGTCTCTGGCTCTTGATCTATTACATAAAATATCAACAAGATAAGAATTCATCTCCTGTTCTTAGTGACAGAGATATGAACTTGGAAAAACTCAGGGGAGCCTAAAAGTCTTCTGGATTTAAGTAAGGGCAAGAATAAAGCAGAAGCAAACTTGATTTCAGGGAGAAAAGAGGGAAAAGGTAAATAAAAATGACTAGTTCCAACAAAAGAAAAATGAAGGCAATTTCAATTTGTCTCAAATGAATTTTATATTTTATTTCCTCCTTCTATCCCACTTTGGAAGAAGGTCCTTAGTTGCCACTACATATTCTCTCTTATAGCAGGGAAGAAAAACAAATGTGCTGCTTGTGGAGCACATGACAACTTTTCAAAAATGATCTTCAAGAGAAGATTACAGAAACATTTCTCTGAATTCATGTTTTCAGAGTTCTGCTGTTTTATATCTTTTCAAACCACATAAACTAAAACTATATGTTTCTGCAGTTCTGGGCAGTTTTATAGAAATGTTTGCCATGTGCTTTTACCTGTCTTCTCACTACAGATTCCCCATGTTTTCCTAATATGGAGTATAAATAGATATCTTTCTTTGTTTGTTCATCCTTTTTTGTGGTACTCTCACATGCTCTCATCCATGAATTGAATATCTGCTGGAGATGAAGGCTATTTTTCTATTGGAGCCCTGTATAATACCACTGCCAGTAAGTAGAAAGATTTAAAAGTAGAATTTCAAAGAAAGGACTCTTAACTAAAGAGGAATTGAAGAGCTAAAGGGGAACTTCTGCACTCCTCCCATCAACAAACTATGGGATAGCACGGAGAAGGGATGAAGAACATAAAAACCTGTCATAAATAGACAGGAAATCAAGAAAGGTAATCTGAAGTGACCACAGAGAAGGGCAGACAGGAATTCAACAAAACCACTATTTTGTGAAAATCACTCAACTACATCAGTTCCCATAAGACAAAAGGATTCAATTTGCAACCCATCAATCATTTGCCATAATAATGGAAGTAAATACATCATAATTGAGGGATGTCACAGGATCAATGTCTTCTATTTTCAAAATAAACATTTTGGGGATTGCTCCACTATTTATTTTCCATAAAACAGATAATTGTAAAATAAATAACTGGTTTTTCTACAGCATTCAAGTGGCAGCAGGAAACCACTGCTTGGTGACATTTTCCTTCAACAGAATTATCTCTAAACAACAAGAAAAAAATTAATTTAAAAAAGACTGATCAGTTGTGGCTCTATCACACACTCCATTTACCCTACCCTACCTTCCAGAGACTCCATAAGAGCCACTGACTGGCAAATAATGTCATTTTAAGGGAAAAAAGACCATAAATTAGTACTATGCAATTGTCTTCATCTGCAGATTTCTGGACTCGTATAAAACCAACGCACTTCTTAAACGTATCTAAAAATGTACCACTAATAAGCTACTTATATTTTGCCCCTCAACTAAAGCTTGCTGTGAAGTAGAAAGATATCTTTTGGAAACATTTTTTTCATAAAGATGATGAAGTATTTGATTACAGATGTCAACAAAAATACCAAAACCCCATACCACTGAAAATCCTGCCATAGTTTCCTTTCACTAGTACTACTATAATTCAGTAATTTCAGTCCATTGAAATGAATGCCCACATTGTCTCCATTTTTGTGAAATACTCAATTACTTATTTTTTTTCCCAGTTTGATGCCTGAATAAACTGAAAACTAATCTGTGGGTAAATTAATTGAAAAGTGTCACATGCTATTCGATTTCACGTGCTATTCAGAATTTTTATCTCCTGGAACATCTAAAGATAAATTTGTAACTCAAACTGAAACTCAATGCATCTCAAAAAGTTCAAGTAACTTGAGCATCATGCCTAAGCCTACAGATCAGGAAGGAAAAGCATGTGTGATCCTGCCTAGAACCACTTCTTGCCAGTGGCAGACAGAAGCCTTAAAAGACTGATCCAAGGTGAGAGATGGAGTTATCAGTCAAATTCCTCAGAAATGGAATTCTCAGGTTTGGTTTGTTCCAGTTTAGGGTAGAAGCCTGAATTCCATGCTATAATTCAGGTCTTGACAGCCAATGTCTTTGAGTTCACCTTCAGTTTAGTTGCTTTAAGTTAGTGCTGCTCATGGAATGAGACAGGCTGGTGATTTCATACACCTCCAGCTCCTCTCCATTAACTGTTTGCAGAAACTTGTTTAAGCATCTGCTCAGGTCTCATAAAGCACCTCAAGACATACCAGGTTGAGCCAACCATCTCCTAGAAACCTCCATAATAATTTAACAGTGCAAATGTTTCCAAAGGGAAATATATGTAGTATGACCAAAGTATTATGCAAATGTTGTTTTTACAGTGATTTAGCCCTGCCATAATATCTTATGCCATTATACAAGCAGTGCATTAAGCCATGTCATTGCTGACAAAAGCAGGCAGGAGCTGGACCAGACATCCTGCAGCCTCAGCCTGAATGTATGGATGCCTTGGGGGCACACTACCTATTAATTTAAAATTCTGAAACTAATTATGTATGTCAGGGTGACCTCTTTCTAATCTACATTCATCACAGAACACAAGCCTTCTGTCTCTGTTGTTCCCATAATAAAATAGCTGCTGATAGACTTATATAATTGACTGTATCTGAAGTGGACTCATACCACGGTGCTACATTCAAATTGTATGTAATCCCAGCTGAATAAAGATAAGCAAAAATAATCCAGCTATCTCAAGTAATTAACTTCTAAGGTTTCATAGTAACATTGGGAAAAAAATATTACCCATGATCTTAAAAACAATGTATCAGAGTATACAGAAGTCACATTCATTGCTGCACTACCAAGAAATTATTTTAAATATTTAAAAATGTATACAGCATAAGATGTAGTCACTTCTATTTATTTATCCCACAAATAGCTTAACATGTTCAAGACACTTTGATGAAATACCCACCTACACCTACAAAGGCACCTGAACTTGACACTGGGATTTTTAGAGATGCCTAAAAGGATTAAGTACCCAATTGTCATTGAATTCTAGAGGAAACAATACCTAATTCTCATTGAATCTTAAAGGAAACAGAAAAGAGCATGCATAGTAGAGCATGTATCTTCTGCTGGACCTGTACCCACAATACAATGAAAAACACAGGAAAAAAGGAGCTACTGTTGCCTTCTCCAGCCTACCTTGGAGAAGTCCTTGGAGTTGCTCTTAAATCACATTGCACAGGTCAGACTTACAAACAGTCCATTTATATGCCCAGCTTTGAATACTAACAGGATGAAATCCCAACATCCTTAAGTTCCCTCTTCTTTGGCATTATGATTTTCAGTGAAGCTTGTGATGGAGGGAATTCCAAATGGCTTGAAAATAATTTAGGCAGTGGTCCTGAAAGCCTGGAGCTCTGCAGATCTCCTCACCTTGTGAGCAGCTCCACAATATCAAGCCAAGAGACTCGGACATATGTAAGCCTTTAGAGGATCAGGTTTCTGCTGAAAAGCTTTAAAACCCCAAACAACATCACTGTATTGCACATGTGAACAGTGAGATGACACTGAAAAAACTATCATTAAAGAGAGACTGATCTCTGAAATATCCCAGCCCAACAAGCACACGCACTCCAAGGAGACACTTAAGCTGTAGCAGAGACAGGTACAGAATGCAATAAGCAATCAAAAAAGCAAACTTGGTAATAATAATAAAGGAGACATGACAGATACATCTTTTTTGAAGCATGATGAATTTCTAGTGTTCAGGAACAGAGAGTTTACTGAGGCAAGAATTCATCAGTTCTTCCTCTTAGAAAGCACTTGTGAGTACAGCTACACTACAGAAAACTAGAATAACACATGAAAGGATGTAAACAAGATCAAGCCTAAAAGTCAAAAGTACATTTATACTTGGAAATTAATATTAATTTCTATTACCAGGAGTGCATCAGATGTCTTAAAAATCACAAAAGCACTCTGTTCTGTATAAATGAGCTGCAATGAGGAAAGGACATGGTAAATGCAGTAACAAACCTGTGTGATATTACATTATAAATATTTGATTTAATCAGTTACAAACATTAACATTTAATCAGTTAAAAACATTAACATTTTCACTAAATAGGTCATTGTGAGCTCCTATGATAAATCTGAGTTACAACTGTAAACCAGCTACAAACCAGCTTGAACCAAACCAAAGCTTTCCCACTTTGATGTGTAACTTATTTACCAAATCAATTCTGTTCTGCAGTAACTCAGTTTGTCTCCTATCTGTACCCTGATTTTTCCCAATACTTCTTCATGCTAATAATTAAATACCCAGATTTCTAGTTTCACTGGAATACATTCATTTGCACAGTGCAGTGCTCCATCAGAACCCATCCCCTCGGGAAATGACAGACACTCTGCTTTCTGAATGCTTCATGCTTTTCTAGAAGAGACACTTTAAAAAAGCATGGTTTTTGGCTCCAGGAAAATGTAGCTGGATGAAGTTGTATGGAATCTGACACAGAGCACACAGATGATGTAACAGTCAGCTTTGAGGAATCCTGTGATTATAAATCCCATAGGTCTAAGGACCTACGTAAGCCACTTCAGGAAAAGATGAGGGGGTCTTGACCTCAACTTCTCTAATAGATTCACACACATGTCCTTTCCAAACAAAGCATTCCCCTGAATACACTTCTTATATGGGAAAACAAGCCCATATCACCTTCTGCACTGCTGGTGGGATCCAAATACTGTGGTAACAGATGCATTGTAAGGATAGAACAGAATAAGCACAAAACATCTTCCTATAGTCCCCAAACCTGAGAAAACAGTACTTTACAAATAAGATTACTTTTCATGCAGTTTAGCTGCATATTTTGCCTATTTGAAATGTCAGTCACTAGCATTCTAAGAAAACATGAATTGATTATGTTTACTGAAAAATGCACGTGAACTTTAATGAATGCAAAGCTGAGCTCCTGTAACAATACTACTAAATGGGACTAAGCGAATCTGGGTTTACAAAATTCCCCACTGAGCTTCAGAAAAAATACATAAAAGACAACTTACTTTGCCAAAGACTGGTATTATGCCCTCCCTGAAAGGAGTTCCTCTGTAGAAGTCACTTTTGATATTTCATACTTAGTGGTCTCCACAAAATTGAAAAACATACTGTTTCAGGAAGCATTCACAAACTATCAAGTACTACAATAATTGAGAAAGTACCAGCCAGCTTATCTAATGCCTACTGTTTATATTTTTATATTCTTTGTGTTCTTATTATAGCTTCCACAAAAGGAGGCATTTCTTTGTGAGACTGCAGTACTTAGTTTTTTTTATACTTCCCACATACAAACTGTTTTCTCAAGGCACAGTTTTACCTTTCTCTGTCTGTTTGCTTGGGGCGGGGTGTGTGTGTGTAAATTACATAAAAACTTTCAAGTAGAACAACACATTTTCATTTCTTTCATTACTGACAGAAATATTACTAAGGAAAGATGCAAGAAAATTATCCATAAGTCTGGGAGGGATTTTTGAAGCTAAAGGGTAGAAAGCTGCAACTAACTTTCAAACTCTGTCACAGGAACTTCTTCAACAGCTGTTCATGAATTTTCTGTAGCACCTCCTCTACAGCGTTTGCACTTCTTTTGCTGCAAATTTATTTACTAATTGAAGCTGGGAACCACATACCACTCTAGCCTTCCATTAGGAAGTGACTGATGATTACTGAAGTAATTACCATTACAGTCCTTAACAAAAATAATAACAAAACAGGGATTTTGTCTTTTTCTTAGAATGGATTTGGTTTTACAAGTTATGTAACTTTACTTAAACCCTTGCAAGTGGGAATCTTTTCATCTCCTATAGGCAAATCTATTCATCTCCTTTTTCTTTCGGTGTCAGAGGAAGGGCTTTTCCATGTGGCCATTTGCTGCAGCCAGGCACAACTCTGGGTTTGTCAGTGAAGAGTGGACAGCCTTGCAGGGCATAACAGCTAATCCATGAGTCATGACTGATCCAGCTCCATCAATAACTTACATCTCCTCCCGGACAGAGCCAATGCCATGCTCAATGGATACTTATGGCTGTCTCACAGAAGACTGTGGGGTGATGCTTAAAGTTTTGCTAAGTTTGAACTGTTTGGCAGAAACTGATCTCACCAATCATCTGCCCTGACTTACTTCTGTTTATTTGTTAACTTATTTAGTACCAGTCAAAATAGTATCACATGCCTGGAGATCACACTTCGACAGGAACCATGTCACTACTGGTGCTGAAATAAATGTGCTATTTTTATGCTAAGAAGCTTCAGAAGTACCTGTAGGTTTCACGGTGATTACCCCTCAATAGATGTACACAAGGAGCTGGTTTACTACTGGGATTTCATCATTTCCACTTGAGTTTGCACTCAAACATTACAGTGTGTCTGTACACCTCACACTGTATGAGAGGACACCAAGGCCATCTGCTTTCAAACCTCACATTTTAATAAATCTAAAGAAATGCCAGTACTTTGAAAAAAATTCAAAACCTTCGTATCACTAATAAGTTATGAAAAAGATTTAGTACATATTGTAGGCAACTTTTTAAATTTGCATTTTCTGCTGTAGGGGCTTGGTGTAAGAGCTAGCTGGAAGGAAACTTTATTTTTATCATTTTTTTCCTTCTTCCAAGACAGAGTGAGCCATTACAAAAAATAATTTGTTGAGCTAATTTAAAATTGTTCAAGTAGACTTGCAAGTCATCTGGCAGTAGATTTTTTTTTTAATAATTTGATTTTTCAAGACTCCCCCAAACAATGTATTTTTTCTTGTAATCCAATATTTGCGATTCTGGGTGGACCACATTATAAATGTAGCAATAATCACACTTCTGGAATAGCCTGCTCACACAATATAATACAGGTAGGAGCACAGGAAAATAGGTCACTAGAGCTTATCGATGTGCAGCTGTCAAACCTTTTATTCATCTCAAGGTTTGGTGCTTTCTGGACAAATGCACTATGATTGAAATCCCATTGAAGAAGTAAAGCTTTCAAGGTGAAATAGTATTTCATTTTCATTATCATGAAAGAAAAGAAGAAGAATGTCTGCAGTAGCAGAATGCCCCAGCAATATGTTAACACTGGCAATTCTGTAACATTGTTAAGTGTAAATAGAAAGGTGTTCATTGCTGTCTTTCCCTTTCCTTCTGATGCCCATTCCTTTCCCTTCCTTTCTCTGCACTCTTCCAGCAAACAGAAGTTATAAACAAAAAATGCTGCACCAGAAATTTGTGCTTTTGAGGCATTGTCCACACCACCACTGCCTTCTCTGGAAATAAAAAAAGCCACCACTTTGTCTCAGGCACTTGACAAAGAAAGGCAGAAAACGGCAAAATAACCTTGTTGTTACTTATTAAGCACAGCAATATTTTTACATACTAAAGAGCCAAATTGCAACATTTTGCCTGGTGCAAATCAACTCTCTCCTGGAAGAAGGCTGCTCTCTGTCCTTAATCCTATAAATTTGTCATAACGCTGCTCCCAGTGCTGCTTTACCAAAGAGGGAAAGAAGCAGTTGGATCTTCAGTGCAGCAGCAAAGCAGAGGCTGTCACTGCCAATGCTCCACATCCTTTACACTCCAGTTCGCAGGGGCTCTGCTGCACAAGTGTCTGGAGGGAGCCCTGCCAGACAACACCCATTTCATTATCTGCCCATCAGGTTTCTGAACTGCAGCACTGAAACAAGGGAGTGTGCAGGGGAAATAATCATCCGGTCCCAGCACTGCCCAGGACAAACTGGTAACATGGAGACATTTTTTTTTCTGAATTCCTCAATAGAGAACTAGCAAAATATATTAGAGAAAGCTCCCCAGATTTGGTTGACTGAAATCACAGACAGAAGATCCACTACAGAGGCAGGAAGAAATAGCACCTTGCAGGACATTTTCAGTCAGAACATGAGGCTTCCCACTGCAAGTCCATATTGGGCTGTGTTCAGAGGGAGTAAAAAATAAGGCAGAAGAGTTGTAGAAACAATTCTTTTCTTACCTTTTTTGTGAAGCAAGAGGAAGTTCTTCCTAAGCTCTTGAAGAAGTTAATGCAGAACTGCTTCTTCTGAAAAAAAAACCAAACAGCTTTTAAAAAAACTCTGAACAAACCAGGCTTTAGAGCCTTGGTTTTGTTTCATATCACAAGAACCAGTCACAGTAAGTGCTTCTACAATAAATTTTACCCGTTTTTCTCATTTTCATTTTAATTTGCCAGAATATTTTCTTTCTCTGTTTTAGGTTTAAGCAGATGTACCCACGCTTTCTGGTTGTTAGGGAAATAGGGTTCAGGCAACCATCACTGTATGTGCTCTCTACGTTCACAACTGTTGCTTGACTTATATTTTCAAGTATTTGTTATTCAGCTTATAACATAATTATTTTGCTCACATTCTATTGGTTCTACGGTGGGAACATGATGGGACAAGGATCTGATTGCAGCGTGCTTAGGTTTTTTTAATTTACTTATACTCAGCAGTATAATTTTTTTCTCTGTCTTTATCATGTCCCAATTTATTTTTGCACATTCTAGTCTTTGGGAGAGTTTGGCATCTCACTATGTGACATGAAGAGAACAGCAGTGAGGGCAGTGCTGTACCACCCTCAATCCATGGCCCCAGCACAGGAAAACTGTTCAAAATAATGTGCAAAAGCCTGGGAGCATGTTAACAGTTTGAAATACTCAGGCAGCAGTGAATGCCCTAGATATTACATTTCTTGGCTGTAATCAACACTTTATGGCACCCAGATGTTTATTGCTATTCAGGAAAAGGAAAAAAAAAACAATCTATATCCGTCCCAACAAACACTGGGAGCCCTACAATATCACTGCACTATATTATTAATGGATGGACATGAGTTGCTTGATGTTGCAATTAAATTTGGGACAGTATTTCATTGACCTGTGAAAAGTGAAACCCTTAAAAAGGCAACAAACTGCATCTCCAAGATACAACAAACAACTCTGTTCCTAGGAAAGTTTGTCTCCGACCTCTTGGATACACGGGAAAGGGTAAGCCTAAAACATCTGCTGCAAGATAGGTTTCAGAGAAATCTAATTAACACCATGCCCAGGAACGAGGAGAGCAGATGTATCCTGGATAAAGTCACTGACAGGAGATCACTTTGTTATGCCAACACAATTTTAGCTTGGAAAGAAAAACGTTTGGAAAAGTCTTCATTGAAAAAATCATCATTAAATGACAAATTGTGGCAAAGGAGGAAGAGAATTACATCTCATACAAGAAAAAAAAAATTGCATGAGAGAAAAAGAAGCTGACAGGAGGGATCCCATCCTTGCTTATACTGGACCTTGCAACTGTGAAGGTCAATAAATTAAGAAATGGCTGCAGAGATTCTAGTGAACAGACTAGTGCCCTGAGCTGATAGGAATGTTTTAGAGCTTGTTGAAGGTGTTGGCTGTAATTAAAGCCCAAATAATGGCCTCAAAATACTGAGAGCAGATATCACTGTCTTTTCTGCTTGGATTCAGCAGCAAAACAAGCTTGGTATCTGTGTGACTTCATTGCTAACATGGTCCAGGATAAGGTCCCTGCAATGTACAATAAACTTCTCTGTCACCTAAACAAAAAGGAATCTAGCACTTTTTTTTTTTTCCAAACAAACTTGGACCTATTTTTGAGTGCAAGAGAATAATCTCTCATTATTGCATGTGTGGCCTACCCTTTACGGCGATTTTCACTTTATTGATTGGCATTGCCCAAACCTATTTCACTGCCTCCCCAAAGGACTGAACTCACAGAGGGAGATAAACAAAAAATATCAAGTTCATCATGTTTAGAACTGCTTCTCAGCATCTGTGCTGCCTCTCCTCACAACAACCTTTTGCTGATAGCTTTTCAGAATCATTTTCAGAATGACTGAAGAGGAGCAATGGCAGCCCGGTTTGCTCTGAGTTTTGTGATACGTGTCTGAGAGATTAATGTTTTGATTAAAAGAACCTTGATTGAATTTTCTGATAGAAAAATCTTTCATAAGCACGTGTGCCCCTTATTTTTTGATCTTAGGTTGGTTTTCCTGCTTACAGTGAGGCAGTACATGTAGAGGAGGAGAAGAAGGGAGACTGAACCCAGGCAGTGCTCAGGCGTGTCATGGTTAAATGGTGGGTGGCAGCACACAACAGCCTGTCAGGCTTCATGTTCATTTTAGCGCCAGTTTGGACAGCAGTTTCCCTCCTTAATCAGAGTTCACAGGTTCCCATAAATAACCAGTGACTTCATTGTACTGTCTACTAAACATTTTACAGGTGACAGGTCATGTTTCAGGAATGAAAACAGATATGACACAGATGGCAAGTAACACCCTCATTCATTTGGACTTACAATTAAAAAATTGTCACCTCAGTGTTATTAAGTGGTTCCAAGGAGATTGATTTTTTCCCAGGTTGTTGTTTTGGTTTTTTTTAATTTTTTTTAAGTAGAGGCATGCATTACAACAATCTTTTGATCACATATTTATGGAGTAACTAGTGTCTAGTGGGGAGAGAGGAAGCTGGCAATGAGGCTTCCGGAATTTTACTTTTAAGATAAGTCATTGATCTCTATGTTGCTTTTGGCAAGTCACTTTTCGTGTTAGACTTGATCTAAGCATAAAATACTGTAAATGATGCAGGTGTGCTGAAGTCTATCTAATCTCTGTGAATCATCTTGCAGGATTTAAGCAAAGCAGGTGCCCAAACACCACTGTTGTGGGAGGGTTAAAAAAATCCCAACTGGACTAGAAAACCCAGTACTGTCTTTATTGAGGTTTCAAGGGTCAGTCTCAAAACAAGCAATTTTCAGTTATCATTCCCATACTTTGTGCATCTTCTAGGTTTTTTTTTCATTAAAATGTTTCCTTCAGTCACTGACAAAATAACATATTCTGTTAAGTGTTAATGGTAGGGGCAGCTGACTTTTTTTTTTTTTTTAGTTTCAAGCCCAATTTTTCCATCAACTTAAATCCTGAATAGTTCCTTTACGTTATGATTTTTCATTCACTTTGAACAGACATAAATGAGAATATGTGGTTTAAGGTGGTAAGGAAGCAAGCTTTTGATGCAGAAATTTGAATAGTTAAACAACTGTTATTTAGCTTTCATTTTAGTATCCTGAGATGTAATGGAAGGAGACATCCCATCTCCAGGATCCCATAATTGCTACAAAAATGAAGGCAGAAAGCTATTTTCTGTTGGTAATTTCTGTGCTGCTTACGTGTAATAGCAGTAGAAAAAGAAGAGATTAAGTTATCCATCAGCCTTGGAAGGATGCTCCATGCTCACCAGACAGTAAGAAAGAAGCCTTCAAGATGTTAAATCAAATACAGACATTGCCAAAGAGGAAGGAAGCCAATACACATGGGTAGACAAAGGAAGCCAGCATGCTGAAAAGCTCTGAAATGAGTAAAAACACTTGGATTTGCTGTTGAAGAAATACAGCCTAAGAAGGTATTAAAGAAGGGATGCAGGGTGACAAAAATGCAGGAAAAAAAGGAAAACTTGGGTGCCTTGAGTGAAGTAACAGATGACAAAACAGGCAGCAGATAGTTTTAAGCAAGAAGCAAATGCTGAAAAAGAGCTGACAAGAGTGTGTAAAATAAGTAGAGATGAAAAAAAGGAGAAAGAGGAGTAAAACCAAATACACAAAGCACTGTTCTATCTGAAATCATGTCTTTCTTTCAGTTTCCTGATTCACCCCTTGTGATATTTATTACTCACACCTCTAATCTTTCATATTGTCACCCTTTCTACAACATTTAGCAAGAATCTCTCAGGATTCTGCTCTTCTGTCCCACATGCTCTCAAATGTTTCCTCCACAAACACAACTCAGGCTTCATCTTGATGTCTTGTCATTCTTCTCTCTACTCCAGACCTGTCTTTGCTCAGACTAAAACAGCAAACTGCATCTGTGACCTCTCCTTATGGATCTACATGATGCTACTTCCATAGAGTTATCTACATAAGTAGGAGAGAGCTCTTCAACCCTCATTCTTCCCTAACATGTTCCCTTACCTCTCTCATAAAACAAAGTACCTACAATCTTCTCAGCCTTCCTTTACTGGCCTCTTCTTAGGGCTCAGGGTGTTCTTTAGACACCCAACCTCTCTGTAGCACCTCACATCCAGAGCAGGCCAAACCCTCACAGAATTTTTCTGTATGACATGCAAAGTACACATGTACTTATGCAAACTTTCATACTGGTCTCTGAAAACACAATTTTCCTGACTTAGCAGAGGAGAAGGAGGAAGTGCCTGAAGAAAGGGTGTGTAAGAAAACAGTTAGCTCAAACTTGAGCTGCTCATCTCCATGTTCAAAGCCCTTCTGAGCCTTTGTCCATCTTGTTGGCTCTCCCTGAGCATTAGGAGGTCAACCCCCACCTCAAGTTAGATCATGACCTCAGCACCTTTTATCTGCTTGTTACATTTTAAACAAGCACTTGTTCCCCAACTGTTCAAACACTGGGAAGAAGTCGCATAAATATCCACAAAATTATTCCATTTTACATCTTCAAACAGCTCTTTAAACCACACTATGATGCCCACAAAAGTTTTAACAATGCCTAAATCACTTGTTTTATAAGAACACAGCCAGCTAGTACTGTTTCTTATGTTCCTGTACATCTAAATCTGTTTTATCCTGTCAAATACTTAAAGGAGATGTCTGTATCTCTTTTTGATCTATGTTCATAATGTGCCTGGTATATATCTGTAAATATATATCTGTGAATTTCCAGATGCAACTACACAGGGCCACAGTTCCTATGTGCTGCATTGTTAAGCATAGAAGCATGTACTTTACTAAATCATGCAGGCATAAAGCCCTATAACAGGTAGAATGAGGACCTTGTAAACGAAGCCAAGATTTAAATCACTGACTCCAAAATCTAGATTTTTTACAACAGCTTTATTATTGTCGTAGTGCAAGTATTAAAAAGAAGCTATGATGGAGTTTATGGGGAAGCACTAATGAATTGTAACACAAAACAACAGAGCCTGATTTACAGACCGACATGAACAAAGCTTGCCGGTATTATTCGTATATGATTAGACTAACATCCATAGTTACTAGAAATGAGTAATTTTCTGCCTACTGCTTGTTTATAATTCTTTCTCTTGCTAAAACAGGAAATGTGAAGCCACCTGAATTCTAATTTGGAGAAGAAAGTATTTTGGGGAGATGTGCTCTGTTTTTTAAATATCAACAATATGCCAGATTTTTTTATTAGAATCAAAATCTAATGACCAAAACGTTAAAGCTTCCAGTGCTTCAGAAACCCTGAGCTGAACAGAGATTCACTTATTTACCACATTTTGACATATGCTTGATTCCTCAAAGTCATAATTTAAAATAAGCAATAAGTCTGAAGAACCTCAGTGTTTTAAATGAAATCATTATTCTGCAGACTGAACCTAATGCTGAGGTAATGTAGAGTCTGACCTTTCCAAACAAATCTCTCTTAATAAATGTTCCTCTCTAGTTTCTGGAACAACAGAAGCCTCTAAGGCAGCAACAAACTAGAAACAAGGGCAAGACGCAATAGTGAAGCAAGAGGCAACATGATTTAAAGGTGAAAGGATTTGGATATGACCCTACTGGGCAAAAGGAAGCAGAGAGGCTACATTTTTCATGAGTGCCTAGGGCATGTTTTCTGCAAAGTGTGGACCTCTGGTGAACGGCTCCCTGCAATTCCTGTCTTCTGTTTTTGAATTTTATCAACTTGATTTTTATGTCAAAGAGATGAGAGGTTGCTGTACATCAGTTTACAGCAGGGAATTATCACTACATATACTAGGCATTCATAATAACCACTGGAGGTGCTATTATTTTTACCAGCATCAGTAAGTTTTAATTCCCAGGTATAAAGACCACTTCTTTTTAAAAGTTAGTGTAAATTTAAAAATTAAATAACCCCACATAGACCCTTTGGTAGGATGATGCTTCACTTTTCTGGTAAAGCAGGGATAAAGGATTGCAGCAGAGGTGAGACAGAAATGATGCTAATAACCTACCTGAAATGAATATTTGAGATTTCCTGAGTGAGGATTAAACAAGGGGGCACAGCAGGGGAGCCATCCAGAATCTACAGGGCAGCACTAAGAACCCACTTAGGGCACTTTGGTGGAGTTCTTAAACAAATTGCGCCACTTACCGAGCCCAGGGAAAGTTCCTTTCACATGTAATAGGCTGTAATAGTTCCTCCTTTGTTATCCGGAGCATTCCAGACAATGCAACTCCAGTTAGACACTGCGTCTGATTGGACACCTGGAGAGGTAATAGCATTCAATGACACATCTTCTGAGTGACAGACCAAACACAAAAGGACTTTTGAAACTCGTCTAGGATGAGGTTAAGATACTACACACAGAATCACACGCGGCAGAAATGCTGACAGGGAAGCACAGCAGAAACTTGCTCACACAACTTAAACCCCAGGACTATGTAGTTATCCCGAGATTTCAAAGTGATGCTCTCTCCTCAAAGCCGATTCTTCTTCCAGCAGATGTCTGCTACCAGATGAGGAGCAGCTCTGCACCACTGAGGCCCCACACTGGCTGTTCACTCAATCTTTACTCAAGAGTTTCTTCAGTGAGTTCATACTTAGAGAAAAGTCTGGATGGATTTTCTTTTCCTCCTTCAAACCCTGAACAGATTCTTTAACAGTTTGCATACTAGTTACTGCAGTGTCCTCTAAAAATCCTTCTGGAGAAAATATATAAATAAAAATTCCTTGTACGTTTGGTAACTTTGCTCCCATAGAGGACACAGAGAGACCTATGCTGAGGTAATACTCCAGTTATGCATTCCTAGGTAATGAGCTTTATCTCTCAGGATCAATTTTCCATTAATAGCATTCAGTGCACCATCCAACTTTCAAATTAATTTGAACTGTGAACCCGGGGTGTTCTGATGCTGCTTTTTAAACTACTGGAATGTAATGTCAATATAACACAGAAAATTTATAGCAGTCAGACTTTAACGGCCAAACTGATGCTTACTGGAGAATTTTAAGGCATCTTAATGGCAAGTAGACAGTCCAAATTCAGAGGACACTGGAAAAAAAAAATAAGATAAAAACAAAAGACCAAACTTGGAGAACATTTTTTAAATACAGAGCTTTCTGCCGTTTCTACCTTAGCGGTTGACTCAGTAAGATAAGCAATCTAAAACTGCTTTTATCAGGATTGTCTGAGGCAAGAAAAGAAAGCCTGCTATGCTATTGATCTGCAAGAAGTTTATTTCTTCCACTCTGCAATGTTAAAGGAATCAATCTCTTAACTAAAGAAAAAATAATAGTATTGATAATCAAGATGACGGCTGAGCTTTTGTAGGACAATGAGCGCGTTGTGTTGGGGGTGTAATAGCGTAAATGCCAAGTTTGATTGTGTCTTTGACACTCCAACTGGTAGGTTATGATTACTGGAATCGATTCTTGACAATGAAAGGGACATCTCCAAAATTTTCAGTGGGACAAGCCAATTATTAGGACACTGACTGCATTAATCTCTCAGTGCTGTGCATGGCACAGGTACATTTTATTACACATAGTCCAAAGGTCTGAGGGCACATTCAAGTGAATGCAAATGAACTAACTGTAGCCAATGTCACCTTAAAGTGCATTTCTAGCCCTTTATCTGTGGCTGTATACATGAGCTTACATTCTTACCTGCTTTATTTAATGTTTGTGTGGGGTTTGGGCTTGTTTGGATTTTTTTGAGGAAAGTTTTCTGGTTGGCATTGTTTTGGTTTAAAAAGCAAAAAAATCTGCTATATAAAAAAAAAAAATTGGAAAAAGTTGCTTAAACTTCTATAATTAATAGTTTTGCCAGAATCCAATACCTTGTTACAGGAAGCAAAGATTAAACTGTTTGCACTTATCTAGAAGTGTACAGCCAAAAGATAAGAAATGTCAATTGTTTTCTTGCAATTTTAATAAGCAAGCAAATATCACCAAACGTCAATAAAGCTTTGGAATATTGAGGTTTTGGCTGTGAAATGCAAGTTATAACTATTTTAGGAGTCATAGTTAAAGATGTACACCAATTAATTTAAACCTTAACGGTAGTGAAAATATACCGTCCTTCAAGAAAAATGTTATCCATAAAATAGTCTGCTTTATCATGGAAAGGATATCCAAGTTTATCAGTGAAGTGAGAAAGTACTGGCACACAGAGTAAGTACTGCAGATCTCTGGGTACTGGAGAGGATGGAAAGAATAAAAATAGGGGCGTTGCTATAAAAGAAGTGCACAGACATTCAGAGTAACAGTGGAAAAAGCCTGTTTTCTTTGCAATTCCTCAATGAACCGAAGCACAGTGAGTGAGGTTACACACATCAGTCCATCCCTGACCTTTTCCTCTCTGCTCTGACTCTCAGGTGGGCACCTCCCTGGAGCTGCATCTGCATAGGAATTACCGCCTTTTTTGTGTTTGTTTCCAGCGGGTGTTTTGGGGTTGGGGGTTTTTTTCCTTCCCCTTTTTCTGTCCATGGCCTTTTAGAAGATGATGCAACATTATAATTTAGGGAGTGATCTGTCTTTTCACCCATAGCAAAGAAGGAGAAACACAGCTGAGCCTAACAGAACACACTATGACTTCCAGAGCTGGTACCAGCCACAACAGCAATGGAATCAGCTGTGGGAGAATTCAGCTCACAGCTTTAGGAAACCTCATGGAGGAAGGAGTCTGACTCCCTTTTTTCAAGTCTTGCCTTTGCCTCTTATTCTCAGGAAAAGCAGCTAAATAATATAGATGCTATCTGCATTTTGACACTGCCTAGTGCAATGGGGCTGGGGCCTTTGAGAGGCTTGCAGTGTAAATAACACAGAGTAAATAACAATGACATGTGCTTTTTAACTGCAGAAACTCATCAACCATGCTAAAACATACATCACACACGCTGCTACTGTCTCTCACTATTCATTAAAAGAGAATGAATCCTGAGGGAGGCATCACTGAATACAGATATGTCCCCAACACACCAAATCATATCCTGAGCCTCCAGTAAAGCTAATAAAATCATATTAAATACATTCCAAAAGTTCCCTTGGCTAAGTCCAAGCCACTTGGGCAATTTATAATTTAAAGGAGAATATAAGATTAGAGTGACAAAAATAGTGTGCTCTAGAATTTGAAACAACAGTTTAACTGTTTTGTCATGTTCAGAGGATGTACTGGCTTATAGTACATAGTACTGAAATTGGATGTAGAGAACTCTGAAGTTCTCTGTATTGTCACTTTCATAAATTGTATGTAATGTTGGACTCCCAAATAAATGACAAAAATATACTTCTTGTATAATCAGTATAGTCAAGCCCACTCTGTTTTAAAGATAACAGTTTGTGACAGTGATTGCACATATATATATGTACATGTTATATCCACCCTAACAGTCAATAGCATCCTACTCTCTGGGATGATGTGGCTTTAAGTGGCAGTGACTGAGATGCACCCTCTGCCCTTGTTTGAGCTTTGACCTTTAAATGGTGTAATAGTATAGTTTTATTATTTTAATCAAAAATCTCACCATGTGACCGATTATGAGGCTCTTACCATAAACAGTGATTCTTTATGAACAAGTGCACTGAAATTCAGCTTGAACTCTGCAAAAATATCTTAGTAAGGTATTTGAATGATTAAGATGATATCAAGTGCTATTTCCATTCAACAGCAGAGGCTCTGACGCTGTCCTGAAGCAATGCTGGGTACAGTCCCTTTCCAAGCAGAGCTGTTTCACCACCCGAGTTCTGCCCCAGGCCCACAAAACAATGTAACAGTAGGCACACCAGTAAAACCTGCACTGATAGTAACTTGATCTTTTTTTTTTTTTTAATATTTACAGAAGGGACTGCCTGCATTGCCCTTCCAGAGAAATATAATCTCTGGACACTTTCTCCTCAGCAAACAGTCTGTGTGAAGTGCTGGTGAGATAAATAAGTTTAGTGTGCTGTCAAGTGACAACTTCATATTTATGTTTTTCCCTATATTCTGTTGAAAACACAAAATTTCATTTGACTTGTCTCTGGCTCAAAAGCAACCTGATGATACTGGGTACTGACTAGAACTAAAATCCCCTAAATGAAGTTGACTGGTAAATCCTAAAGCTTATTGTTTTACAAGGAATCCTCCCTTTGACAAAGAAGGTCTATTTGAGGTAATCAGAGCTTTTCAAAACTTCTCTTATTTTTATAGACTAAACTACCATGGAAGATTAATCTAAAAACTATGCAAAAACCCAGGTACCATTTTCATCCAGAAATAAATAATTCTAGCATGCTGTATTTTGAGATATACCAGGGAGGCATTCAGATAGACAACTTATAACAGGACAAGGTGAAAGGGAAAAAACCCCATACTTGCACATATGGTAGCATCAAAATCTGTAAACGCTCTCTTCCAGTTCATCTTAAGTCTTAAAAACTGTAGGAACCCTTAAAACAAAACTGTTATTATTAATATGTCTGAATATGCTAAGACACAAATTTCACTGAAGCCACCTTCATTTAATATGAATTTCTTCCCGGACTAAGCAACACACTGTCTGTAACTTTTTCTGGAGCACCTACAGAACTTTTCAACCAGAAGAAAAGAACTCGCCTGGGTATTCAAATAACCAGACAGAGTGGGTGCTGGCTGCATTTTGCTATCTGAAGATTTCAAGAGCAAATCTACATTGCCATTTTGAGAGACAGTTTTTTCCTAGTCTTAGAATAAGCTGCTTTTCACACACACATTAACACAAAACAGTGGAGGGAGGCATTCCTTGATGCTTTTCATTTGTTGGAGGATGAGATATAAAAGTGACTGTGCTGTAGGTGGTTGCTGCACTGTCAGCTAAATGAGGAAAAGCACCAGGGAATTCTGCAGATCTGAGTCCTGTGGGGGTTCTGCGGAAGGACCTGCTGAAAATGAACAATGTTGCCATATACCCCTAATAACAATAAAACCACAAACAAACAAACAAACAAATCCTAAAAAACAGTAGCCTTGCTGTTCTTGGACTCTTTCCGTAACAAGTTCCACATGAGAACACAGTGACATCAGCCCACTCAGCACTGCTGCACAGCAAGTCAGAACATCACTTCTTGGCCCAGGAATGCTGAGTGAGCACTCTGACATCCCAAACCTCCCTCAAATGATTTGGCTCAGGAAAAACCACAGAGACGCACTCATTTTTGACTATTTACTGGAGCAAATTCTCAGCTTCTCCGTTATGTAGGGTCTAGTTCTACCCTCATGTGCTCCTGCTGCAGCCCTGCCAGACACAGAAAGGGTTTCTCCTGCAGCTGCAGTGACACAGTCATTTCTAGCAATTCAATTCCATAGTGCACCTAATTTCAGTGGAAGTTACAGATCATAAATGCCCAAGAGCAGTACAAGGAATATTTGCTGGCCTCAATTCTCCTTCTCCCTTCATTCTTTCTATTCCAGACATTTAGCTCAAGTCAATCTCTTAAAAAACCAAGGGATTCCTAAGAGAAAATTAAACTAAAGTAAGAATGACCATAACAAATAGTTGATTAGTTTAAATGAACTGGAGAACAATTACTGAGACAATGAAGTGATAAAGTAAAATGAGGGAAATAATGTGAAATAATGAAAACAAGCTTCTTGGCTAATTCTATCACAGTTCTTATGAGATTCAATTCAATATGTAAGGTTTTGACAATGGCAGCAAGTTGCAAGAGAAATCTAATGCGAAATTCTGTGATGTGAGTTTATTTTCTTATACAGCATTTAACATCTAAAATCCCTTTCTTGATATCTCTGTCTCACAATGTTTTACTAAAATGTTTTGCTAGTACATCTGAACTTCCAGACTGGAGTTGGCCTGGAAGGGGTTGAGGGACTTTGTTCAATTCAGCAGCCATTGGGAGGACAGAAATTCCCCCACCAACACACCCTCTCCCAAGCAAAAAATTCCCACCCCTTGGAACTTCTACACAGCCACTGAAGGCTTCAGCCCTGTCTTCTTAGATAATGGAGAGACCAAAATACCTACCTGCAGCACTTCCTTAGCAACAGATTTAAGGAAACTCATCCCTGTGAGGTGGTTGCTAATTTTTGCCTAATTACTGGTTCTTTGTGAGGTCTTCACAAAAACAGCCAATTTAATTTATGCTGTAAAATATTAATCTCTCAAAATGCAGTGACAAGAACTTATCCTTAGGAGTCCAGTACTCTCTCCCAGATAACTTTCAGGGTGCACTTGTTTCTGGAGGATACATTAACTATTAAAGCTCATATCAGTACATGTCAACCGAAAACCAGGGACAGCAGAATCCACAAGCTCTACTTTCTCCTCACCAGTCCCTCTGCCTGTCCTGCACCTGCTGCTCTCTGGAGAGGTGACTGCTCCTTCCACACTGCTGATAAGCATTCATGTTTCTATTTTTAAATAAGGGAAAGTATTGGCAGTTTAACCTGAAACAAGCTACTTCCTCACCACGTCTCACTCCTTTGATCTGTAGTGACTGTAGAGTCTGTGAAGGCTTTGAACCACAGATTGTCTCTTGGTGTCTTTGTAGAGCACCTCCCACAACAGAGGATTGATCTCACCTGGAACCTTTCAAAATTGCTGCCACCAACATGACTGAGCTAAAGTGGTGGGAGGGACATTAAAACCATCACTTAGCTAAAGCTTGAATTTGCTCTCTACAGAAAGGGTTTTACTCTTAAAAACTGGGGTTTTACACTTAAATCCAAATTATCCTAGAGCAGGGTGTCTTCCTAAAGCAGAAAATTTAAATAAATGAAAAACATCCCCCACAATTACTAACACAGCAAATACAATAATTCAATCTAGATGTCACAGTTTTAAACTTGTGGTCAATGCACAAGTCAAGCATTATTTCATGATAAATCAATTATGAAGCCAATCAAGAATAATTTACAAAGAACTGTATCTCTTTTTTGCATATTCAGTCTCCCAGCCGAATCTCTCATCATCTTTGGTACTTTCAGTCTCACTTCTGAATGATGTTGTCATCATGCATTTTATTGATATTGTAAGAAATCATTGTTTACCATCCCCACAATTTTCTTGTCTTCAGTTTGTGATGTTTGTCTGCTCCTTAAATGCTTTAAAATCCTTTACTAGAGATACAGAAGTCATGTCGTGTCAATTTTTCCTCGGTTTTCTCTCCCTTTTTTTTTTTTAAACTACCCACTTTCTTTATTTCTCCCATCCTTCCCATGTTCCCTGAGAGCAGAGCCCAACCCCCATCTGGCTCCCCCCTCCTGTCAGGGAGTTGGAGGGAGCCAGAAGGTCCCCCCTGAGCCTCCTTCTCTCCAGAATGAGTCCTCCAGCTACACCTCATATCACTTACACTCCAGACCCTTCCCGAGCCCCACTGCCCTTCCCTGGACAAGCTCCAGCACCTCAATGTCTTTCTAGAAGTGAGTGGCTCAGAACTGGACGTGGTATTTGAGGTGTGGCATCACCAGTGCTGAGTACAGACATCATATAAGACTTCAGAGAAATATCTATTTTAATGTCAAAGAATCATACTTTTTATGTAGCCTTGCTCATTAAAAACAAACAAAAATCCCACACAGAGCTATTACTATTCTCTGCAGTTGTATTGCATCAACAAATCTGAAATTAAAAATAAATCTAAGGAAGTTATTTCATATCATTGTTGAGCCCAGTCAGCTTTTCCTTTGTGTATCAAGATGAGCTATTTGATGTTTACAAGCCACAAAATGTCTAAAATGGTGTACAGTTTTATATGGACACTGACACTAGTACATTAGTATTGTACTTGTCTCTGGCATTTAGAGCAGTTGTCTTTTTGAAATAAAGCATGCATTCAGTGAAGTATCATTAAGGGCAATTGAATTGCCCTTCATCTGTTTCTGGGGCTCTGAGGACTAAAAAGCAGCATCTGGAAGCTTTATGGGTATTATCTGGCTTTCTGTTTTATTCTGCTTCGGCAGACTTGTGTTTTCACACATTAGACTCAAAGACAAAAGGATTTCCAGCAATAACCTCCTTCTGATGAAACTCATCTTTATCTGCTGCTTCTTGTTTCTTAGCAAGAGATGAAAAAATCCTTTATGGGCATAAGATTACTTAAATCAATAGTGACTTGTCCACGCACAGCAGGGCTCAGTTGCCTGTTCATCAAAATGTCTGTTTACTGGCTGCACTGACTGTCAGTGGGAACACTCACCTGTCCAAGCACTTAGCTCAGTGTTAGAGTAAACAGGGACACTAAATATTCCAAATATTCACATTTTCAGGCTTATTGGTATCAGGGGCAAAGTTTCTCTGTTTATGATGGCAGTAATGCTACACTTGAAGACAGCTGGCAGTTCCTAATAACTGGACAGCTTGTTGTCCATAGCGCAGCAAGTCCCACCTTATCATGCATCCAAAAAAGTGGCTGGTACTTGCTTCCCAGGAAACTTCCCTGAGCTTGCAGGCTGGGCTCAGTCCCAGGGATGAGTCTGTTCAGCTGTCACTGGCCTCTCTGTCCAGACAGCTTGCAAAGTGATTACTACATAGCTATGAATTACACACCTTGAAAATCAGTTCTCTTTGGCAGCCCCACGATCCCCTCTCTGTGCCTGCTGGCTCCTTTGACCTCTGCTCTCTGGACAGCACTTTATACCACACTTATTGGATATTTAACTTCTCATTTTCCTTGCACAGTGCCCCAAACAGCCAGTCTGACTCTGACCTGCCAGCTAATCCCTGCCGGGCCAAGCTAAAGATATGCTCCTGACATACGGTTAGCTGGCACATTTTGGTGAGCATCTGGAGGGAATACCCCAGGCATAATGATTTTGGCTGGATTAAGAGAAGTGCTCATTTATTATATCACTTGAAACCAGTTTGTTCAACAGGGCATTTTCAAGGCCAGGTTATTGTGCCCAGAGCAATGAAAGCACTACAAAGAGCTGTCACTGCCAGGAGGAAACACAAACCGGAGTTCCACCAACGCCCAGATTTATACCCCTTCCACAAAGGGGCAGTGCCTGCCAGCTCCCCAAACATCAAAATGTTCCTTAACACAGACTTCAAGAAAAAATAGTCAGGCACATCTGCTACAGAGATACAAGTCACTCTTCATGAAATAAGCCCATGGAATAAGCAAAAAGTTCTTTGGAATATCTTTGGAATATTTTCAGAGGGCATTCACCCTCCTGTGATCCCAGGAAAAAATAGAGATCCTGAAGTAGGCAAGAAAAACTTTCATTCTCCCTGTATCCTGGGAGAATTTTTGCTATAAAAAAGAAGGGATATGAACTGAACTAAGACTTGTCCATGTAACCATGTAAAGAACATGGATACCAGTAGAAAGCACAACTTCTGGAGAACTGTGGGTGGAAGGGAAGGAAAAAGTGGCTAGTTTCCATTTTCTCTCCACGAAGGCTGAGTTACTGTGGAAATAAAAGGACTGAACCATCCTTATCTGGTGCCTCAGTCCTTTCCTTTATCAGGTGTCAGCCTGGTCTCCAGCTATTAATCAAACCAGCCTTACTTCATTAGCTTCTTCACCTTCTCCTGGATCTTTTCCCACCCTTGACAGAGGATGCTGTGTCACACAGAAGGAATTTTGGTCAGGTAGGGCTCTTGACATCTGCAGCATTCTCACCAATGCATCAGGCCACCAGCGACCCTGGTAATCTCATTTTTGAGGGAGAAATAAAAGGGGGGGGGATGAGAGAATAAAAGGGGCAGAGAGGGAAGGAAACACTCCTCCAAAGAGCAGGTTTCAGAATAAGCATACCTTAAAGAGCACTGGCTGACTTCCCTTCTGAACACTGAATACAGAGGGGTCCTACAGAACCTGACCTGTTGATTTAGATACCTACTCCAGGAGTACCAAAAATGAAAGACAAAATGGGAAGGGGAAATAAGAGTATAAGAATTAAATATCACAAACATTATGTGGCTTAATAGGTTTTCCTGGTATGGGGTAGGATGACATATTTTAGCCTTGCAAGTATCATTTTTATTTTCTTGGATTATTGTTGTTTGATAGTTTAGAAATCATTTAATTCCTCTGAACAGTCAGTAAGTCCGAGTGATTCTTACTATTTTCCTCTTGCATATAAGTGGAAACAAAGCCTGTTTTTATTAATTCCTGTTAATAGAACACAATCAAGAAGTCCATTGTCATTACCAGAAGGTTCTGCTACAATACCACAACAGGCAATCTACACAAGTGAATAAAACACAACCCTCTGTTCCCTAAATGACAAGGGCAAAGCACTAAATTCAGATTATTTTCAACCAGCCAAAGAAATCAAACCTTTGTTAACATAGTCCATAAAATTAATCAGGCAAAAAACCTTTCTATTAAGTTAGCAGTCATGTCACCCTCAGTATTTTAAATAATAAACACAAGAATGACTTAAAAATTCCACAGTGTCAGCATAACACACCTCATTCAATTCAACAGCCTTGAGTCTGCAGAAACTTTCGTTGTAAAAACTTTCTGGAAACCAACAGAAATTTTGCCAAGTGTTTGTGCACGGATTTTCCCTGATCTTGTTATATAAACTTACAGTTTCCATGCTGCAAACATCATGGATAGCATAGCAAGAACACTACCCTTTGAAATGCCAGATTGCTTGGACACTGAATTCAAAGAATTTTTTCATTCTGACTATTAACATCTGAAAGCCCAGCCAGACTTGGAGAAATACTCTAATTTATACAAGTTCTCTGTTTAGTTAATGGAAAAATACACCCTTTTGCCCCCAATCCAGTTTGGTGTGTGAAAGCATAGACATTTCATTCCAATAGAGCATCAGAGCACAACACTAAATTTTGTACACTCTTAGCATGATTACTTTGCAATTATGGCATACGTATTATGGCAATCCCAAGTAAATTATGAACTCTGTACATTACAAAGGCACTGTGAAACACTGATTGATTTGGACAGTTTGTAGTTAATTAAGTTCATTTCCAATTCCATCTCTTCACACAATTTCAAAGCATTCTGCATTGAAAGCCCATTTTCAATTAGTAAGGAGGATGAAACAAAAAAGAATTAATTATAAAAGTGGCAATCCCCATTTAAATCTTCATAGTGCAGCAATTATTTATGTTAAGTGTTGAGAAACTGGAGAGTTGTACTTGTCTAATATAGTTTTTTCCTTGATATGTATCGCATATATATTAAATCTGTACAAAGTAGTGGCATAGCATTTTTTAAAGTAAGGACTAAATTACTGCTCACAAACTTGTACAAAGCTCTAAAAGGTAGAAAAATGCCTGTGCTTGGCTAGAGCCAAATTAAGTGTCTTGGCTTGATTCTTCTCACTGCTACTGCATTGTTTCCTTAAGGTAATTCCATTACTTGGATTAAAGCAAACATCCCCATGGAAAAAGCAGTGAAGGAATACTGATATCAGTAGAACTTTATGCTGCCAAGGGACCACCCAAAAGCAGTGATTCAGTTTTATTCTGGTGTTTGATTCTGTTCAAAATGCCACTGCATGTCACCACAGGGGAGTATGGGCAGGAAAGCTTTCAGATACCATTTTCTAAAATCCCTTCCATGGGTACATGCTCAGATCTTTACATCTGGTCATCACTTTCAGATTTTAATAAAGTGAGAAGTAAAGAACCTCACACTATCTATCTCTTTGCAGAATAGGTCCAGGCACCCTTTATCAAACTGCTTTTATAAAGAGTTACAAATAACACCATTCATTGTACTTCTGGGAACATGAGTAAAAAAAAAAAGATATCACCACTTGAATTACTGATGTTATTCTTCTACAAAACAGATGTTCCTTAGCTCATTAATACGTTGCTTCATTTGAGCCAAATATCTCCAATGCCCATTAAAAAGAGAGAGAAGGAAAAGACTCAATGTATTTAGAAGCATCATTTAAAGATGACATATCTTAATTTGCTGATTGTTCACCTCTATCAAAGATTGTCAGCCACAAACATGACACCAAAATGAATAAGGCCAGCAGATGCACAGTGCTGTAAACCAACTTTTCAAACTTCGTTTGCTGGATTCTAAACTGTCACCTATCAGCCATTTGCCACTGGCATTGACTCCCTGCTCCAGTGCCAAGATGACTTCTTTAACCACTGGCACAAGCTCCATGGCCTGACTCGGGGCTGGCTCATTCCCTCTGTCCTTTTCTCTGCCACTTTGGTAGCAGGCTTTGTAACAACACAGCAACAGCGCAGCAGGAGGAGAATGATGGGCACCAGAAAACAGAACATGATTTAGGGCAGGCAGAAGGACAGCCAATAACAAAAAATACAACCAGAAAGCTAAAACAGAGAGTAGGTCTTCATTAAATGGGAAACCTAAGTTAAAGGGAGAAAAGGGAAAGTGAAACAAATGCAGACAGTCTTGAAGCTTCAAAAATGAATGCAGATTTAAAAAAAAAAAAGAACAGTAGAAATCTGTCATGCTTGTGAGCTACCTGCAGTATTCTGTGATGTTCTCCGCTCTCACTGAACTATTCAAGGCTTTATTTTCCAACCATACAGGCAGAAATATATTTGAACTAATCCTATCTTTTTTGTTGGTTTGTTTTGTCCAGGTACACTCGACTCTCCTGCATTGGCTCTTCATCTGAGGAGCACGGGCTTATCACAGTGACCAGCACTGATCACAGTCACAGCTGTGACAGACAAACAAGCAGGAAAGGTGCAGACACTGAAAATTCTGCATCACTCAAGAGCTTTGAAGGAGCAGGGCCCTGTCGGGGTATTGTGTACTGCTCAGGTCACAGAGAATTCAAGGCAGGTGAGTTCAGATTCAGACTTCATACCATGATCTTGAGAAAGCCACAGCAGCTTCTCCCAGACACACACCAGTAATGGAACCACTGCACAAGTGCTGGTCCTGCAGTGGCCCCACCTCGGGCAGAGGGAATCCCCCATCAGCTGGGATCTGTCTGACTGAGCTCTACAAAACTGAAGAAGCACACAGCACCTGTGTAAGTCCAGAGAACTGGAACCATTGCTGCCACTTAAATCAACAGCTGAGCTCCCCTCAGTGTCAGCAGAAATAAGCCGAGGCCTCCTGTTTCTTAACAACCTCTTCAAAATAACAGCAGCAACAAGCGCAGGATTGGGTTGACAATCATTTACATGCAAGTGTGACCTTTTTACTCAGTGGTGACATTTGTATCCTATTAGCAAAATACTGCATTGTATTTAAGCAATAACTGCATTTTCTATGGAGACAAACGACATGTAAATCAATAAATGACGAGGCTGCAGGCCAAGCACGTTATTGATTTTCAGTCATGTTCATCTCTGAGCTTAATGCTGAGAAAATACAGTATATGCTATGATTTTTTACAAGTTACATCTTCTGGGCCAGATAGAAGTTTTCTGAGAATTAAGAAATAAGAAAGGTGCTCTCCAGCTGAGAGAGAAGAGATTAAAGAGGAGTGAGAATTCAACAGCTGTAATCGAAGTTAACACCCAGCATCTTAAAAGCAAATGCTGAACAGATCAATAATGGCTTGTATGACACCCTTGTCATCTCCTCAGCTGTTATGGTTGATCACACTATGCATGCATATCATCTGTATCAAACCAGTGGTTAAATGTAACATCACTGAAACAAACAGGAGGTTTACAGAATTCTTGGTGAGAACCACTCTTACTGCTTTTGCTCTTCATCAGAAAACCAAATTATTCAAAACCCACCACAACTGGACCCCAGCAAGGGGTGGATCTGAAGAAGGGCTTTCCTGAAACATGAACAGTGTGTTTCTAAATATGCTACCTTTTCCAGATGACAACATAAATTAGAAATATTAATACAAAACTAAGAAGAGAAAGGGATAATCTCCCTGTTTTCCTTTTATAAATAAATAATAAAATTCAAGGGTCAGATTTTCCTGCAAATAGGCTGTGAGAAGGCCAACTTTCAGAGGAAAGCAACTTTAATTTAAGAACCAGGCAGTCAGTTATTAATGATACGGTATTCCAATACTTAAATCAGGACTATGGTTTTATACAAATTTGTTTTTAAAAACACAAGATTAAGCAGTTCATGGTAATTTTTAAAACCACAAACTTAAGCAGTTCATGATTTCTCTCTTCTGTAACTGCAGAGAGAAAAACAAGAAAAATCTGGAATGGCTTTCCTAATGGATTAAAAAGTCATGGCTACCTGATCCCCCTGAAATGTGCACAAGTGGTCTGAACCTCCTGAAACCAGAGCAGTGAGTGAAGAAAAACCTCAACACACAGGCAGCCCCAGCCATGCTGGGAAGGTAAAGGAACCTTTGCTGCCAAAGGTACCAAGTCACCACCGGGAATATGAGACAAGATGTTGTCAGTCACAAGAAATAGGAAATTAATTACATCTAACTGGAATGTTATTGCAGTAGAAGCACTGACTTTTCTAAATCTCTTCCTAGATCATTAGTAAGGTAATTGACTCTTAAGTAAGGAGACTTAGCCTGATTTGGGATATTGTTTCCCATACATTTCTCTCTGATGGCCATAATTTAAGAACCCAGTGTTTTTAACTTCTTTACTGTTGTAAATTATGTGAAAGAAAAACTCTTTGCACTTGTAGCCATAACACCAACAAGTGGGGTGAGGAACAAGTGGGGAATAATCCTGCAATACTATTTTATGCTGACCAAACCTTTCTATATAATATAAAAGGAGCAGACACAGACATTCATTTCACCCACAAAGGCCAATTTTCCTTCCACTAGGCATTATTTTGAATATAGATTATACAATCTAAATGCAGTTGTTCAGTATGTAAGACTCTATAGTATCCTACAATCGAACCAACAGGTTAAGACACTTTTCATCTGACTGCACTAAATTATTGATCTACTGGTCCCTTTTTCAGATTTTAAATCACCTAAGCAGAAGGAAAAATAAATGCATTAAGACTTTCCAGTCTCAGTTAGAAAATATATGTAGGTAGTTTGAGTCCCAATAGTAAAAATAATCACATAGAATATCTTGCAGTAATCCATCTGATTTTGAATTAACCGCTCAAAAAGCAGTTTATTTTTAAAATATATTTTTAGTTTGCTTGAGAGTTGAGTATATAAGTTCCATCTATCAATTCCTGCAGTTTGGGTATTATAGTATGAATAATATATGCCTTTGTCATGTGAATAAGATAACAGCCTTCACTCCTCAGTGCTCTACATTTCTTGCTCCAAATGTGACATAAAAGACAATTTTCCTCAAGTAGCTGAAAAGGAATTTGGAATAAATGAATTATGAATACTTCAAGGGAGATAGACACTATTTTTTTTAGGAAAAAAAAAGAATACTAAGCAAAATATCAAGAATTATTTATTAAATTTAGTCAGGCACTCATAAGGGCCTAAAGATTTAGCTGAAGAGTGGCATCTATTCTCAAAAAAACACACTTGACTACTTGCACTTAACATCTTTTTAAGTTACCACTTTAAAAGTTTCTTAAGTCCTTTTGAGCCTTTTTCAATAGCCAGCAAGCAGCATGCCCCTTGACCACCTGCAGGGGTGAATTCAGATGGATTCAATTCTGGTAACTTTGTCTTATTTTCAAAATTTTTTGCTCTATTTTATTTATTATGGAGGCTCTGGCAACCTTTTCTGAAGCATCAGGAAACTGCATCTGTTTAAAACAGGTTCCAAGGCTGGGCAGAACACAGATACCATCCCATGCAGCAGCTCCTGAGCTCTTGTTTGGCAGAGCCACGATTTGTGTTTCTGAAACAATTCAAACAATATATTTAATTATCTGGTTCTTTGTCCATAAAGCAGCATTATGGATCTGCCTGGACCCTAACTAGAGTACATATAGCCTTGGCAGCCTAAATAATCATGAAAAATTATGAACTCACAAGAACCACTATTAAGTGATCATTTGGCCCACAACATATGACTGAAACCTTCTCTGTATATATTTTTTTGGCCTGTGGCCTCCCTCCCCATTTTTTCTTTATGCTCTTAAAAAAAGTAAAACAAAGTCTTAGCTTTCCCATTTTTCACTACCTCAGACAAAACGGAACTGGAGCTTTATTGTGACAAAGAGTCAGGAAAAAGCCCAGTACATATTTGTTTGGAACTAAGAACTGTTTATTTTTCTGATTTGCTTTTTTTTCCAGGTTTTTAACACTCGGGCACACACAGTTATTTGGACTGTCACAACAAGACATCTCTGTGTTTGATGTATGGTGAAAGAGTCATAGAAAAAGACAGGAGTGGAAGAGCCAAACCATTACAGGCAAAATTACAAGCAGTCATGGTGGGAGGGAGAGGGAAAAGAAGAAAACAAGATTCCACAGTGTAATAAATTCAAGAAAGCCCTGAAAACATTAGAATTGCAAACATTTTCAAAAGAGAGTACCTGGATTTATGTTTTAAAATGTGTATATATCTTTATTTTTCAGGACTAAAAAGAGTAAAATGAGGATTTTCAGAAATAAATGTTTCTCTGATAACTCAAAATGATTTTCAAAATTGTTTTTCTTTTCCTGTGCCCGAGAAAAACACAATTTAGGATAACTCAGCAAAATTTTCTTTCTGCCTTCTCCTCTGGTAAAATCAGCAATCTAATAAGATAATTTATGTCCACAGATGTAATCAGTAACTTTATGGACCTGCAACAGCACTTTACAAAAACCTTGGGAGAAGCCTTGGGCTGGTGGTCACAATGAGAAAGCAGCCCAACAGTTTAACAGCAATGCACTTGGGCTTTTATTCTGCTATGGGATAGAAAATATCCTCATGTCAGATATTTTAATGCTCTGACCTTTAAAAATCACAAGGAACCCAAAGAAATGCCGCAGATGGATAATGGTTAATGATGTTCACCAAAGCCCAGAGACATCCTACCCAAGGAAACAAAGCCATATCCCTGCCTCTCCCGTCACCCTTGTTAGAAAGGGAAAGTCACAAGCACTAAAGCAGATGATAACATTCGTTTTAAAGGAAATGTTAATTGAAATTGGCATACTGCTGCTCACAGCTAGGAATGGGACCCCAAGAGATCAGCAGAAAGAAAAGAAAAAAAAAAAAGGTGAGTTTTGCCAGATGAGCACTGATTCCCAGCCAATGATGGGGAGGGCTTCATGTTTGATAATCCATTTTTAACTACAGCAAGATTAACTTTGACCTGAATGAAAAGCCATTTCTTAAGTGCAAAAAGCCTATTATCTGCTCTTTTAAGCACGTGAGTGGGAGGTGAAGAAAACAGTCACACAAGATCTACACTTTCCTGATTATTTTTTTAAACAGATACTGGAACCTGAAAATCTCAAAATAAGAAATAAAAATATTCATTTTAATGCATGCCATGTAATGCTTATCACTTAATCACTGCAAAGTGCTGTCAGGTTTAATTACAGTCTTCAGTGGCCCAGCAAGATGAATAAGTCATGAATCTTAACACCCAAACCATGAAAGTTAGCTCTCTCCTCCCCTCCCAGTGCGTCCTGGATCCCATAGAAAAACCAACATATTTTAACCTGCATTTCTAACCAGAACAACAAACTAAAGCAAATAAAGTCTTTGTTAAAAGCTGGTTTTATAGCAGGGACCAAAGTTTACTTATGGGCAAGAAATAACCTAAATCAGCCTCGCTCTGCATTCGTTACCGTTTAGTAAAGCAGGAGCTATCCATGGCTGCAGCTGCTGGACAGCCCTTCGGAACAAAACATCCAGGTATCAGTTACTGCAGTGACTGAGCAGAGAGACAGAACAACCTCAGAAAGCTCATTGCAGCAGCCTGTCAAGTCCAGGACTTGCTTGCCTACCATCAGGAACTGTGGCACTTTTCCCAGGCATAAAACTCCAGGGATAAGACCTCTTCAAAGTTTTTTTCCCCCTGCTCTGCTCTACCTCCCAGGCATCCTGCTGGCAAGAATAACCCCTAAGCCTTAAGCTGCTCATTTCCCCAGGAGCTTGTTTATTCATGAGATGTACCAACACCTGAACGTTTTGAGGAATGGCACTTAAGAACCTGATCAATGAAACATCTTTCACTGACTTTGGAAGTAAGTCCAATTTCAGACGAAGGTATGAAACGCTATTCAAGGTATCCAGCAACTGTTCTCTGATACTTTGAGGGACATGGTAATAATTTTTCCTTGTTACAACTTGGAGAATAGAATATAATTGAGAATAGAATACAACTTGCTGGCCTTTGGGAATGATCCATTACAGGAGACAGGTCTCTGTGCCCAGTTTTCCAAACAGATTTATTCACATCTCCAGTCACGAGAAAAATCAATACAACTACAAATTGAAGATTGTGTCAAAGTCACAGCCCCACAGCAGCCACTCTTTGTAGGGTTAGACCCTTGGCAGCTGGACAATTCACTTCCTTTGTGCCGCAGGGTCACCCCTTCCCCAAGCACTGCAATGTTTTACTGCTTCCAGATGCCAATGCAGCAGGAATGAGCCTGATCCAAAATTCACATTGTTCAGCAGGATGCCTTGACTGTTTTTCCAAACTGTCTACCAGTGAGATTTCCCTAACTTTTGTTCTCTCCTTTGCCCTTCTGCCCCATCTGAACGGAAACGCAAAACACTGCTCTCTGTCCCTTCTTGCCCTCTTTGCTCTCACTGGGTCTATTCCTTTCCCTAGATTACATCTTGTTCCCATGGTTGTGTGTGTGTTTGAAAACCCACTTCTCTCATTGCAATAAAAAAAGCCTCCTTACAACAACTGGCATCTCCTAGGCCTTGCCAATGAGCTCCAGTAATCACCAATGAGAAGGAATATAAACATTCCCACCACCCTGAAAAAACATATGTAAGAATACTTAGGACCTAAGACAGTTAAAGTCTTGCATGTACAGAAAAAGAAGAAGTTAATTTATTGATAATATCAAAAATAGTTAAATTAATTCCTCTGAATATCAATATATGATTTTTCCTTATTCATTACATTCAAGTTGATTATTAGTTGCAATACCCATTGTTTGGAGAAGAGACGGGACATAATTTGCTGCAGCTCTTTTCTGACCTGAATTGCTGTCACATTTTGGATGTGAATACTCAGTATTGTCTCTTTTCACAGTTTTTGATTCAGCAGCCAAATGATGCTTTTAAGGAAAAGGAAAGCCTAAGACCCATACAGGAAAAAAAATGGATGCATTAGAGCTATGAAAATAATTTATTCACACCCCAGTGTGCAAGAGCCACTCTCAGCCAGACGCGTGCGACAAAACTCTTTAGGAAATCAGCCTCTATAATAGAACATATTTGGAAAGGTAAAGCTGATAACCTATCTGAAGTACATTCAATGGGCTTCTTCCTTTAAGCTTTTATAATTACAGCATTAAATTCTCTGCTTTTTAATGCATTAGACACACTGAGGACAGAGGACACTCACTTAGTCAGCTTCATATAGGAAGAAAAAAGTGAGGTCTTCACAAAAGAACTCAAGAGTGGAATTATATTCTACACACCTGCACTGAGCTGCTTTCTAAGAAATAGGAAGAAGAGGGAGAAACATTTGTAATGGAAAGGAGGATCACCTTTTTGTTGACTGATACTTTTAAATACTACTTTTGACTACATTTTATTTTGATGAATATTAAATATTGGTATGTAGAGAAATTGAAGTAGTTGATACAAAAAACTCAGCCCATCATTTTCAAAGCTGCATTCCTATATACAACAATCTAAGCTTTGATATAGGCCCATACATGGAAATTCATCCCAGAGCAAGAATTAAGAGGCTCCTAATATAGAATAATTAGAACCTTGGGGAGGGAACAGGTTGAGAATTCAAAAATGTGAGTTTACATAGTTTACAAACAGATGCAAAGTGTTAAGGTTTTTCTATTAATCAGACTTCTAAGATGGTGGAAACTCTGTATTTCACACCTGCAATTGCCTGCAATGCTTTTTATCAATGCCACCAACTTTCATTTTCCTTTTTTATACAGCTCTGAGGGGAACAGCAGATTCCCTGGAGTACAGAAACAATTCATCCACGGAATACAGTGTATGATTCTGAGGACCTTGTTGAAAGACTGAAATTATCACAGCTCTGATCACCTTCCAGTGTCAGGGGGGGAAAAAAAAGAGTATCATTGCAGAGGTCAGAGCAAATGCCACGTGTCTGCATTTCAAAAACTCTGTTCCAAAGTTGTGAAATAAGGGGTTAACAGAGCAATATTTCCATTCTGTTTCTGGCACTTTCATTATGCCATCAATTATTATAGTGCCATCTTCTAATAGGAATTTCATCATGTATTCAAATTGGTGAGCAGAGTCATTCAGCAGCCACAACAAATTGAGCTCAGCAGGCTTTATTTCAAGAATTACAATGGTGTCAAGTGGTCAGTCCCTCATTTTTAATTTCTGGTTATATGAGATGCAAATGCATGATCTCTCATTCTAACAGCCAGCCATGGCAAATAGTTACAATTACATTCTAACATACCCTTAAATATGGGCAAACAGTATTATCAAGCTGGGGATGGGGCAGTTCAGATCACAAAGAAAAGATTTATTGTATTATGGAAATTTTTAATTTATTTTGCTCGTCATTGACCACAGTCACGTCTTCCTAATCAGAAAAGTAAATACCAGAGTTTGTACCTTGAGCCAATGTAAAGAAGTTCAATAATTGCATGAATTACTTTTTTTTCTCCTTTCTATCTACATCTGCAAGCTTGAAAAGATAATTAATTAATCATTCAGTTCTTCAGTCAACAGTCTCTGTTCCAAGGACCTTCTTCAGTGATGGCAGAATCTTTCTTTTTTTTTTAGCTCCTTTAACTATCAACTATTTTAACTTGGCACTACCAAACAGCTGCTTCTGACATATCAGATCTTTGAAGTCCAGTCGACTGTTTAAACAGCAAAAGTGAAGCTGACACTCCTTCCTCTACTTAAATGGAAAAAACCCAATCACTATAAATGAAGCTCCTGCTTCAAATGTTGACAGAAAAAAATGCTGAAATTGCTGTAAAGGAGTTCAAAACATGCAAGCTGAACATTTGCTTTCTGAGCTGGCCAGGTCAGTAAAGTCTTTAATTGTGATACATGTGCTAAGAAAACAATGCCCAAGAGACTGATCTGTGAACAAACCAAATTCATTTAAATGAATAATCATGAATACTATCAGGAATTTTATTCCTTCTGTGTTGCACATCCATATTCTGAGCCTGAAATGCATCCTGCCCCTCCAGCAAGCCATTCCTTAAGCCCTGATGAGCTGTAAACACTTGTTTCTGTTGCCAGCGTGCCAAGCTACTGACCCATAGCACCTTATGGTTGTTCTGATTTGGACAGAATAGCTTGAGGAAGATGCTCACTTCAAATGCCAGATCCATTCTGCTGTTTGCACATGGGAAGCTCTTCCGTTATATGAATTGGGATAATTTGATGTTTGTAAAATCTAGTGGAATGCAAGGGGAAAAGGTCACCTGATTTCATATTGGGACACTGCAGAAGGCAAGAGTGGTTAATCCTCACCCAGACTCGTCTATGTCACAGATCTGCAGCCTTATTTACACTTACTGTCGCAGCAGAGTTTACTTAAATTAGAAGGTTACACATCACTGGATAAAATAAAGGATGTCACTTTGTGAGTTTTTAATTTCCTCTGTAGTAGTTGAATTCTGAACTAATTTGAAAGAATCCTCTCAGAATGTAATACTAAACAAATTAAAACAGAACCTGCTTGTCTCTGCCTAAGTTACCTTTTCCATTCATTGACCAGTCCTCAAAATCCACGCTCTTCTTTCATAGTGTTCTAGTGAACTCCAAAATGTTGACTGAACAACATCTAATTATTCTCTTTCCTGCACAATACAGTTTTTTGCAGCAGACATCTGTTTAGCATCAGTCTTCTCCCCATATTACACTAAAGATAAACATTACTATTTGGAGTCAGTTACCCCAGATTTGTTCACCATAATGTATCTTCAACAAACGCCTCAATGAAGAAAGAGGCATTTCTCTCTCCTCTGCACCACCCCAGCCTGGCTAAGGTCCACCCATCTCACCCTCTTGCTACTGCCAGGGCCCTGCAGAAGTGCTGTGTAACACTGCTAATTCCTGCAACATCCACACAAAACTGAGTCCTGACTTTTTTCTGAATAAATTACAGGCGATGGAAAGAACTTCAATAGGTTGCCCAGGGGAAGCAGAATATTTATTTCAACAATGCTCCAATTTCCAAACAGTCCTAACTGAGCTGGTTGTCAGCACAGTGAGATTACAGTGCTTTTCATTGCTATTCCAGCAGATGGTGAGGACTTGTAAAAGCTGAATGCACTGCCACTCTGCTGTTGTAACAAATTAAAACTGAAGTATTGAAAAGTTAATTCCATCAACAGCAATAACAGAAATGTGAAGTTTGGACCCTTGATATGCATCCACATATATAATTTTATAGGCACTTATGCCATCTTCTGAGAAACTCAGATCATTTTTCCATGAAGATTTTGAGTTTTATCTTTATACATATTCTAGATAACCAGTCATAGTTCATTTATTATTCCAATATACAGTCATTATAACTGCAAATGTCTTCAGGTTCCGGCATGGCACTTGAAAGCTCCAGAAAAAGCTTCCAACAAAAACATGAAATGGATTGTGAACAGCTAATTAAGTGTGATAGCCAGCCTTGTGTATGAGAGAGATGTCTTTGGATGTGTTACATTATTACAGCGCTTTCTGGAATAATTTTTTTAGGAATAAGAGAAGATTTCACTCCCTGTCCCAAATCCACAAAACATCCAAGGACAACAATGCTAAGTGACATACTTCAGGCTTCATCTCTTACTGTCTTAAAACTATAACCAGGTTATCTACAGCCTGAAATATTCCTGAAATAGCTGCTCTATGGCTGGAACCATTGCAATGTGCTCAGACTGACTCTAACTCAGGATGATTTCTGACCAATTCATAGACTACAGCTATTTTTCTTATAATTACTGTATCTCTTACAATGTCTACACATCATACAGTATCACGTGATATGTTTTGTTGTCAGCATGGACACTTCTGCTGAAACAAACTATCATTATTCCCGTTTTACAGATGAAGCAGAAAGATGAATCTGGTTGGGGTTTGGAGGGGGTTTTTTATTCTTGTTTTGGCAAGTGCTTCATTAAATGCTCTGAATCAAGGCAGATGTTCTTTAACGAAGATGCTTTTGGAAATAGACTTTATGCCTCAGAGCACTAAGCAGATCCATATTTGAAATATGGGCTATGGGAGTACCAGAAGGTCACCCAAGAAGTTCCCAGCAGCACAGGGAAGTGAACCACAGCTTTAGCAGTCTGCACTCAGTCTGCTGAGACAGACTCTTCCCTTGTGTAATCCAGACACACTTAATTCTATGTCCCTCCTTTCCCTTTATCTGCTCTCCTCTCTTACCCTCTCCTGCTCCAAAACTGCCCAGTTCACCTTCACATATGCCCTTGTTAAACCTTTTAACAAAATACATATGAACAAATCCACATTTTAGTCCTTTTCATAGCTTTTCCTCAACTTTTGTCTTTCTGTAGCCCAAAAGTGACATGGAACTTGCTCAGCATTCCCTTGGGTTTGTACAACACCTAAAAAACATCTCACTGATCCACTCTGTTACTTGTAACTTTGGTTACTATGGAGATAGAAGTAACAGCAAAAGGATTTAGGATGAACAAGTCTAATCAGAAAAATACACAGCTATAAAAATTACATCATACTGCCTAGACCCTTTGAACTCAATGCAATAAACTGATTTGGGTTATGTTTCTTCATTGGCTTATTTAATGAGGAAGGAAATCAAAATTTTTCTCCCCGATGCACATGACAACACTCTATTGAACATCCAAGCTGAAATGTTATTGAGGTAGAAAACAAGGATAGGAAAGAAGCTTCAGTATTGCTTATATAGTGAGGGAGGTTTATCAAGATTTAGAAAGAAGTGGCCTGGAAATCTGCTAAGATGTGCTATGAAACCACATAAATATCCAATTAGAACATTAAAAACTGTTAATTTAGATTGATGCTACTATTTGGGCCTGATTTAAAAACCTGCATGGATTTGCCAGTCTTTGTGGCTTGTAAATATCTATCCCTGTTAGATACATTAACCCACTGGCACAAGAATTTCTTCAGCTGCTGTTCCTGATTTGTTCTGTATTTCCTCCCCCTATTGCAGTTCTGAAGCTTCCCTCCTACATTGCCTGGCAGAATCAATCCCAGACATTTATTATTGCAAAGCAATACTGCACAGAACTTTACTGATTCACGGAATGTTCTGAGCTGCAAGGCCCCACTAAGATCATCCAAGTCCATCTCCTGGCCCTGCACGGGACAGTCCCAAGATTCCCACCATGTGCCTCAGATGCACTAGTTTAGGGAGAGGAACTGATAATAAGCACCACATTCAAATGAAACTCTAGGAGTCTCTAATCACAGGAAAGGCAAATTTATGCCTCATAATTTCCTTTTAAATACTTCATAACATGAAAAAAAGATTTTAAATGGAAACCATATGTCCATTTAATTTGGAAAAGTCAAAATATCTCCTCTAAACCTTCTCACTTCTATTTTTAACACCAGTTATTCAGTATTTTTTTTATTCAAGACGTAATCTGCTCTCAATAACATTCTGTGTATACAGGGCACAAGATAATGGGGAAACACACAAAAGTTTCATCATTACAAACAGAAACAAACCTCAAAAAATTTCAAAAGGCAAAAAGAGCATGACTGCTATAGGAGTTATAGATACACAATTTTGGGAATGAATGTATGTATGTTGTCCATGCACAACATACCTCTATACAACTCACTGCCTCTACAGAATCAACATGCCTATCTCAGTAACTATTTTATGGGGTTTTTTTCTCAAAACAGGCACATCTAGACTAGACCTGAATTTCCTGGCTCGGAACCATTGGTAGCATTCATGTTATGTATTCAGAAGGGAAATTATCTCCAAAGGAATATATGGGCAGGGTTGCTCCTTGCTGAAAATACACCAAGTTTTTTAAATAATGGTGCTTCAAACTTTTCTTGCACAGCTCATGAATCAGCTAAACAGTTCCGTGTGCACCTGTTGAGTGTGATGCAGCCACCCACAGAGGAGGGCGATTTGCTCCTTACTGCTGGTAGTAAAACACGAGCACTCAGATCCCACAAAGAGATTCCAACATCAGAGAGGGAGAATGAAGGAATTACAAGAACTCAGCAGTTGGACTTCTGCCTGTCCTTCCCCATGTTTCCTGTATTGTTAGGTAAGGGAATTAAAATGTCAACAATAAGCATCTACAATAATATAACCTTTGCCTTGAAGATTGTCACACCTTTGCTGGCCCTGTGTGTTACTTTGCTTTTATTCCTGGACAGACCTGAAGGTAATTTAAAATATACAGGTCCAGTCCAGAGTCCTGACTCCCATAAAGCCTCTGTATCTGAAAACACTGACCTCTAGTCCCACACTTTAGCTTCCTTAAGGTATATTTGCCCTAAAGAGTAGGGCTCATTAACTTAATACTGAAGTCAGAAAACTCACACAGGACAGACAACACTGTAAGGAAATCCATCCTGATCTCAGGACTGAAGAAACATCACCTGCAGCTCCCACTGCTGCTGACACAGTGTGTATATATCATTCTAAGGATGGACTCGTGTGGACACCACGCACACAACATCCTTATCCTGAAGGCACTGCATGTGTTCTTTTTAATGCTGGTAAGTTTTAAGGACAAAAAAACCCAAACTGCTTTCTTTTTACAATGAAAAAGATAGGCTTTCAGTCCCAGGCTCCTAAATTAATAGTATTCAAGTATTTAATCTGAACACTGAAGAGATTAATCCCTATCATTTGCTTATCCACAGTAATCACATGCACGAAAGTTGATCTATTTACTGCACTGTTGCATCTCCTACTAGGATTAAAAGAATTATTAGGGAAAAAGTCCAATTTGCAGCTGAGCTTGAGCTGATTTGTGCTGCAGACCCTCCTCAGCCATCAGACAATCTCTGGAATGTCAGAACTACAGAGGATGGAGGACAGCACTGAAGGAAACTTTCCACTGACGCCACTGTCTCAACCCCGAAATGCTGTAGAGGCTTATTGTGTTTTGGTTTACATGCACTAGGGGAGAAATGCAGCAGCCATGGAACATTTGCCTATTTTCCTTTGTTTTCCTTTCTTCTCTTGCTCAACATTTGTTTTCTCTATCATCTGATGTCCTTACTAGAGAGAAGAAGAGTTAAACACTTACACCAGCTCAGGCAGACACAGTGAATCCCTTTAACAGTTCCCCGGGAACTCCATCTGTCTGATTTAGTTTTCAAGGAACCACAAAACAAATATTCTTTTCTACAAATACAGATGACACTAGTTCCACATTCAAACTGTTTTCCCCCAGTTTCAAACCCAATACCTGCATAAACAAATTGAATTTGCTGTGCTGTTTTATTCCACTGGCTTTACCGATGGAGCTGAGCAGAAATGTCATCAATGTCTGAGTGATTGTTGGATATTATTTATTTGATACAAAATGAGCACTGAACGAATTGGCAAATTAATCAGCAAATGATATTATTACCTGGAATAGATTTAAGCTACTCCATGTCAAGGTATAGCTTTTTGTTATACAACTTTGATCACTGGATAAAAGTACACAGGCTACAAATGTACAATGCATTAGGAATGATCTTTATAGAAATAAGATTAGTAAGTAATAGGAACAAGGTAGATGCTGGAGATAATGTTCACATTTCATATTAAAAGCCAGAAATTGTTATGAAATTGAGCTGAAACGTGCTATAATAGGGAGAAAAAGGTGATCATCAATAAATTTCATTTATTGGAGTACTCTGATATTGACATTTTGCAAAATTAGAAATCATGAGACTGTTGCCTTCCACAAGTTTGCCTAGGAGTAGGATCCTTTAATAGCATACTGGGAGAAGGGAACCATCTGGAGGTGCACAGTGAGTGAAGCATTTTCTCATAGAAGTTTTAAAGTATTCTACGTAAATTCTTCCCCTCTTCTCACATGAGCTTCAGGGACATGCATTAACATGTTCTTTCAGCCCCACTTGTCAGGGCAATGCCCAAGACAGAGGGCAGAAGGATTGATGTCCTGAATTATTAGAAGGAACCACCCAGTACCCAGCTCCCTCTGCTACTCTGTCTTCTCCAAACACTCTGACTGCAGGAGCTGACCATCATAGTCCACAATTAAAATTGTAACTCTCTGTCACTATTCCAAAGCAATAGTCCAGCTTCCATAGTCAAACTTCTCTACTACTTTATTGCTTCCAGACACAAAGCACAGTTCACTCCATTTTTGACTTCTTAGCCAAAGCACTTGATAGGGTTCCTAATTCTTCACCTATTAAATACGTCTCATGCCTGTTTCTTACAGGAGGATATGCAAGAAAACACTGCTCTCCACACAAAAGAATCCATTATTCAAACACATACTCTGAATAGTTTCCCGGCCTCTACGTAATTTCCTTATTTGCACCATTCTGTATTTGAGACATTTCCACTATCCAAATATTGCATTTCATCTCTCTTAACTTATTCCCAATAGAACCATCATAACTTATAATAAGTAACTCTGAATGGCAGATTTCTGAGGCAAACACATGATTTACAATTTAGCTTTAAAAAGACCTCTTAAATTTAACATTCAAACTACTGTCAAACATTCTTGTAAGTCAACACATACTGACTGGGACAGCTGGAGTCTTATGAGAAAATGACTGATAACTAAAGATACCAAGGCATTCCTTTAATTTGGGGGAGGATCATTCATTCAGTTCTGAAGTGGCTGGTTTGTGCCCACACATCAGCCTCATCACCACCTGCTTTCCCCATACAAGACTCCTCACCACAAATACAGGTGTTTCACTTGAATCACACTGTTGTTCCAGTGGGCAAAACTAAACCAATATCCTCACAAGTAAAATTGACTCAGTAACATTTACAGCATCATTCCACATTTTATCTTTACACACATGCCCTGATAGGACACTGAATTTGCACCTCCCCTCATCCCAGAAATAACTGAACAAATGTCTCCATCCGCAAACATTATATTTGGATCTTTTTACTTCCCCTTTTCACATGATAAATAGGTTCATATATCACAATTAACTCTTTCATTCTTCTTGTACATAATATACATCATCTATACACCCATCAGCTTTGCTTAGGTGACTATATAACTATAGCATATATTTCTATATATTCTTTAACACACACATACAGGACAAATTGAATTGTCCTGAATTAGGACTTTTCTGTATATTATTCTGATGATATTCACTGATGACCACATAGTGAACTATGGCCCCAACTGTGGTCCTATTTAAATACTTGATCAAAGAAAAGGATAACTTTTAAAAATTAATATTGACTTAGAGAGGCTAAGTCACCACATTGCATGTAGGTCCTTCTTGTAGGACAAACTAATGACAAAAAGAGTTTTCACCCCCCTAAGTTGAAGTAGTCTGCAGGAAATGAGCTGTAAAAGGGACAGGAGGCTTTTTGGCACAGCTGAAAGCTTATGAAAAATAAATTACAGAAGAAACATTTTTAATAGACATGCTTAATGTTTTTATTGGTGAGTGTGCTGAAGTGGCTGCCAATTCAACTTTGCATTCAAATTGTCAAACATAATTGCTTGTATATGTGACATAACAAAAATTTTCATTGTAAAAGTCTTAAGAACACTAAGTAATATAACACTGGCTTTTACAGCATTAAAAAGAAATAATAGACTTGTGTCCAGTTATCATATTTGGAGAAATGCAGAAAACCCATTAGATTTCATCAAAGACAGACAAATTGTTAAATGGTTTTTGCCACTTTGATCTGCACAAATGACAGAAATCATTCCTTGGGAACATTTTCAATTTAAACTTGTCTCCTTAAAATATGCTTTTCAAAGTGTGCATTAAAATAAAAGCTATATTCAAATGCAAACACTCAACTTCTAATTTCTCCATGTTGATAATTGTATTAATCGGGTAGCAATCTGTGCATCTGTGATATTGTTGTGACCTCTTCAGCTGAAAGCAACTTCTAACAGGCACTCCGAAAATTCAAGAGTCATTGACTTGAGTGCAAGAATGTTCTATTTACAAAGAAACGTGTTCGGCTGGTAAACAGGAAAAAAGAATTCAGGATAATGTGAAAGATGAAGCCAACAAAAATAAGAAAATGGAGTAGCAAAAAACAATTTAAATGGTTCTCCTGCTGCCACAACGAGTCCAACATGAAAGTTTAACTTCTTTCCTTAAGGAGAGAGCAGTCCTTTCAAACACTTCCAGTCTAAGCCCAGCACATCTGGAAGCTTAGCAAGGACACAGTCTATTTCCAAGGTGAAAATTGGACAGGCAAAAACAAAACTAAAAACCTCCCATAAGTATACTGGAAAAAAACCTCTGAAAGGTAATGTCAATGTCTGTGGAAAACAACTAAAGGAAAAACAGATTAGGAAGCAAGAAGGTTATGATGGAGATTCGACCTTATTAAATATAAGCTTTACCCAGGCAAGATCCCCCTTGACAACCCCAGGAAAAGGAAGCATAAGGAAACTTTTGTAGCAAGACATGGATGACACCCTCTCTCTCTTACTTATCCCCCAAAGTAGAAATCAACACAAAGAACAGTAGGTAAAAATAAAAATTTTAAAAAAATAATAAAAATAGAAAAAGACCCCTTCCATTTTAACTGAAAGAAAAAGCTGCTAAAGAGGCAGGAAAAGTACAGCCTCATACTTCATCATGCTTTGAGAATACAGCCTTATTTAAGTATTTAATTTATGCAGAGTAAGAATTTCTTATTAACTCTTCAGAAAATAAATCTTGAATGTCAGCCTTGACATCTTCAAAGCACTACAGAGAATAATCCATTCCTCATAAAAACAAATAATGTCCTCATAGCACACATCATTTTGGAAAGGAATATTCTATCTGAAAGTGCCACACTCCAACTGTCCTCAACAGTTAGTCTTTGAAGGGAAAGAGAATACAAGATTCATACCACCTATGATTTAATAATCTAACCTTGTTTACTCAGGAATCAAATCCAGGAGAGTTACACCAGACTAACAGTATCAGTGCAAGAAGAACTCACTTCCATCTAGACTGACCCGACTCCTTTGCCTCTGCAATAGTAAAGTCATAAGGAAATAAACAGGTAAACAAATGTTACAAAATCACATGCTCAGAGACAGAAGTCACTCCTCCTAATCAGGATGAAACTAGGGAAAACAAAGCTATTATTCACTAAACAATGTCTGCCTTCATGTGGCTTTTCTTTTAAATTCTGATCTGGTACCAACTCCCACGTGGAAGCAAATTTGGAGACCTAAATTAAGGCAGAATTTGAGAACAAATGCAACAAATAGTATGAAGGAGCAGTAGATTTCTTATTATAAAAAGATAGAAATTACATGCTTATGAGAGTTGCCTTCTGGACACTACTTAGCTATTATCTGGCAGTAATCTACCTCAGGCTACACAGTAATAAGTTTAAATGCATGAGTTTTTACACTCAGAGTTTGAAGATCACCTCCTTATCACAATTGTTAATGTTCCCTTTAATTTTCTATAACAAAACACTCAGTTAGGAACTGTTGCCATTGCTACAAACCTGCATTCTTAGGACACACTAAGTGAGACACCGTTGCTCCAGTCTCAAGCCTGCAAATAGCACAGGTAGGACGCGCTGACAATGATGAAAATCAGGAACTCTAAAGGGGAAGAGACACTCTGAGCCTGTTCTGCACTCAAGAGGCAGAATCCCCTCCAGACTGGCCCTACAGCAGATGCCACAGGAGGCCAATCCTTTGCAGTGGGTGTAGAGACAACACATATACACAGAGCCGTACCATCATCGCTTTGTGACTTGCTTACACGTACTACCATAATTCTTAGAAAGAGCATATCTTCATTCCCCTCTGTGCCAGCTATTATCATCAAACTCTAACAGCTCATCTCCTCTCCTGTGTCTGGATTTGATTTCCTACTTCCTTGAACTGCTACCATCTTCCCTCCAAAAGGGGGGTGGGGGGGGGGAACAGAAGGAAACAATCAATACAAGATGCAGGTTTCAAGCAGGGTTTCACAGTGTCTCAGGGGTCAAACTGGACAGGGAAGGGCATGAAGTTCGAGGATGGGAGGATTCATACAAATAGGGGGTCATGGAAAAAGCCAAGGTACTGCACTCCACACTGGGCAGACAGGCTGAACCTGAAACCTCTGTGTCTGTTTTCACCTACAGTTCCACACCTTGAACACTATCACACTTGTTAAAAATGCTTATAACAAAAACTCAAGGAAGCTACAAAACTCTCTCCTGATCCCTAATGCCTAAAGATCCAATTTAAAGCCCGGGCAGTGCCAGTCCACCTCCCCCTCTCCACTGGTACAGTTGGCCCATCGCTGCTCCCTCAACAGGAGAAATATTTACCTCCCTTAGTCAGTCTTACCCAGGCAAATCTCAAAAGCCTGAGTTTCCCCATGCCAGTACTTCACCAATGTCACTTTATCCAGCTTCCTTTACACCCTCCTTAAGCTTTACAGTTTAAATATTTGCACAAAGGTATTGTATTCTCTTAACATTCATAACTTCTATTCTCAACCTGTATCTGTTACACTTTGCTCATTAACTGACCCTTGTGATTTGTGTGTCCTGCTTCTGAATGAAACCTTTTATGAGGAGAATTTTAAAGTTTTAGAGCACAGTTAAAAGCCACAAAATCTACCAATACATAATTGCCACAAATGCCAACTTCCTCAAAAATGGTCCCTCTAACAAACTCATATTTAAAAAATGCTTCTTTGCCCAAAATCTGACCAAGATCAAGAAGGGTTTTTTCCTTGCAGTTATTTAAATTCCAGCCCCTTGTTCATATGGCTCCTCAAAAAAAAAAAATTCAAGTGTTATACACCAGAGCGTTTTTCACCTCAAAGCTGCAGAATGGAGCAGCAGGAAAACCAATCCTACACATACCAGGATAAGATGTGAGAGCTATACAATGTCTCAGGAAACCTCATGTTATTTCCTAGAACTGCTCCCTTCCCTGGGTTGTTGCTCAGCTGACAGCAGGACAATGCCCTTGGCCTCAGCACCTGACACAACAGGTTTCTCATAGGAACTCTGAGATTTCAACACTACGTGAAAAACTTCAGGTCCATCTTTCCTTTGCTCAGCAGAGGCAACAGTGCCTTCTAACTAAAATATGAGATACTGCAAAATATCTAGTTACAAATGGTACAGTGTGTATGTATGTCAATAAATCTATACTTCCATTACACTCAAAATAAACAAGGGAGTACTAAACTGAAACGAGGATTTTGCACTCTTTCAGTAAGAAAAAGAATATTATGAACTTCCAATTTTGCATTAGGAAAATCTGACATCATTACCATGAGTTACATATGTAGCTAACGTGTTTTAAATGAAATAAACACTTGAAAAGCAGAAAGAAAAAGGATGGGCTTTACCCTAATGAGTAGCTATGCAGTACACATGGATGTGTGCAAAGAAGGGCTGGGGCACATCCTGCTGAAAGGTTTTAGGTCATTAGGAGAAAGAAAGGAACAGCACTCTGTTCTCCAGCAGCCAACCACAGACTTGGCACGCACCCACTTCATTTTGGTGTTAAATAATGCTCTAGAGAACTGCAGAAGACACACAGAAAATCAAGATTTTAACTGGAACAGACAAAGAAATAATGAAAATGAACTCAGACACTTAGAAAGCAGAATTGAACAGACAGGGAAATGAAACTGAAAGAGGAAATTCGAAATTATTGTGCAGGGCACCTTTGGATAATTAAGCATTTAAGTGCTGTCCTGATGAACAGAAACTTCATTAATCTTTTTTGAAAAGTGACTTGCAAGAAACAAAGTTGTGGCAATATTTCTGCTACTAAAGGAAACTTCCATAACAGCAGCAGCTGCAACTGAACCAATATGGTAAAACCCACCAAGAACACAATAAAATTGCTTTAAGGAATTGCAAACATAAATCTCTCTCCTGCAACGTTATTTTCTCCCCCAGTGCTAAGCTTTATGGGGCATACCATCAAACAGAGCATTGCTGCAGTGCCATTGACCCCAGCAGAGCTGATGTGGAACTACATCATGCCTGGCCCTCAATCTGGGTTTGTCCTTTTGAAGAAAATATTCTCCTTCCTCATAATTCAGGTGCTGTTTCAAAATCAGAAAAGCAAAGAGTTTTCATTTCTTTTCAACCAGAAAAGATGCCTGCTTGTATTTTGAAATTATTTTTCTACCTCTGCACGTCATCTTCCCTTAGGGTGGCATCTCTGAGATGGGGCTACGACAGTGGCAGGGGAGGGCAGGAGGAAACCCTGACACTGCCTCTCAATCTTCCTCCTCCTCCTCCATAAAACAGACCAGATGCTCTTAAAGCAAAACCTTCAGCCTGCTCTGAATGTCCAGGCTTCTCCTTGAACTTGCCACCAGTGGGAAGGAAGAATGGATGGCATGGAAGGAAAAACAGTGTGGCTCAGAGAACAAGGCCAAAAATAGTCTCATGCTCTGTTTTCCTGTGACAAAGAAACAATCTGACCGTAAAATACTGAAACAGCAGGTTGACTCTACAGTTAAGTCATTAAAAGGTGTCTTGCATTTAATTCTATGTCAGAGGCAAATTTCCTCTGCTCATGGAGAAAGCATGCTCCTCCTGAAAGCAGGAACTGGCCTCTCCCCTATGCAGCAAAGGGACAAAAAATAAAAGGTTTCCTTAATGTGAAAACACACAATTTGATCACAGTGACAGTGATTTATGCAAAAGCTTATTTGCTTTCTTGTTTCTCCTATTTCAAGAAAGTTTGCTGTCTTGCCTCAGAGCCAGCTGCTTGCCATCAGAGGAGACAGGGATCCGGAGGAGAAGGGGGAGTGCAGAGCCCTGCACAGAGGCAAGAGGAGACGAGATGTTGTCAGAAATGGGCCCTTTTTCAGGTTTTTGAGACATGTGGGACCAGTGCACAGGTGATTTCTCTTTTTTATTGGGCATAAACCCCAGTAATAAGAGCTTTTGCATACAACTGGGAGGAGGGAAGCTAGAGAAGAGTCAGCTTTGACTTTTTTTTTTATGAAAGAAAAAAAGAGAACAGACCTTAAGATTAAGACACAATATAATAACCATGGCCCAGAGAGAGAGGAAGCAACAGCTGCAGGCACCCATCCATTGCTGCTTTCTTGTGACATGACCATTTTAACTGCTTCATCAGAAGTGGGGTCTATATATCCGTGAACACACCACCTGCAAGTAGCAGGACACGGTGCCCATCTCAAGTGAGGAAAAAAATCAACCTCTTAATACACACAAAAAAAAGTGTTTGAACAAAATATATGTTTTCCTCCTTAAAAGTATAGATTTTTACTTTGTATAAAACAAAGTCAGCATTGTGGGCGTTGCTTTAGGAGAAAAAGAATTTAATTAGAACATTTTTTATTGAATTAAGTACAAGACAGGGCAGTTCATTTGATTCAATAAATGAAACAATAAAGAGAGCTCCAAATATCAGATCTTTGTAACAACAGTATTTAGATTCACCCCTCACATTAGGAGCTGGAAGACAAATCAAATAACAGACTGAGAAATACTTGAGCAGGCTGACTCCAGGAAACTGAGGGCAGTGGCACAAATACACATTACACATTCTGCAAGGTTAGATTAACGTGAAGTAAGTTCCTCAAGTTATGTAAATAAATTACAGTAATGTTGTCTGACAGCTTGTATTAAGTAAGATTAATTCAGCAAGCATAAAATATGCTGGGGACTTAACACATCCACATATCCCAACACATCTTACGAACTCCAGGCCCAAGGAAGATGCTGAGGACTGAAAGCCCAAAGAAGCAAGTCCAACCCCTGGCTGCTCAGCAGTGGCAGGGCTCTTGGATGGCTCTGGAAAGCTCATTTCTGAGGCTGAGCCCACCTGATCAGCACTGCAGACAGTGCATTCCTGCAACCCCAGCGAGGTGGGACACACTGAATTCTGCATAACTACTGCAAAAGGTAGAAGCTTGAGAAGTGAAGCAGAGACTCTGCCTCTTACAACGCTGTAAACTGACCACCAAGTAGGTTTATAAACTGTCCAGTCTGTGGAATAGACAAACCAGAGAACTTCCAGAGAACTTTCAAAGTCAAGATCTTCCTCTCCCCCAAGCTTTTTTTTTTCTTTTTAATCTTCTTTCACAATCAAGACCTCTAATGCAGCCAACCAAAATTCCACCAGGAAATAGCAGCAGAGGATCAGTCCTCCATAATTAACACTGATATTTCCATTTTTCTTTAACACTGTGAAAAGCTTCCTAACCCAAGGTACTCTTGAGTGGAAAATTGATACAATTCCATCAAAGCCACCATTAAAGAATTCATATTTGGTCCTATTGTCCCCCTTCAGATGGGCATGGTATCCAGCTCCTCGAAGGTCCATTCTCTGATTCTACCTTGACACACAAAAGAATGTATTTCTGTAGTAAAAACAAAGCACCAGACAGACACACATACCCACACCGCTACAGATAAAGGAGAACATTGCACTGAACTCTGGACTTTTGAAACTAAGCCTTAACCATTTTACCACAAAAAACCCCAAAGTAGTAAGGAATGGATTTTATTCTAGTGATTGTGTATAATAGTATTCAGTTTATAGATCAATTAAAAAAGGAAATACTTTCATTAAAGAAGGGTAAGTATAAAAAAGGTTTGTTTGGAAACTTCCAAGTAACCCTAGCTATGGAATAGAAGAAAACTAAACATGCGGAGACAGTAAAAACAGCACTCTGTCCAAACCCATAAGCCATTCATTGCACAACATATTACCATTAGATTAAGACTGACTTTATCCATCTATCTCTTTGCAGGCGTGACTCGACTCCAGCAAGCAAAACTGTTCTGCTCTTCTTAGGTTTAATCTTACTTCTTAATCTTCATTTCAACTTTCATCTTAAATTTCCTGCTTTCAAGTATCAAGCCAAATTGATTTGATGCTTAATGCTTGACAAATAAATAATGAGCCTTTGAATTAGCCCACGTGTGATAAGGCAATGATCCCATTATTTCTAACGTTCTTATAATCAGGCAATGATTAAATTATTTCTAATGTCCTCAACATGAATGCAAAAATACACTAAAAAGATCTTTAACAAAGCTCCCCACCATGTTTTTTTATTAAATGCTCTTAATTTGAGTATTTTATCACATGATTACACTAGCTGGGCCATAAGAGCCTATTTTAATGAGAATGGGAAGAGCTCAAACAGTGGGTGTTCTGCATATCTCTTTGACATCTTTACAACCATTTGCCATTTTGAGCATGATTAGCTGAATAGCAACTATTAGGAAGGTTGATTAATACTTTTTAAATATTCCAAATCTTGGATAGCACTCAGCTTATTTTCTTGGGGAACAGACTGAAACAAAGACTTCCACCATCTCCACCCGAGGACACAGCACAGACAACAAAGGGCAACAAAGACAAGACCTCACACTCAGCTCACTGCCTGCACCACTGACATTCCTATTTACAGAGATCTGCACTTACATATGATATCCAAGCACTTATCTTAATTAATATCACGTCCACATTAGAAGTGTGAGCACAGTTCCAGTTAAAGAAATGGTGTAGGCAGTGTGGTTTCAATGGGTGCCTCCAGGACACTGCTATTGATAGCAGACACCTATTAAAGTGCTGAGAATCAACATGAAATGCCATTTAACATCCTATTAAAAAAAAAAAATTAAAAAAAATCCCCACATATTGAGCTGGCAGAACAAAGAAGCGCATTAAAAGCACTGATAAGGGTATTAAAAGGCAATATTTGATGTATGCCTATCTAGTACATTAATATTGAATCTGGTTGTGATATGAGTTGCACTAGTTAAAATTACATATTTCTCTTTTTCCTTGAATCAGAGGAGACAGTTACAGGAAAAAAATCAATATCTAAAGCTTACAAAGCCAAAAATCTTCTTTCAGCACTAAGATACCATGGTGATAAAGGCCATGAAATAAAGGTCAGAATATATAAAATAGACATTAGATGCAGAGAGACATTTGTAACATGTACTGAGATTAGTAATGCCTTGCTCTTACAGAGGGTTACCCTAAGAGCTGCTCCTGCCAGCAGAACACACCCTCTTCTCTCCACGAGCCCACAGGGGTGCAGAACAGGCCAAAAGTGAGTAACTTGTCTGAACTGTGTGCCAGGATTGTGGGCAAGAGGTGGGGAAAACTGCACTGCTGGCACTAAAAACAAGCAAACACAATCTTCTGTTATTTGCCCTACTATTCATCCTTAAGGCTAAAGTCACCCATATGAAAATACTCCTCCAGAGGAATTCTGGGATGCCTCCAGTCTCTGTAGGTGGCAAAAGAAATGGCTGAAGGCTTCTTAGCTCAGCAGCAGTTTCTGAGTTACTGCAGCTTTTTGAAAACAGGTGAGGGACAGAATTCTTTGAAGAGGTGGGGAATGGAGGAAGTGATACAAAGCCAGAAAGCCACATCTTAATGTGCTTCTCCATTGGCTATAGGTCATGCATATTGCTCAATACTCAGATATCCATCCCAAAATTATCACTGTCTTACCACAGAAAACAATTACAGAGCAGCAAAACACATCACTCCTGGCTGTGGTAACCAAGCAGAACTGCTCCAAACCAAGAGCTGCACAGGCTGCCAACACTGTCCCAGTGAGCAGACAGGTTGCAGGACACTTCCAGATACCTGTCTGGCTTCCACCTGGTTCAGACAGCATTGAAAGGGAAGCAGCACAGACTGTGCAATTATCAACTTCTTCCAACACAAATTTCCCTCTGGAGCACTGAAGGAAGGCTAATGGGAATCAATCTTGGTTAAGTCATATATTCACCACGTGACCAATTGTTACAAGGATGTGCACACACACTCATGCTGCTGGTCATCTGTGTACTTAAAAAAAAGTCAAGGTGGGAGTTATAAGGTAAATTTTAGGTGGAAGAAACAGTCATAACCTATTCCATTGTCCCATGTTTTCTAGACCGAGCTAGAAGACCGTCATGCCAAGCCAGTCCCTCATGAGGTGATCTGTAATATTTTATTGAGACATGAAGGAAACATGGAGAGACATGGAGGCACTGAGAAGACAGCATGTGTTTGTCTGCAGTTGAGAAAACAAACTGCAGAGAAATTTCTTGTGCTCCAAATGTACTCAAAGTTTAGACTGTCACTGGTAGATAGGGCTAATCCCTGGCTTCTTCATGTTTGTGTGCACTAATTCTTTCTGTATTAAGATGAGAGGAAAACCTTAAATGTATTTTCCCCATCAAAGAGCATGAGAAGGGTAAAAAAAAAAAAAAAAAAAAAAGAGGTGGAAAAAGAACAAGATGGAAAAATCAGAGAACTGGCATTACTGATGTTTCTGTGAGAAAGAAGGTGTTAGGACTGAATTCAAACTGTTGTCAGTCTGAATTCCCTGGCAAGCTCCTCTACACCTGCAGTTTGCCCTGGTGTGCCTCCACTTTTAAGAAGAAAGGAGCAGAAAGGACTGGAAGGAGGCCTGGAGGAAGAGGCAAAAGGGAGCTGGAATGAGAAACAGAGAACAGTGCAAAGGGGAAGGGTGTTATGACAGTAACAGAGATGAGCATCTGCAAGCAAAATCAGTAAACAGGGATAAATGGAAATGGGAAGATAAATCAAAACCTATTCACAACTATTACCAATTTCTTGTATTGCCTGTCTGAAGACTACAGAGGAGGAAGGGAAAGGAAGCATTCCCAGGGGACTTGCCTATTTCTTCTCAGGTAGGGGTGAATGAACTGCCTTTTTAAACATATAATACAATTCTCCATTCCTCCCAGTCTCTGTTCTCATTGCTCTTAAAAGAAGTTGTATTTATCATGACTATATGACAACTCTGAAGGAACAAAATTTACATTCTGTGCCCCAAGCACTGAGGGTGGCAGAACATACTGATGCAGGGAAAAGGGTTCATTTTGAAACACACAGAAAATAAATGGAAAGTGTAGGAGAATGGAGAGGAGGTTACATTTACTTTTGAAAAATTAAGGAGACAAATAGCTCCTTTTTCTGAGATGACCTTGCAATTCCTACCCTCAAGGGTCCAGAACTTGAAGATGGGAGCACCAGGCATTGCTTTCCCTGGCCTGTGTTGGTACAGGAGCTATTTGTGAAAATGTCAGAGCAGCACTAAAACCATGAAATCTTCCCACAAGTAAGTCATTCCCTGTTAGCATCATACCTCTTTAGCTTTTATATTACAATCCCAAAAACCTTCCCCAGCAAGCTTCCCATGTAACAGTCCCCGCAATCAGACAAGTTTGCCTACAGCAAAGCAGGTACTAAACAAAGAACCTTCCCTTGCTTTGTGTGCATGGGGAAATCACATTTCTGCAGACAATCGCTCTTCATTTTTCATGAGGGGAATAAAATCACCAAAAACATTTAGTCTCCATGAAAAAGCAGTGAGCATGCTTGTCATTTTGCAGCAGGATGCTGAGCTGCAGGTGGAATGGCTGCATTACACTGTCCCTGCTCACATGTTAAAGGCCACAAAGCACAGAGAACACCATCCTAACAATTCACAGCTAAGTACACACACCATCATGGTTATTGTCCAGCAGTGAAACGAGGCCCTTTCCTTGAAGCTGATGCAGTGAATGGTTAAACTGAGGGCCCAACTTAAAAATGTTCCCTCAAAAAAGTTAAATGATATGCAAGTATGAATGGAGTTCCCAACTCGTGGGAAGTCAACACATCTTCAGTGCATCACCTGGCATCCAGCACCAGAGATAATAAGACAGAGGACACTTCAGAAGTGGTCTGGAGCTACAGGCATCAACAGATTGCTGCCATTAAAACAACATTTATCAGAACACTGTCAAAGGGGCTTAAATTTCGACAGCAAATAGCTGGCCCTGGTAAGATTCTGGGTCAGAAAACACACAGAAGTGGCCAACAGCCACATTCATACCCACACTGCTCAGCTAGTTATTATGACATGCAGCAAAGTAGTTATAAAACAATCTTGTCTCGTTCCCTGCAGAATGTAATTCTACCACCATCAGAATTTGCTGTGTCCTAAGAGTGCTTCATCTACACAGCTCTGCAAAGAAATGGAAAGGACAAGCAGAATTTACCCATAGGACAAGATAAATCCAGTATCACAATCATTTAATGAGGACTACAAATCCTACTAAGTGCTTTTCCATTTACAAGCCCCAGATAAAGGGGCAGGACAAACCATGGTTTCCCTCTAGAATGCTCCAGACAAAGACAATGCCAAGTTTGGCCTCATGACAATATGTTAATACAAGAGGATCTGCAATAAAGCCTTTACGAAGAACACCACAGAGTATATGTTTTAGTGACTTCCCACAAAACTGGGATGCTTTAGCAGCATAATTCCTCATCATTACAGTCATGCTTCAGTGAGGTGGAGTCATTTTCCCATGACAACACTCTTAACAGTATTATTCCATTTCTTTTATGCTGTGTAATAAACAGGAGTTTCAATTACTTTATTTGGCAGATGCTGGAGCAGAACCAAGCCTGTTGTTCCTTGCCACTGAAGCTGTTATGCTGCTTTAAAAAGCTTTTCCATGTGCTGTTTTCTCCTTTCCAGATCAGTCAATGGGACATTTCCAAGACTATCTTTACATTATCTGGATCACAATAAAATACATTAAAGATAGAGAAACAAACTGAATTAAAACAAAATACAAATTAACTCTCACACTCCTCTTGCCTAATCTCTTGGGTTTGAGATCCTGGAAAAGCAAACCAACCATTTCTGTTATTACAGGACACAGAAGAATCATGCTCTGCTCAAATGCAAAGTCCTTCTCCAGGTTCTCTCACTAAGAAAACAACTTACAGTATCACCTTCACACAGTAACTATCACAGCATCTTAAAATATCAACATGCATCTGTGAGAAACAGAAACTTCTACTGAGATAAATCAATGACAGAAACAGGAACACAGCCCAGGCTGCACCCAGCTGGCAGCGCACACAAGCTTTGCGTGGCATTCTGCAAATAAAAATGAAGAACACAATGATGACTCATATTCCCTCTAGGTGACCTTTGCTTCCCTCTCCCCCATGTCCCACCCAGACTGTTGCCTATCAGACAGCCTTCAGCAGGAACAAGGCCTCAGCCACGTGGTTCCTTACCCATGCAGGGCTTAATGTCCTGCATTCAATGTTCAGCTCCACTGTGCTTCTGTAACTCAGAGGGTTTCTAACAACACCAACACATAAGAGTTGACTTCTACACATCATGTGAAAATTAATTTCCACTCTCCAGGATAGCTCTGAATGAAGAGCAGGCAGAGCCATGTGTTCACATGCCAGCTGTCCTGAGGAAAACAATCAAGTTCATTGTTCGCCTTTCAAAAGGCAAAAAACCTGCTACCTTTTCTCAGAGTTCCTCATAGCTTTGCTTTCCTCTTCATCAGCTATGAATGACTAGCAGCCAAACACATCTTTACCACCAAAATTTCAGAGCACATGCTCCCCCTTGTCAGCTAATAGAGTGGGACTGAGGAGTGGAGGCTTTCCTGCTTCTGGGCTTCCTTTGCCCTTGATCACCCCAGCAGCCATGCCAGCCCTGGCCAAATCATTTAGGTTACCAGAGCAGAGAACCAAATCAAGGGGTACAACTGTGAATTTAAGAATTACGCAAAATTGTCTATTTTAGCTGCCAGAGAATGCAATTATTAGAAAAGAACATTTATCTGCATTTATCTGCAATTTCCCCACTGCCAGAATCTGCCGAGAGAAAGCAACTTGTACGAATATAGTCTACATTTTGATTGACTTGGTAATTCTTCTTACACCTATAACCTATGTCTGTTGGTGAGAGTATGAACCTCAAGCTCCCTGTCCAGAGCTCCAATGCAGAGAGAAATAACTTGCTAGTAGCTTTCACCACACATTAGTTTGCATTATCAGCACAGATATGTTGAACCATGGACACTTACCCCCTTAACCCGCTTCAAACACTGCAGGAGCTGACAAGAGTCTTGCTATCCAAACTGATAGACAGCAAATGTTTATTTTCCCTCTTCCCCATGCAGTAGGGTTGCATTTTGCAGTGGAGTGTAATGTCAGTGCTGGGATGTTGTACAGTGTCACATCACAACAGGACATGAGGGGCAGCATAATGGCATTGGAGATGGGCAGCTGGATTTGCCAGTAATCCACATTCCAGTGAGCCCTCCAAGTTGATGTCTATTTAACATCTATAGTCTCTCCATCAATTAGTGTCACGCTGACAAAGCTATACATATGTATGTGTGTATTTTCTCTTGACATATGTATGCCTGTACCAACAGCTATCTGCTCAGCAATCAATCCTCCTTTAATCAGTTCCCCATTAAATACAAACATCTACATTTCCGCACTCTGCTTTACCTCATCATAACTACGAAAATCCCTTCTACTAAATTGGCCTTTTAGTAGAACAGTTCATCTGCTGGAGGAGGGAAGGAGACAGGAGGAAGATACTAGTTGTGCAAGTGAGAGTTATGAGGCAGAAAAAGTCTTTGCACCTTTTAAATAGGTTCTTAATCAAAGAGCTAAGTCATCCTCAGCACTTGAGAATCTGAGAAAAAGCTTAGTATGTGAAAAGTGCTTGGCAAATCTGGTATGTCAGGTTTCCCCTTGAATTCCCAAAGAGGACTAACATTACTGAAGTGCACAACACAGAGCTGTGCAGCAACAGTTCCTCAGACAGCATCGCTCCTACCAACAAACCCAGAGAGCAGAAGGAATGTATTTCTATTCCTCAGGAATACAAAGGACATAACATAAAATGTCAAGACACACTCAATGAAAAGTTTCCATCATTACTATGTTATCACCTAATCAGAACTAGTTAAGTTTTTGCTTGCAACTTAAGGTGATTATCAAAGACTCTCCACTTATATGCAATGTGCATAGAAGAAATTAATATAGCTTTACAGTACCTTGAATCTACAAATTCTTTTGGAAACTAATGTGTTTCTTCTGTTAAGGTACAGCCTCAGTTCAGGTTAGCCACAAGGAAAAGAATATCACTCAGCTTCACTGACACAAAGCCAAGCCAGAGAGAGCCAACTCCATTTGTCTCACAGGTGTGGAGGAGATCACTTCAAAAATTCCTAACTGGCAAATTCTCACCCAACATTATCTCTTGAACCAACCTGCCATCTTTTTCTGGCAAACATCAAAAAATAACATCTCTGTAACTTTTCCAACCTGCTCTGCTGACAATGCATTACTAGGAATGAACTACACTTTGAACAAGGCACTGAAGGCTATACTTGTTAATACAGCACTTAAAGTTCTCAGAAATTCATGTCCTTGGAGAAAAACTTAAGCCTTTCACCCTTCTTTTCCTCCAGAGACAGGGAGTGATAATATGGTTTATGGGGTGACACAAAGCCTGATTTCTTGAAATCATTTCTGTACATTTGTCGCCACAGCAGAGTGAGAACATGAGGGCAAATACTATTTCAGCAGGAATGAGAAACACAGAACTGAATCTGCGCAAACTAGCACAAAGAAGATAAAAAAGGACAAAATTTGAGGTGAAGGGGTTTTTTTTCCTGAATAAATGATCCCTGCATTTCCTGAAATGCCACAGACTTGTTGCAAAAGGCTTACAAAATTACATCTAAAAGTTTTGTCCAGCTTGAAATAAAAAGCCCTGATTGACAGCAAAAATAGGTCTTTGCTAGCAATCAACTTGCTTTGTTTTTCAGCCTCTCTGCATTTTGTGGACAACAGCCCAGATTTTGGCAGATTATTTCATTAGGGGAAGCTTGCAGTTTAACTAAACGTGGCTTTCTCAACAGAAAATTTATATCAATCATTTCACATTTTTTAAGCAGACTGAATGATTCATCTCCAGGAAATCAGTATGAAAATCTAGAGTTACAGCTGATCAGACAAAATTAAAGGCGCAAATCAGTTGATTTTTGCCACTTACACTGTTGTATCTTTACATACATGCTGGGGGGGGAAGAAAACAAATCCCAAAACAAGTCTAAGTTTCTTTAGTTACTTTTCTCTATCTTTCATCACCAATTTTAACTCCAAATACATCCACTGCAATCCATTTTTCTGCAGAAAGGTAGGAAGAATTCAAGCTATAGCCAGCTACTATAACTCAGCTATTGCTTTATGACATTCACTGTTTTCTATTCACAGTAGCTTGCATAAACCTTTTTGTGGCTGTGTTTCAGCTGCATTTTGCTCCCAGCATCCTGCTTAGATACAGTGAGTCTGAACAAAACAGCTTATTTCTGCCAGGGATGGAAGGGAAAGAAACAGGGAAAAGGAGTTTTATTAATAAAATTATAAATAGTTCACTACTCAATCATCAAGCCAAGCTTGCCAAAGCAACCCCATTTGTTCAGTATTTGATTACTGGCAACATCTCAGGCCTCAACAAGCACTCAAGTGAACAGTTTTGACTGCCTAAACTCCCTGAACTCAGTGGGGCAGAGAGCACAGTTTCTCCCCCGGAATAGTTTTCATGATGTATATCTAATCCTACTAACTTATTTACCAATCAACTAGATCTACATTCAGACAATTTTCTACAAGAGATGCCCTAGGTAAGTAAATAACTTTTACCTGAATCCTCCCATTCTAGATGCCCACTCGGAACTTTGAAGAGGGTCCTGTGTCTTCTCAGGCGTGGGGCACAATAGGAGCAAACACCCCCTACCCCCCAACTGGGCTTTAAGACACAGGTGAGTTAGATCTCATCAACATCAGGTGCTACATCATGCCCACACCTGGTCACAGTCAGTCATTGTGTCTGCCCACACCTGATCACAGTCGTTGTGTTTGCCCACAAAGTGGGGCAACACAGTGACTCCATTTGAAAGACGAGGTTTAATTTGCACTCTTGAGAATTTTTGTTTTCTTCCCTCAAAGAAACAAAAGGGTTCCCCCCACCAGCATCTGCAATTTTCTTTGCAGTCACTGTTTCACTTAGCCAAGGCATTCCTGGGTCAGACAGTCACTTTAAAACTAGAAGAAACCAGGTGCTTTTTATATAAACATAATTAAGCAATTTAATGAAAATCTGTTGTGTCCACCTCTCTCTGAGAATATGCAGGGCTCAGCTTGGTGTATTTCTGCTTGTTTTTCAATGCATGCTGCACTTCAATGTAACTTTGCTGTCACCAACAGGTTACCATGAGAATTAAATGTTTTTCATTTAATTCTTTTATTATTTTATACCTCAGGGTAAAAATATGAATGTGACTCACCCAGACTTAGTCTTAGTGAGTGTTGTTTTAATTTGTAAGTAGTCCTGTTAACTTTGATGTAATTAGTGATGACTTAGTTAGTAATCCTTGACTAAGAGGGATAAATTTGGTATGGGAAGGCAGATTAAAGTTGCTGCTGTTCAAAACATCACAGACAAAGAGAGAACGTAATTAAATTATCTATCTGATTTTCAAATTGTAACAGAGATGCATCACACAGCATGTCACTTCTGGTTTTTCAGAAAGCTTATTTTTCTTTTATTATGAACAGAATCATCTCTATCCACTGTATGAGACAATTGATTGGCTTCAGTGTAACTGGATGTTTTGCCAGCCTTCACTATGCTCCCACTCAATATGTCATGTAAAATAATGTGCTGAAAACTGGCTGACCTACCTGTCTGCTTGGTGTTTATAAGGAGTTTGTCTCCATGGTATTTCAGTTCTTTATCAGAAAACAAAACAGGAGATACAGGAAGCCAAGGAAACCTTGAAAGGAAAGCCTTAACAGTGATAAATAAGATTTGATGGCCAAGACACAATCCTGGGAGGCTAATGACATGTCAGCATCTCACCCTGCTTCCTGAGCAGCCCTGAGAACACCACATTTCTCTCCCAGCTCCCACCTTGCTCAGGGCACATATCCTGCTCTCCTCTCATCCTCCACATATCACAGACAAGGAGGCTGAGCTGCCAAGCACTGTGCTGGCAGGGAGGACAGAGCCAGAGCATGACTCAGTCCCCACCTCCATCTGTACTTCACCCTGTCCAGCCTGCTTCCTCCTGGTTCCAACTGGGATAGAGTTCATTTTTTTAGTAGCTGGTGCTGTGTTTTGGATTTAGTAAGAAAAGAATGTTGATAACACAGGGATGTTTTGGTTTTTGCTAAGCAGTGCTTAGTTGCCAGCTGGGATTAAACCACAACAGGACATTAATACTACAGACACAAAAAGAGACAGCTCAGTCTTGAAGTGCTTGAAGGAAACTGCACAATTGCAGCTGTGTACAGGAGTTCAGCTGGGGCGTTGGGAAGCTGAGTATGGAGGCAGGAATCAGAGAGCACTGGACATTTAGATCCAGGGCTCTGTTTGCTACTGTTGGGGTCAAACTAAATAAATTTTAGGAGCTGAATCATGAGTTTGTAGCTGGGACAACTCCATTTGTCATGAGTTAACCTGGTGTTTTGCCCAAGGTCTAAGTACCTTTTGTACATAGCGCCGACTTTATCATGTACATTAGGGCTGAAGGAACATAGAAGCAAAATGAAAGGACTGTAAAAGAAGACTTAAATTCTCACTTTCTTCACTCTCTCATTTTGCATCTAATCCAAGTTCAAATAAATGATAAGGTAAACAATACCATTCTGTGGTAATAGATGAAAGTCTTCTTCATATGGCTTTGTTTCAGCAAATCCAAGGGCATCAGAGAAGAAACAGAAGCTTCCTAAAGTCCAGGCTCATATGTAGCTCACCTGGGAAATTTAAATCACTTGTTTGGCTTCTAGGGGTCTAGCACACATTAAAATAGAAGGAGGTTAGTCTGACAGGATTCATGGGCTCCTGCAGTACCCACTCAAAAGTTTTGACAAAGTTAATTTGGGATCAGAGGTGTGCAAATGCCAAGAGCACACAGGAGCTGCTCCTACTGCTGTTTGCTTCTTGCTGGCCTCTGTGAGTGGTGGTGCTGCAGAAGTACCACGTGATGAAGAAGAGGGTCGTGTCACAGATGTTGTCAGAGAGTGCCATGTGGCCATGAAGCAAAATTTTTTGATAAAGAAGTGGAGGCATCCAAGAATGTGCCTGATTAAGAGACTCACCAGGAGGCTGTAGCTCATCCTCACGGCCCCTTCCCATGCACAAGGCACAGTTCAGAGCAACAGAGCAGGCTCTGTTCTGCACAGGTGAGACCCAAAGCAGCCCTGGAGCCCAGCCAACAGGGCTTGCAGCAGGGAGCTCAGTGGGTCTGTCTCCTCAGATGGCCTCTAAACCATGCCACTTGATACAGATTTCTTATAGTTCAGCAAAACCAAAGAAATTTGTGCTGTCCCTTACTTTTCACCACTCTGCTTTATCTACCTTCATTCGTGTTGGCTCTAATATTTTCCGTTCCTTAGACAGCTGTCTCTTCTGCTTGCACACTTATACTACCACCAACTATAACCAAGTTAGGGTGTAATTTCTTAGAATGGCATATGGCACAGCAATAAACAGATCTCTAGAAAGCACCTTATACCATAAGGCTTATTCCTCTTGGCAAACAGGAACGGGTTATGGAATAGGAGTGTGCCTGCACCAGGATAACTATATCTGGAGAGGACAGGAGTGATTAAATTACACCAATATCATAAAACTAATACAACATTTATGTTTAGACAAGGTTGTAGAACCCTCCAGCATCTGTTGTTTAAATGGGGATCAGGACAAGAACAAGAAGAAAACAGGAGTGGATGAATTTCAGAGAGCTGTCAGGTTAAAATGGCCTCAGTGCTGCAGCTCTGTGCTGCAAGCTCACACAGCTCAGTGTGCTTGGGAAACAGCTCAGTACAAGACAGAACAAAAACAAAAAAAAAAAAAGGAACTCACTCACCACAAGGAAGGTTTTCCCTAGTGTCCTCAGCTAAAATGTTAACCTGGATGTCTTTCAGGATAAATATCTCAAGAGTTATTTGTACACAATGCTGCAGTGTTTACCTTTTGATTACAGATCTTTACACGCTGTCCATTATTATTGAATGCCAGGATGAAAGGCAGCCTAAGGGCTTGAATGCAATGTTCTGTCACAAAGAAAATACAGCAAAAGTAATGGCAGGCTCTGAAAGTAAAGATATATGAGGCTGGAAAGAAATACGAGCACAGTATGGGGGTTTCTTTTGCAGAGTGTTTGGCTTTTGCTTTAAGAGAAAGTTTCATGCAGTTTTGCCTAGACAGTGACATGAAAAGCCTGGATTTGGATATAAATTAGGAATGCATGTATAAAATCCTCATGACTAATTTCTGTCTCTTGCATTTGTGTCTGTACAAATAAAATAGAAATTACAGAAGTGTTAGTCTACCTGTATTTCTATCCAGAATCACAATGAACACTATACTTTTTAAGCATTTTAACGAAGTTTAATTTGTAGCTATACTCATGTTTCAAATTACTTGTACAAATATCTACAATTTTTATTAATCTTCTCTTCTAGCACATAGTTTACTCCTTAGCCTGCTGCTGGAGTCATTCAACTCATTTGCGATTTTTACGCTCGTGTTCCAGCAGTCCAGACTTGGATTTTGAAAGGCCAAAGCCTGGGGCTGCTCCCAGAAAGCATTTTGATGTGTCACCTGATATAGATGATTCACATTTTCAACAAGGTCACTTGTGAAGTGTTGACAGTAGCAGAGGTATCCAGACTTCTTTTTATAATTGCATCATGATGCTGCCCCACTTATCATCATACTTTCCTCCACTGGCCAAATTTTGGCAAGTTTTTTAATGAAAAACCTTTCCACAGCTATTTATTAGTGCACTTATACTGGCTGGTTAGTGCAGACTTCCTGTAAATCTTGACCTTAAGTTTTTATTCTTCATTCTCTTCTACAGCATCTCAGTACTTGCTGCAATACTTCTAAGAATACAAATCCCACTTACTACACTTCAAACATTCCACCTGTTGACAGGATCCACTTGAAAGTACTCCTGCCATGGGTCAGTCAAGCTATGTTACAAAATACCACAGCACCACCTGACTTCCCATAACAAGAAAAAACTGACTTCAAGTACATACTACTGCTTTACATTTAAGGGTAGGAAAGCAGGCAGTAACAATTTTTCATACAATCTTGTGTTAGATTTAATTCTTATTAATAAGAAATGAGAGTCATTAACACTATTAAAATCTAATTACATTAGCAATTTTCTATCAAGTCATATATGAGTAGTTAAGTATTGATATTTGTTTTTCCTAGTGGGATTCAAAAGTCTAATTAGAAGTCTCTCTTTTGTGGTTTAAGTGGAATGATTCTTTCTGAAAAACAAGACACTTCCAATAGCCAGAGATGGTGTATTTCCTTAAATATCACAACCATCTTCCTCTTCAGCACTTTAACCAGGCAAGAATAATACCAGCTAGAAAATCAAATAAACTTACTTGGTGCTAGAAGAGCACAACTGTGAGCCCCTTTCTCCTCATTCCTCTCTCCATGCCCAGTTGTTCCACAGGTTATAAGAACTGAGTAATGGTAATTAGGACAGGTATAACAAAACATTTTGACCCTTTAAAGTAACACTGTCTAAGAGTATGATTTTGCAACATTTTTCAGTCATGTTTATAAAAGCTTTATAGTGGACAGTGTCACAATGGAATAAATTATTTCTCTCAAGAAATCAGAACGAAAAAAAGCAAAAAAAGCCCAGTTTGCCTTACAGCTGCCCCATGCAGTTCGTGTTTCAGCACAGATATTCCAACAACATTTGGATAGTTTAGGCTGAGCTCTCAATTTTATTTTCTAAGCATAACTGGTAATAGATTGTACACTAAAAACTGCCATTGTCACTGGAAGCTTCTCTGCTCTTGAAAAAACACTGCCTTCAACCCAGTTAGCATTTTGAAGAGACTTCTTATCCTTGCTTGCGTTGAACACTGAATCACATGTTTATGTAACAGAAAACACTAGTGAGATGGAGAGAGACAGCAGAGGTAAGAAAGCAAGAATTACACATGTTCAAGATGTTCAGGACCCCTCAGAACACCAAGAAAAAAAAAATAAATAATTTTGTGAGTACAGCACACCAGTAAAACCAGCTATTCCTTAACAGCCTAGGACTTGGAACTACACCTGCAGACCAAAGCAGCAGTCACCCTATCCTGAAAGCAACCTGTCCTTCAGCTATGCCACTTTATTTGCCAGAGATGATATATGGGGATTATTTTGCATATCACTGAGCATCACTGCTTTATTCTGTGAAAATCAGAGCACTTTACCACAAAATGCAAATCTAAAGTGCTCCACAGCATGCTGGCTTTGCTTTTCCTTAACACGTACAGATCAATGACAGGTTAATGCTTAGTTAACATTTATTAAGAGCAACATGGTTTCAGAAACTTCAGACTAAAGGTGTCAATTAGATGACAGATCCTTCATGAAAGATGAAAGAACCTCTGTGTTGGGCAGGTACTCTTATGTTTTGCTGTCAATGATTTATTAGCTACAAGGTCCCAAGTGTCCAAGCTTATCAGGAATGAGAAAAGCAAGCATGAACTAAAAGGTACTGTTGATTCTTTATTTCACAGAATCTCACTAACGATGGCTGGTGTTGAAATAGTCCAGAAATTAGATTCACACAGCCTTACAGGGACTACCACAAAGTAACACAGAATGGTTTGGGTTGGAAGGGTCCTTAAAGTTCATCTCTTTCCAACCCCCTGCCATGGGCAGGGACACCTTCCACTACCCCAGGCTGCTCAGAGCCCCATCTAACCTGGCCTTGAACACTTCCAGGAATGGGGCAGCCACAGCTTCTCTGGGCAACCTGTGCCAGGGCCTCACCACCCTCACAGGGGAGAATATCTTCCTTATATTTAATCTAAACCTGCCCTCTTGACAATGTGAAGCCATTCTCCCTTCTCCTGTCACTCTAGGTCCTTGTCCAAAGTTTCTCTCCAGCTCTCCTGCAGCCCCTTTAGGCATTGGAAGGTGCTGTAAGGTCCCTCCAGAGCCTTTTCTTCTCCAAGCTGAACAACCCCTGGCTCTCTCAGCCTGTCTCCAGAGCAGAGGAGCTCCAGCACTCTGAGCATCTTCTGAACTCATTCCAGCATCTCCCCCTCCTTCTGGGCTGTAAGTGCACACTGCCAGGTCAAGGTGAGGTTCTCATCAACGCCCACAAGTCCTTGTCCTCGCACACAGCAGTGGGTAGTGACCCGGTCTGAGGTAAGCCTGCTCAAAGCCTCTGTAAGGGCAACCAATCCGTACTCAAGGTCACTCTAAAATCAGAAACATCAATGCTGATTACAAATTAAATTCTCTACTGTCTTTTATGTTGGTGCAGACACTGAGACTGTGTGAAGTGTCTGACATCCTGCACATAATTACTACTAAATCTGAATGGGAGTAATTCATAACCACTTGAGCAGTGTACAAATGCTGACAGGACAGCAGCAAGTCAGGATGCTTGACTAGGCAGCATCTTACACCCATCAGGCCTTTTCAATTTGTGAACTCTCAACAGTTTGCTAGTGCAGGTGTAAACTCGGTGCAGCTGCCTGCAAATGGTCTTGCTTTGCCTGTTTGTGCCCCAGAGATCAAACCCCACTGCACTAGACTGTCATTTTGCACAGGTATGAAGGTCTACACAAACCACAAAAAAAGTCAGCAAGAACCCAGATCTGTAAGTTTTATCCCAGTTCAGCCTTGGAGCACAAAACAGAAATAAAAGGATGCTATGAACAAGAGTGAATATCCAGAGTACAAATCCATCAAGCACACTGGAATTTCCGAAGCTCCACACTCTCACTTTACAGGGAAGAACATCTATGTACAACTGATCCCTGTCTTTGTGGGGGCTGGCAAACAGATCTGAGTCTCTCTTGCTTCCAGTAAGAATCTCCTACCAGTACCTCCAAAGCCATCTTCTAAAGAAATATCACAAAATCCTTGCTAGAAAAGACATAATATCAAATACCATTTTTTCCTCATTTTCTTTGTGTATGGCCTAGACTCACTTTCTTTCATGGCAGAAGAAGTTACGACAAAAATCACCCTAAACCTGCAAGAAGATTTCCACTATACATATTTATTTTTCATTATGTACATCACTGAACTTGACCTCAGTTTATCAATAATAGGAGTATTAAGAATACCTTTTGGAGTAGGAGTTTTATTCTTTTTTAATCATCACCTGTCAGTAGGAAAAAATATCCCTGAGCAACGAAATAACTCAGTGGACTGATAGAATTTTAAAGGAGAGAAAACTGGATCTTTTTGCAAAAACAAGGACAGTAAATTCTTTTACAAAATGGCATTACCAGAAGCTCTTCTACATCTCAATCAAAAGGCTGCAAGCTACAGTCTTGAATTTCAATTGCGGATGGTAAGATGACATACAATTAATATGATTCTATTTATGTAGTCTAATCAAAGCACCAGAGAACAGGAAAAACAAATGTAACATAGTGTGTGTCTTCAGTTTCAACCTATGATGCGCGGATGAGACCATGAGCATTTCGGTACCAAATTCACAGTAATCTCCCTGCATCTGCAAGTGTTCCCTTCTTTCTCAATACCATCATACCTTCCCCAGCCAGAGGCAGCTCTTATCTCTGAGGTGTTTACAGAAACTGCCAAGAACACATTTTTTCCTCTCTGGAACGCACCAGATGATATATCAGGTGTCAGATTTTGCTGCCAAAGTTTCCCCAAGGGTGGATCATAAAATCTTCTTTGTTATATGTCACTCATCTCACATTTGACTACCCCCTTCCCCTGCTCCTCTATTATTCTCTGTGCAAAAAAACCACCTACTGGAAGAACAATGTTTTGCTCCTGATCACACTCTTGACGTCTTCACTTTCTGTCTCTGCATCTTCTACAGAAACAAAAACCTTCAATGCTTTCCTGCCCACCACTGCACCTGACTGAAATCTCAGCACACGGTGCTGTGATCCCCTTCTTTGTTAAGAGTTTTGTATCATTGCAGTGACAATGGATTTCTGTCCATCTGGATTACTGAAAGCTACAGAGAACAAGGGGAATGTTCTGCAGGGAACAATGGTGCTTTGGTAAAAAAAGAGAGGCATTAAGATGACTAATAACTCTTTTCTATACCCTATCATGCACAAGCGTAGTTACTTTTCCTAAATAGCTCTCCCTTTCTTAAGAAGCCTGTTCTCGACATAATAGAGCTCTGCTATTAGCTACCCAGTTCTGATTTTCTGATATATCACCACATCAGGAGATAAAAAAACAACAGCCACATAACACTGCACTGACAAGGAGACACATTTCTGAACATAAAAGGGACACATTTATGTAGTCTGATCTTATAGATATACCTTATCTGTGGTTTAAACTGGGAATTTCCTTGAAAAACAGAAAAAAAAACCCACACCAAAACCAAATCTTTAAAAAAAGGACAGATCTAAAAATTACAAGAGAAAGACATTTCACTAATTTTTCTCAGTACGGCACTATATTCATAAAAACCATTGGCTTATTGCTCCCAAACCTATTTTTTAACTCCTAAACATTTCATTGTATCAATTGATTTATTTTACTGTACCAGGTGAGGTACCATGTGTCCCTATTGTCCTCTGCAAGGTGAGACACACGTGGGCATACTGAAGCCTGGAAAGAGAAGCCAGTTTGCTGCACCAACACCACCACCAGCTCCTAGTTTGGCTGAAGAACTGCCCATAAACACATCATCCCCCAAATGGAGCTGTTTCTTCAGCTCCAAAACCCTCAGATCAAGCAGAAAAGACACTCAATGTTTCATGCAAATTAATTTCATTCATCAGATGCCTCACAGACTGGCATTACAAATATTCATCAGCATTTACCAGAGCTGAATCTCCAGCCACAACCAGCACTGTGCTCAGTATGGGGCTGCTAATATAGAACATTAACAGTGCGTGGGTAATGGTCTGTACCACTGCACAGGCTGAATTTCATCCTTTTAACTGCATGACAGGTCATTTGGTACTGTTTCTGCTCCCCCTTCGGATGAGAATAATTGTGTAAACTCTCAGATCAAAACTGTGCATGTTTGAACACGCACATCAATAAAACCTTCCTCCTCTGAACCTCCCAAACAATAAAGAATGGTTAGATAATGCAATCACATACTCCACCAATACCTCCTATAGAATTGTTCACATATTATTTTCGCACATTGAGACTTATCTGTCTGTGTCTGACTTTGCAGCTCAGCTCAGAAACTAGTCCATTCTCAGTGACTTAGTCAAAATTAATTTTCATCCTACATATGGAATTAAATCCACAAAGGCCGTTGTGCTGGGAGACATAACACCCTTTTCCACCCCACACAGTTGTTACTGCTACAGAATACGACATATGTATAGTGTGACAAGCATGTAGAATGTTAAATGAAACATGAATGAATAATTCTCCTTCTACACTTAATTAATTAATCAATTTTCAAGCACATAAGTAAATGTTAATAGCAAAGGTTTAATGCCAGTGCATAATAAATAAACTTAAATATCACTGGCATATATTTTGAAACATCAAAGGAGGGAAAGGAAATAGGAATTGTGAAAGTGAACAGTTTAAAAGAAAATGAAGTTTAGGTGACCTAATTAAAGGCTTTTCCTAAGCAACAAAAAAACATCAAAGTGCTGCTTCTGAAGTTCTTTTGCCAAACCAACAGCCTCAAATTAAAAGACTGCATTAATTTCAAGGAGTGAGTCAGAGAACTACTACTGTAAGAGCCTTCAGTCCCTCTGTGTTGCCACAGAAACAGAACATTATGGCTAGTTTATAATCCAAGTGCTCCATTTATATAAGAGAATTTATTTTTCATTTTCACCTTTTCATTTACTTATCCAGATATATAAGAAAGCCCCTCAGAAATTAATGATGCTTCTCCCATGACTGACAGCTGGAGTTTGGATGCCAAGCAATGCCGGGTTTACATTGTTCTTTCCTAATGGCTTTCTGACAGCAGTGACAGTGGCAGCATTCTGTGTATCTGCAAAGCAGAACAGCCAAACTGGGCAGCCTCTGGCAAAGCTGGGCTCAGGTCCTCTGAGACAAAGCCAGGATCCAGAGATTGATCACAGCTCATGGTAGCAACGTCCTTCAGGGTGGGCACAATGCAGGAAATGCACCCACGGCAGGAAACACCTTTCTGGCAAGCCCAGATGTCACCAGGAATAATTAGGGGACACCTGGTGTTGTCAGCCAGGTTTGAGGTACCCTGGGTCCAGTTCAGAGCTGCTCACAAACCCTGGTTCCTGTCCACTCTGACAGGTTTGAAGAAGTACCACCAGCTGGAAGTCTGGACCAGTGTCACAGCACAGGGAGAGGGAAAGCAGAGGCTCCCAAGCACCAAACACCTCTGCCCCACACGCTGTTTCTGCCAGTGAGATTCCTTTTGCCACTGATGTTTGCTGACTTTAATGACTGCATGTTGAATCCAGAATAATCTATCTTTTAATATAAACAGATAAAATTTGGGATAGATGAGCTGGTGTAAGCCCCACCCAAACAGTCCCTTCTAGGGTAAAATTGTCATAAGCTTTCATTTCATTCATCCTGTGTACACTTTGCTACAAAGGACATAAACTGCAGACTCTACACAAATTCAATATATATGTACTATGCTCAAAATATAAGTTAATCAGGTTGAGTACTACCTTCTTGGAAACAACTAGCAACATGTCTTGTTTCTATGGCTTTTAATGAATATTCTAAATTCAAGAAATGCATAAACATAAGGGTAATTTACATTGCTAAAGTTAATCAGTTTTCTTATACATTTTATGCATCCGCATGATTTTTCATCTGTATTGCATAAATGCATCTTCTCATTTTTAATATGCATATGTACATCCAAACACTCCACTCACAGTGCCTTCTTGCTTTTACAAATTTCTAAAACCACGCCTGTCTCAAGATTTAAGGAGTCCGTGGCTTACAAGAAAAATTATCAGCAAAAGGCTGTAAAATACTTAGAGATTCAAGGCGGCATTTAACTTAGATGTGAACTTGCCCTTTTGTAACTCAGTTTTTCCATCAGTAAAATGATAATAGAAGAATCTCCTCCAGAAGCTGGCATATCAGCAAATGTCCAACACAAAGGACAACTCCATTAAAGAAATGGTTTTGTACATACAAATGTTTGGTATGAAATTTGACAAGGGTACAGCAAATCTTCACTGATTAGCATTTGCAAAGGTCCCTGAGGTGCAGGGATGAAAGGTCTTCACTATGAAACAAAATGCACATTTGTTGTTAACATCATTCTGCATTTAAAAGCTTTCCCAGTCCACCATAACTAGATACTTATGAACTTTCAAATGTTTCTCTAGTTCATTCCAGCACAAAATCAAGGACTTCTAAATTCTCCTTTAGCAGGGTCAAGAGAATTAGGTACCTAACAAAATAACTTATGGTTGTTTTCTCAAAAGGGCTGACCTTTACCTGATTTTGTTTAAACCACTATATATCCAAGTCTCCATCACTTTACATGGGTAGAACTGGAAGCAGTATAAAACTCACCCTTTTAATATGCAACATTTCATTATTTACAAGCCAACAAAAGAGGTTTAATAATATAATTTGGGAACTGAAGCACACGGGCTAGTTGAAGGGACTTTTAGATCAGTGAAGCTGCTATTAAAGTGCCATCAAAGCATTTTTGACTCCATAGAATTAATCATGAAATCTGTTCCTGCCAGCTCACTTATCATATCCGAAATATTAATTTTGAGCAAAATTAAATTGGACACCTACCGACAGCAACATTTTGCCCTTCAGAACTCCCCTTCACATTGATTTATTAACGGCTGCCAGAACAGTGTACCACAGCAATTTATTACTACTTTCTCGATGTTTCCCTGTGCTTACAAATAGTTCTCCAGAGTGAAAGGTGCTACCTGACAGCATCCTGACAAAGGTGCATTTTTCAATTTGCATAATGTTCTTCAGATTTATTAGGATGTAAGAAAAGGCGTTTCTTCCTATTATCAATGGGAACGGGTGATTCAGGTAAAAGAACTCAGAGTGGAGGTTCTGTGTTGAGTTGCTTTCAAACAAAGCAGTTCCAGCATTTTTATTAGGACTTGGTGTGATTTCAGACAGAAGAGTCAGCAAATTCTTTTGTTTTATTCATCAGCATCATTTTCTTTCCTTGCAAGACAGCCAAAGACATTTGTACAGAGCAGTAGTAGAAGTGGGTCTGAAGACGCAGCATTAGCCCGAAGAGAGCTAAAGGCATACACACACTCTCTTAATGCTTTTTGAAAAATACCATGTCAGAAAGGCTCATTTCATTGGGTGAAAAGCAAAAAAACACCCACCAAAGTTCCCCTCTGACCAAACTGAGGTTTCTTCCCTCTGCAGCTAGAAGCCCAGGGATAGATCCACACATCACATGAAAGTTTGTCATGGGTGTTTTGATTCGGCATCGCAAAAGTTATAGCTAATAGAAGGGAAACTCCAGGTCTTGGTATGCCTAGTCTATGTTAGAGCTACTCTATCAAATGGTGAGCCTGATCCAAATCCCTAACTTTCAGTGGCTTTTTCAATCTTTGAAGTATTCGGTGTCTGGGAGAAGATTCTAATTCAGCAGCTTTTAATTCCTTTTGTAGAACTATTCCATCCTTCCTGTTTCTTCCATTTCTGTGGCTGCACAAAGCAGAAACAATCCCTCTCTTGCAGGTATTGGTTTATGAACTTACTGCTTGAAAGAAAGACAATTCATAAATACTGTGGCTGCTGCCTGTTAATACTCCTGGCTCCAATCCAGCTCTTCAATCTATGTGCTTATTTTTAAGCGTGAATAGTCCCATTAACGTCAATTGGGCTGCCTGTGTTCTTAAGTAAAACAGGTGTTTAAGCACTTTGCCGCATCAGAGCCTATGAATGCACATCTGCCATCTTCCTTAGCTCAGTTAAAGGTTCCTTCCTAATCATTATACATTTATCCACGAATTCCTCTTGTTTATACTTGCATAAACATTCAGACTTTGCAACAGGCTACTTCACACATTTAAAAGCAATTGTGTTTGTAATCAGAGACAAAACTGTCTAGCAACGTAAATTTGTATATATATGTTGAAGGAACACACAAAGCTGAAAGTATAATTGGAGAGAAGAACACCCAGTTGGACATCACTGGACGGGAAGACTTCAGTAATTGATTGGAAGGCAAAACAAGTTAAACATGCGCAGAACCAATTAAGACACTCCAGATGGGGCTGGAAAAAACCATCACCAGCATGTAGCAGAAAACAGTCCTTTCAAACATGAACATTAAATGTAAAAAACTGTTAATGCTGTTGTCAGCTCTGAAAAGTCATTAAATGCAAAAACTCCTGTCCTTTCTAGAGGCACCTATGGAGAACCTGCTGCTAGCAGTTATTTGCCTCGTTCTATGTAGTCAAGGCCAACATTTCCAATTCTGTGTGAAAATGCAACAGCTCCTTGTTCACAAAACAAGAAAATTCTCTGATGTCCATTGCCACTGTGCTCCCGGGTATATATGCAGCATGCTATGATGTTTTACACTCTACACTGATTGTCATTAAGTGGTAAAGATCCCTCTCTGGAAGATTTAACATGGTTTTGCCAGTCTGACAGCTTAACAAGTGCCAACTTCCTTGTAGCCGAGTTGGCTCCCTCACATTGTGCAGTTCTGTATTTTTACCCTAAAACTTGAGCCGTTTGACACTGTTCTCTACCTCTCAAAGAAAGATAAAGGAACGCAGATACACCCTCAAAGTCACATACTGACATACCAAAGGTTACAGTTCTGCCCAGGAGGTGCTGAGGTCCAAAGGTGACTGTGGCAGGAATGGGGCCGGCACAAACCAATCTCTGGAGTTTCTCAATTTTCTCCTGAATGTGGCAGACAGAAAGCATGCCTCTAATAGAGGAAAGGACTGAAGGAACAGCCTCTTTTGAACTGAGGTATGTATTTCTTGAAACCTGCTCCAAAGCCTAATGGATTATCTAGGTTAACAATGGTGCTCTCTTTTCCAGTCTTCCGATTTGTCTCTTGGAAAGCCTATTTCCTATTAAAGATTTCAAAGTTTAGCCTTCGGAGTACTTTCTGCTGTAATCATACTGCCAACAACAAGGCTAATTCTCTAGTCTTCACCAAGATCAGTCACCTTCAGTCTTGCTCTTCTTTCAGGAAAGATAAAGTGTCCCAATAAAAGCAGAATGAACATTAGTATAGTGCAGAAGTGCAAAGGCTTTAGACCATCACTCTGCACTCAGGATTAGGAATGAGAAGGGTCCTGTCTAGTTTATCCCCCTACCAATGCCAGATTTCACACCATTTGATATTCCATGCTCCTTTTCAAAAACTATTTAACCTACTTCCTCCCTCAAGTTCCTTCTACTGTCTAGAATAATTTATTCATTACTTCGATAAATATCCTTTGACTTCATTTTACTTTTTGTTTCATAGCACCTATTATTCCTAGTCATAGTTTAAGCAAGCTGTCAGGTTTTCTGAACCTAGTTATCCTTCAGTGTTGTCAGATGTTTATTATATAGATATTTTATCATCATTTTGGCAAATTGTTTTTATTTCTTCAGCTTACTGTTTCCTCTTAATCAGCCTTTCTAGTTGTTTAATCAATCATTTTTGCTGACCTTTTCTACTCTACTTCCACTTCTGGCAATTGCTGTCAACTTTTCATGTGCATAAAGGACCAGTATTGTCAAAGCAGTATTTACTATTTAAGACTCAAATACACCAGGATAAGGTTGAAAACACAGTGCTTTTCAAAAATACTTGAGTTTCTTTTTATTAGTCTTATGAGGTAATTCTTTTTCTTATTAAAATGCCAGAAGCTAAAATCTCATTGAAAATTAAAAATGAGACTCTTACAATAGCATCAGGAACACAGGGGCTTTCAAGAAAGAAACTACTGATTTTGAATTTCAGATGCCAAATCCACAGCAAGTCCAAGCAAATGTAGGAATTCAGTCTTCACCATTATTCTGCACCTAGTTTATTACATAATAGCCCTGTAACTATTCCTTGACAATCCCTTCCCCATTATTCTGCACACATTTCACACTCTAAAACCATACTAGTTTCACTATCTCATCTCCTTTGTGTTGAAGTATTTCTCTCTTATTACATTAAACACTAGTTTCTCCATTTGCACACTTTTCAGATTACTTTATTTATTATTTTCTGTCCTATTTCTAACTGCAAGATCTTTAAGTTATCATCCAATCTCACAGGTATTCATAGCTCTTCCAAAATTTAATACAACCTGTGAATTTATTTGCCATGCTGCTTACTGTGGCTTCTGGATTATTAAGGTGTTAAATAAAACCAGGTGTAACAATGAACTCGGAGATATCTCCCTGTAACTCAATGTATCTATTTACCAACTTTTGTGACAGATAATGCTGATATCTAAGATAATTTGAACTATTTTTTCCCAAGTAAGCTATGGCAACCTACAAGATTTAATTCTCCTCTTGGATGCTACTATGCAAATACAAACCATAAAACCAAGGTAGTCTGGGAGGGATCAGTTTTGATATAGATCTCTAAACTAACCATTGCTGTTGATCTTCCCTACATTATTAGACTATATATTTTATAGATAGACACACAAGGAAATCTCGTTTCCTTAATAGGTCCACAACACTTGTTGCTCACATATTTATACACTGCTTTAATCAGAAATAGAGAAAGAATACATTAACCACGTGGGGACTAAAATAAGCCCCAACGATCAATTTTCAATGGCTTGAAGACTAAATGAACAAGAAAATGCTCCAATTTAACACAGAAAGTGCCCTCATCCCGAGGTAGGAAAAAAAGTACTCTACACTGCCTAGTCCCTCTTTCCTTCCTTGCTTAAAGCTTTTTGTGCTTTGGTCCCTCATACATCCACCGAAATTAAAAAGAATCAAGCCAGGATCTGCCGCTGAGAAAGAGTCTTCTCCTTCCTTCATTACAATCAAGCAACTCCTCGCCCCCCTGCCTTAATGGACTCTGCCGCCCTCGCACCGGTGGAAAAAGCCCTGCCTATCTCGTTTCAATCTTCTCTAAGTTCCTGCCTTCAATTTACACACGGGGATGAATCTGACTCGGAATCCCCCCCTCCCCCAATTCTTTTCTATTTATCTTCCTTAAGACAGAGAATTTTCCCTGGAGGACGGGTCTTGCAGCCGGGGTTGAGCAGTGCAACAGTGACATCCGATGGCTGCCTACGTCAGGCTCCAAAGAGCTTTCCTGACTTACCAGTGGCCTCCTCTACCTTCATAAAGACAAGTGATGATGACTGAATATTAGCTGCCCTCAGTGCATTTTATTAATTTACCTCTACATTAAACCCACCTGGGCAGTTTTCTCCATTTTTCCAAAGCACCAGGAATTGTCTTGGACACAGACCGACTTACTGAGCTGTCATTGCACTGCATGGTAACAAGGCAGACTCAGGAACAGACAGGTACACAGGTATTCTTATAATTCCTCATTTATAGCTGCAAAGGAGTGGCATGTGAGGCATCTTCTGTGGCCAACAGAGCTCTCAGGAATCTGCTGCATTTCATTTATCAAAAAGGTAACTAGAGCCTTGATGAAACACTGGTGAGTGTGTGTGCAGCTGGGTTCTGTATGCAAAGGGAGTGGAAAGGTCATGAGAAGTATTAAATACAGAATTGCTATTTAGTTCGAAGGGATCCAAAATCTACATTCCTCAAATCAGAGGCTATTCAACTCCAAGGCTAAGCGAGCAAACTAAACCTGCAATTTGCACTGCCTGAAATCTGAACTTTAAATTTGTATTAATACCAGAAGTGAGGAATAGTTTCTATAGTTTGATGGCAACAGATTTTAATATGCGACCTTTATTATGTTTATCTAATGTTGCTTGGCAATACAGTGTGACAAGGAATAAACAAGTTTTATTATGCCCTGGACTTTCCCGAGCACTGAGTGCCCTATTCTGATGCTCCCCAGGGTGGCTATGGACCTCCACTGGCCTCACCACACACAAGTGCTCTGTGTTTTCTCCCTACAGACATAAATTATTCAGTCTTGACTGAACAGTTTGGTAACTTAAGTAGCAAAGCCTTCCTCAACACAAGATAAATCTGACACAACAGCCAAACAGAAGCAGCCCAAAGAAACTACACTACTCACGATCAAAATGGATTCACAACACAAAGCTGTAAGACAAGAGAACCAATGACTATCCTGATCGAGTATTCTGTATTTGCAGACAACCATCTGTGCTCACAGAAAGCACTTTACAAATTATGCAACAGTCTGAAGACCAAAAATCACAGGTACATTGTGTCATAGGTGGAGCTGAGGTGCAGTTACTGTTTTAAAGCTCTGTTTGGACTCTACATACTATAACATGTGGCACCTTCTACTTCATCCATTTCTTTCATAAATTATGTTTGTTATATAAAGCTTTATTATTAACTAGTGCAGTAAGAAGCTGATATTTTTTAAAGCGTGAAACTTCTTCAACTGTACTCTCTTTATAACTTGTGTCTATTGTATTTGTAGGGAAAAGTCATCATAAAGAACTGCCACTCTTCCCAAAGATTAATAAGAGGACTGCAAGCCATGTGTAACTATCCCTTTTTAGTCTATAGGCTTTCCCTTGTGTGCAGAATACTCTCCAATTTACACACAGACACACACCTTTCAAACTAAAAAAACCAACCTGAAGTGAAGGAATTTTGCCATTTTCCTTTTTCTTTCCTTTTTCTTCCCCTTCATGTTATTTGAATACTTTACTCTGTTATTTCCACTAATGAATCTTACTTTGCCCAAGTCTTATTGTCATTTTGTTGAAACTATTCAAAGTGCCTCAAGCTGCTAAACAGCTGGCAAAATACACAAACATTTAAGACGTTAAAGTCTGAATATTAAATCACAATTTCCAGGAGAGAACAATGGGGTCCTTTCTGATTTAATACTTTCTTTTGAACCATATGTCATTTTTGCTTTCAAATTAATCCTAGCATGGAAAACAGGTTGAGTATATTTTTATTAGAAGACACTCCAAATATTTAGACAGTTATTTGAATCATGTTTTGGCAAAATGATTATGCTTGTCAGTCTGGAAACATATAATTTCCATATTTCCCTTACATTAACTCTCTTTAACAAAGGGTTATTAAAATCTTAAATGCTATTTTCTCTTCTTTTCCCCTCCTTCTCTGGCATGAATAGTTAAAAGAAGCCCTAATAAAATATTTGGGCTGCATTAAGAAACATCTGAATTGCAGTTGCAATTCTAGTGTAGTCACAAGCTTGTCATTAAAATGCACAGCACAGTGCTAGTGCAGCTGTATACAGCTTTTATTATTCAGGCTGCTAAATGGATAAAACATATTTTAATTCAACGTAAACTGTGCAACCAGAAACACAAGAGTATGAGGCTTTTTTATTTCCCCAGGAGAAGACCAGATCCTTGAGCTCAATAACTTCTCTTGGCCAAGGGCCAATCTAGATTTATTGCAAGAGTCCCTGGGCTGCCTCTCCAGACACACATTTTGCAATACTTGAAGAAGTTGGCGTGAATGGCTTTCAGCCTCTACCACCTCTTTTTATTAACATGTACCTGTTAATATTTCCAGGCTCTAACTCCATTTTCCCTAGCTAGGATACAGGCAGCAGCCCCCAGGAGTCAGCTCTGGTACCTCAGGAGTGCAGCTTACACAGAGATGCACTAGAGGCCAGGGCCTCCCTTCTGAGCTAAAAAACAAAAATGTCCCCAACTCTGCAGCTTTGGACACACACTGCACCTTCTATTAATATCCTGAGGAGTTCACAACAGCTTAAACACTCTCCTGTAAAGACTCAGTCAATCTCCATACTGAACAAATTTTAGCTGACCAGTTGCATAAACAAGCTTTGACACAAATTTCATGTCTCAAGCATTAGTCTGTGTTATTAGCTGCTAAACATCAATTATTTCTAATCACAGCATGTGTAAACACCCCTAATTTTTATGTTGAATTTCACGTATCAGGACAACAATAAAGCAGAAGAAATGCTTCAAAGCTCACACACAAATCATCTGGAATATGTTGCTGGAATAACATGGAAAAACCATAGAAGCACATCGAAGACCACACAGAAGTGTACTGAGACACCAACAGACAAAGAGTTCGGCAAATACATCCCTCTTTAAGGCAAACTTAGATTAGAAATGCAACAGAAAGTAAGAGTGCAGGCCCTAAAGGACAGCCAGTAGAGCCCAGGAACCAGATGAGCCATCAGTGTGAGAAGTAACCTTAAAAGGAAGCAAGTCCTTTGCCAGATTTCAGCCCTCTGTAAGCTCAGCAACAAGGTATTTTCTGGCCCATTGTGTGCCCTTCTATTGAGGTGGCAGCAGAGTCTCATTATCTCCATGGGCTGTAAAAGTGCCTCTAATTAGCTAGTCACCAATGCTCTACCAGAGGGTATTTTGGAGTAGATATATTCTAATTGTCTCTGTTGGGCGTCTGCAGTGATTCCATAGAAAACAACCTTCACACAGGGTGTGCTCAGCTTGCAGGCATTCCTGTCCGCTCTCTCGCTCATTCACAGCATTTTAAGCCTGGATGCCACATAAAGCCGAGATGGACGTGCTACGATTAAAGACAGAATAAAAATGAAATGAACCAATAGACCGAGGTTAAAAATTGGAAGTAGCAACAGCTAATTAGTTCCATAGTTGAAAAGAGAGAAGCCACAGTGCTTCTGTTCAAGAGGCTACTCCTGCTATTAGAATATGCTGGTATTCCAGCAATGAGTTTCTACATTTCTATTTTTTTAAAAACAAAAATGTGTATTTTATTATTGATTTCCAGTTGCTAAAGCTTCAGTATTTCAGTTTTGCTATAGCAATCTGTTGCTTGTCACTCTGACATCTACAATGACAGTCATTACCTACTTCCTCCATACCACAAAAGAGGGCTCTGTACTGCAAAGTAAAAGAGAATATTCATTAGCTATGACAGAAAATTACTTGACTCACAGTCTCCATCCTCTTTTCCTCTAGTTAAAGGCTGAGACAGCCATAAACATTTAATTGACTTTTATCCCTTCCTGTAATATTGGTGATACGGATGCTCAGTTACATACACAGGCTTTCATTCCCTCACCTAGATCCAAAGGGCCAAATTCTCCTGTATCCTACACCTACAGGGTTAAGGGAATGCATACATGCCTTATTAAACATTTATATTTATGGAGAAGGAAAAAAAATGGTTACTTAGAAAAGCCCTTATACTACCCTATTTTCAGAATTTGTAAGATCCAAGGATCTTAGTGATAGGCTCTTGGGTAACATCTTCTGAAGTGCAAAATGATTTCATATGATTCACACATTTGGAGAGAAAAAAAAGTTAAGCTAAACAAAAAGTCATATATATATAACACAACATCTAAGTGACTCACATTCCAGACATTTCACTTAAATATGTTATCTGTCTGCTGACAGGATTAGTAGTGCATCTGAAAAGAGTCCCTGTTGTTTTTAAAGCTTCTCTGAGCCAGACCCCACTGGCCACCAGGCAAACTCTAGTCTAGACTAGTCTGGGCTACAGCAGTTTTGGTCCTGTGACAGGTTCCCTTGCAACATGATCAGTGTCAGCCAACCAGTCCCCAGGCAGATATCACCCAATTGGGGCAGGATTATGCTTCCATTCTGCTGGAAGAAATTTTACTTCTCTAAGTCTGCTTAGTCATTCCTCTGTCCTATCTCTCATTATTACTCAGATCTTTAGTAGGAGCAAAAGGTCTATGAATGCTGGCCCAACACACATCAGTAACGTCAGTCTGTTTGTATTATTCTTGGCTACATATGCGTGCTGCATCCAAGATTGTTCCTATTTTCAGCAGGATATTCCCAAAAGCTCTCTCATTTTCCATGCAATTCACTTTTTTTTTTCTTGGTTGTTTTTGAGCATATTTAATCCACTTTCTTTAAGTTTGAAGGTTACTGGAGGTGCCACTCCCTCACATTTCACAGGCTCATGCATGACTTACACTTTGATCGCAAATGCAAATCACAGCAGCATATTTTCATTAATTTATTGCTTTTAATCAGAAATGAGACTTTCATGTCCAGAGATTTATCTAGATACTTCATCACTTAAGGTAGGACACATCTTAATGAAAAATCACAGGATGCCGACAACACTGGTTGAAAAGTTCCTATTTTCTATGAACACAATGTTCTTCCATCCCTCCTCCAAATCCAATGTCTATACGTGTAACAATATTTTTCAGAAATAGTATCTGAAGCAATGTCCAACTTCCCTTTCGCTTTGAGAAACACATTTCAGTTGACTGAACAAATTAGTTCACATAAAGCGTACAGGTAACTGAGTTTCTCTGCCTCTCACTCCTTTTAATCTTGCTGATATGTTATTTATGTTCTGTTCAATAAATAAAATCAAGATTAAATAGTTGAGTTGCCTGAGGGCACTCATTGCTAACAGAGATTTTCTTTGCTAACAGATATTTTCAAGTGTACTACTTGTTTTCAACTTTTAATAACATCCAGAGAGATACTTTGTTTTATAAATTACCCACACGAGGTGTGTGCATAATCAGTGGAGCTCCCCAAAATTAACATTTTCTCTTCTATGTACCTGCCATCTACTTTGTTCTCTACGATCTGTATGAGCACTCCACTCTAACAGCACCTAACCAACTTCCTGGACTGGGACCAGGAGAGCAGAAATTCATGATGTGAACACAAAGAGAAACCCTCAGTGAGACTAAGGGTGACAAAGCAGTGTTCAGGAATTGCAGTGCTGATGTACCTCACCAGTGGAGAACAAGGACTGGGCTCTGGGTGGCACACTGGGTTTGTTGGGGGGACTATAATGCGTATGGCCCCGAGCTGAGTGGGATTTGTTGGCAGCCCAACAGTTGTCACTGTTTGTTAGAGCCATTTTCCCTCAACCAGTGGACTGAAAATGACAAGAAAATAATCAACAGTTGTCTGAGAATATAAGCCACCAGTGAGCAGTCCTTCACAACAGCATGGAAACCAAAAAAATAGAGCAGCCATTAAGCTGCTTATCACAGCTGGAACTGGAACTGGCTCCATTTCTGAATTGCTGCTGAAAGCAATGGAAAAGCCCAATTGAGAAAGAAGTAGCTGTAGTAGCCAAATTGCAAATGGCTTGGAAAGAGGCCTTTTCAGCTGACACATTCTTCAATGCTTTATAAGAGGGGTCAACGACCTCTGAAGATTGATATGACAAACTGTGTACTTCTTTCCCAAATTAGGGGTTAAGTGTGCAAGAAGGACCCTGCACAGAAAGCTGCTGATCAGGATTTCTGACCAGTTTCCCACTTTTGCCTGGATTCTGTTGCTTCTCTCAGCAGGCTGCGATTCCCAGCCCTCAGGTCTGTGTTAGTGATGCCTTGTGCCATCCAAAACTTGTGCTTGTCCTGTCTTTAATATATGTATGTCACAGGTAACCATCCTCTCCCACTCTTCATGCCATCAATGTATGTGGAACACAGGAATCACCTGTGAGAGAGGGACACAACTACAGAAAGCTTTTGAGAGATGTCTTTGTCAGTTCCTCCCTGATAGATAACCACTGCACTGACATTGTTTTCCTTTCTGAGCTGTTTCCAAAACAGCCCCAGCAAGAAAATAAAAGTGTCCTTTGTCCTCAGTTGAACAGGATCTTAGAGCAGCCCCAAGACACCAAGAAAGAGATCATGCAAACCACTTGCTCCTCCCCTTGCTGGGAAAGGGGTTCCTTCCTATCATTTGCCTGTCCCATTCTTCCCCTTCCTTCTCTCCCTTCCCCATTAGTGCAGTTACATGAGAAGGCTGTAACTATAATACTGCTGCTCCCCAGTAAAGTGGGAAATGGCACAGGATTACTTCTATTACATCTTGAAGTGTCCAAGGCTTAGGGAAGGCAATGCTTATAAAAAACACTTCAGGTAATTCGACTAGAGGTCCTTAGCTCACTGTGACATAATTGCACTCTTGCAGGTGCACTACTTAGCCTGCAGCCCATTTCACAGAATTGCTAAAAATTAAAATGGAAAAATAATTTAAAAGTTCACCAGCTCACATAAAGATTCTTACTTTAAAAAAACCCACTCTACTTTCATTCAGATATTCCTCAGAAAAAGAATTACCAAGCTGACTGAGATGCCACTTACTTGCCTAAATGCATAAAAAGAAACAGAAATTGAAATTACTACTGAATAGTCTCTGAAAAAAATCATTTTACAAAGATGTCCAACCTACTGTTAATTCCTGAAGATTGCCCAAGAAGCTCCAAGTATCTGAAATTCTAGATTCTTGGCCATGTTTCTTAAAATAGACACAGCCCACAATCAAAACCCAAAACCAAACACAATTAATTTTGAGGTTTACCTTTCAATACATCATCTCCTTTCTCCTTATAAAGAGAATTTCTTTACAGAGATTAAAACCTGAATATTCTATTTAATCTCCTAATATCTAATAACTGCTTTACTTAAATGTTGGTTAACAGTGAACAGCAAAGAAACTTCTCAAGAAGAACAAGAGAAACAAGCAGCAAATAAAAGTGATCAGCCGCAAGACAGTCTGGAAACTTATTAATTCACATAATATTTCTATTTCTGAAACCAGATGACAATCACCTTCTGTTAGGTCAGCTCAGAACTGTGAGATTTTAAAAAGCATAAGTCATTAGTTCTTAGCAATTACCTTGTAGAACTCTCCCAGTTTTCCTTCGTGCTCCACAATTCAATAGTGCCCGAGTCAGGCTGGTCCATTTTTTCTGTGGCTTTTGGCAGAAAGTAATTGAGCTTGGCAAGGCTCAGAAGGTCTGACCACATGTAAGTAGGACCAGCCCCCACATTTATTTGGGTTTGGTTTGGGGCTTTTGCTTCTTGAGGGTCCTTTCTCCTTTGGCTACAGGCAACAGATCCCTCCAGCACCCAGAGATGAGGCTCTTCCCACCCCTCCTGAGCCGGACTCACAGCCTCTCATCCCAGGGTACTTCAAAGAACAACAAACTCATTTTCCCCTGGCTTCAAGAAGGCTTTTCCTATTAAGTAAAACTGAGAGATTTACTTCTATTTCTACTAAATCTGTCACTGTTCTTCCTTTCTGGCCTCTGCCAGTGCTCCCTAGCAGGGTGGGGTCACCCTCCATAGGCTCTTGCTGAGCTTGCCCAGACCACACAGCATTTGTCCCTTTGTCCCACAGCTGCTTCCTTGTCATCCATATCTTTGGTACTGTGTACACAGAGCAAGGTGTCATTTAAATTGACCACATCAGCCATCAACACCATTTCTTATTATTCATCCAGCAGGAAGAAGTTGTCATACCCCACGCTGGTATCTAAATATTTCCTCCAGATAATGACTGAACAGTCCTTGAAATTGTGCCCATTATGCTTCCGACCCCCATTTGCCACCTGCAGTCATCATCTTTGTCCACCTGCACTCACCCTGGTTGTTCATCTTTGTCAAATTTACAGCAAATTGTCTTGGAAGGAACAATGCACAAGGCACAATTGTAAAGATGAGGGAAAAAAAGGGGTGGGGGGGTATCTCTAACAAAAGCCAGGTGTAGAAGTTATTAATTAACTGCAGAGATTTCAAGGTACAATTTAAGTAATTGGCACAACGCATTTTTTTGATGCAACTGGGAATTATGTGCTCCTACCTTTTCATTAAAGCACTATAGAAAAAAAAATTATTTAGGAAAGCATGTTCATTAAATTCTGCCATACCGTGAGAAACAAGCCTTAAACAAACTATTTAGAATAAAATATTCATATTTTAGTTGATACAGGCAGTAAATTTTGACAGCATCCAATCTCTGGGACTGCAGTATCTATACTCAGGGCCCCAGAGTAGCAGTGTTAATTGTTTCTTTTTTTAAAGCAGTGCTTAAAAAGAAGAGCTTTAATTTGATCAAATGAAACTTAATGAAGGTGATTTAGCCTATAAAGTTAATCATCACTTTGGTGTCACTGTTTCACAGGATTTGGAGACTTTCCATTCTGAGGCAGGAATGCAAACTTCACAGACAAGGGCATATCTGTGTTTCTCCTGCTATAAGTTCTACAGATAAAGGAGAAGATGCAGTGTCTGATTCACAGGCACACTGCTTTTCCCAACTGCTTTATGATAAATATAATCTTCCTCTTCTTGGACTTATTTGTAGATAAGCCTCTATTCCACATACCTATCTGTGTACTCTCCAGGCTCCCCAGTGTGTATTTCTGTGCATTCTACAGCATCTTAAAGAAAGGAAGGTCTATTAAACCCTCGTCTGCTGGGCTGGGCTTTCCCCTGTGCTCCCATCAGGGCCTGATCCAACGTCCACATTAAATCAACAAGAGTTTTTCCAGTAAATGTAATATGAATTCAGTCACGTCCCTGATTATTCACCCTGCTCCCTGATTATTCAGCCTGCAGAGGATATGAATGCACTCTGAAGGCAAAACACACAACTGCAATAAGGACGAATTATTTTCCCCCCTTTAAATTATCTTCCTGTGGCAAATACAGCCTGGGACTGTAGAAGCCAAAAGGACCATCCAGAGATTTCCAGGCTGTTTCACTTTTTTTCTGGCAACAAAAATAACCAGACAGATCATGAGTGCTGAAACTACAATTAGAGTAGCTACATATTTTAAAGCTGCTTTCTGCATCAGGTCCAGAAGTGATTTCTTTTCATTACATTCATATTGGTAATGATAAACAGAAAATAAGGTCTGGTGCCAAGGTAGATTATCTAGTTTCTCTAGGAGAGAAATTTGGCTTTGTGAATCCAGCTATCTGGTATCAGACACATACGTGTCCAAAATATTCTCCTCCTTCAGGAAAACAGGTGAGCAGGGCAGCATGAGGGGTCATCAAAGCCTAGTGTTATGATTAATTAATTAGCAATGAAGTGTTCAGCATCCCAGTACAGTCACTGCATTCAGGACATACAAGGCAATTCCTGCAAAGTATTTGAACCCTCCATTCTACAATTAGGTAGGAAACTCAGTTCCATGTTTGAGCTTTCTCACATTTCTATTCCTCTTCTCCATTACATATTTTCCACTACTTTACTACCCAATATAATTAACCTGAACACAAATACACACAGGCACTTTCATCTACCACATCCAGTTCAAAGTTGTCAGATCTCAACTTCTAATTTCTGTGCTTTTGCTCATTCACATTCTATCAATTGCCAGCAACTAATACTGGGGGGGTTTTTTGTGTATCATAAGGCTTTTTCTTGTGGAATACATAACATTTTGATAAATACTATAATTTTAAGTGCTTTAAAGCCCGCTTTATACTGTTAATGAGGTCATACAATAAAGAAATGGCAAATTATAATGAATTTCTTTAAAGCTTCTTTGCTTGGAAAATAAAATGCCTGCACAAATTTGCCAGTTAAAAATCAAAATTGTCATATACTACATGTAAGCCTTTAGTACAAATAGAATTTCTGACAGATTTATGTTCAGGATAAAAAATGCTACCTGTCAAAAACAGCTATAAAAAATTAAATATCTGCTTAATGTGAGGCTTCAAGTATTGCAAATGTAGCATTCATTACCATAAATACAGTAGTATGATCTAATTATGTATTCTCTACTAAGTTTGTCAGATAACACAATTTGAAAATGGCACAACTAAATCAAATATGTTCTACTTACCTATTGAGTGATAGTGAAATTGCACATAAAAAGGCTTCTTTACAGTCAATTTTAAGATGCTGCAACTTTGTGATGGGTTTTATTTTATTTTAGGTTTTTGTCATGAGTTTATCAACTGACTTTAGAGATTTTTCCAACGCGTCTTCATATCCAAACGCAAATAGATGAGTTGCTATATGAATAATCAATCTCATTAATGTTTATTTTCATCTTACACCCACTGCCCAAGTGTGCCCATCTTTTTCCACTGTCCTGTGATTCATTATTTAGGCAAAAGCAAGATAAGACTTTTGAAAAGCAAGGCAAGAATCTGAAGGTCAGTGTGATTGATTCTGGTTTAGGCTGGGATAGAATTAGTTTTCTTCCTAATAGCTGGTTCAGTGCTATGTTACCTCGCCAGTGAGCAGCCTGGGGGGACACAGCCTGGAGAGCTGATCCCAGCTGAGCACAGGGATATCCCAGATCACCTGGCATCATGCCCACTATATATAAACTAGGGAGAGAGCTGGCCAGGGTGGAGCTGCTCAGAAACTGCAGTCAGCAGGTGGTGAGCAATTACATTGTGCATTGCTTGTTTTGTATATCCTAATAATTTTTATTATTAATAATAATTATTGTTATACCTTCCATTTCTGTTCCATTAAACTGTCTGTATCCGAAGCCACAAATTTTACAATTTTTTACCCAATTTTCTCCCCTATCCCATTGGTGGGGCTGAGGAGAAAGCAAGCAGCTCTGATCCTGAGCCACCTGCCAGCTTAAACCAGGACAGGTTTCAACATCAGCATTATTGACTTTGGGGACAAAAGTTTGTATCACACATCTTAGACTAAACAAAAAATAGCTGGTCCAGTTAAACTAAAATTAGAGCTAAGAAATTGTAAGAAATATAAAAAAATGTTTTCTCATGGACTAGAGAGTTACAGCTGGGGCAAAATTAAAGTAAATAATCTTTGAAATAACTTTTCTTCAATATGACATGAATTTTATCTCAATCAATCTAATCCCTAATCCTTGCAATCTCAAATAGGTCTGACTTTTGCTTTCCACTCGGACTCCCATGCCACGGACTGTTTGTCCCAGTAGCAGTGGAAGAGCACACCTTCTGCTGTCTCAGCCCTTAGCTGGAGTCACTTCCTCTGGTGCAACCCCTCCTCTGCCATTCTCTGATTTGCCCTCACAGCCTTGGGACACGACTCTTGTTCACCGGATGCTTTTTTACCCATCCTTCAGAAATCAAGAGCTACACCTGCTTTCTGTGGTGGTCTGAATTTTCTACTCCTTCCCTTGCTCCCTCCCTGCAAAGTAAGGTTTTGATCATTCCCTTGTTCTCTGGCTCCCAGCTTCTTTCATGTCAGTCTGAAGGTGTTCTCACAGTGCCTCTTTTTACATCTTCTGACGCCTGACTCGAGCGTCTCAAAAGGATTTGAAGAACTGTGTTAACACAAGGAAATGGCCTAATTATTATCATCATCATTTCCATTCCTGTGACTTGCAAAACTGATCCTGGGGTGACAATCCCATTGTATATTTGACACATACACAAAACATTCAGCTAAAAGACCATCTCTGTAAAAGAGACTGTAAAAATGGGTTCTGAAAAATCACTTCAGGTTCTTCTTGACTTAGAGAAAAATGTCTCATGTACCAAGGCATCTGTATTCAGGTGTTTTCCTTACTTAGTTTCTTTAAGCTAAAAGCAAATTTATATCCATTTAATGAAAAACAGGACAAAGAGTGATCCTACTGCATGAATAAAACAACATAACATAAGGCTTCAAAAATACATAGAAGAAAATAGAGGAAACATAGTGTAAACACACATTTTAAAGTTATTCAGCCATGATATTGTTCCAAAAGAGTGAAGAATATAAAAAAAAAACTTCAAAAGTATTGAAAACTCAAACTCTGCTCATAATATTGCAGCTAAATTATGAATGGCAGTCATTCTATTATTATACCACACAGTTGGGGCCTACAGGGGAAATATTGGCACACTACAAATTAGAGTTGTAATAACACAATTCTTGATTCCTACTACTTAAAATTATCCCCATGGTGATTATAGTAAGAATAATAATAATACTGAGCAATAACAGCAATTAATCTAATTAGTTCATTAAAATGATGATGGCTATTATTACTATAGGTCATAAATTAAGATGAGACCTTCTCTGAGCATAAATAGAGATGAAATATGTTTTCCTTTGCACAATGGACAAGGCAGCAGCTGTTTCTTCGGTGAAAAAAATAGTGAGATGATTATCTAAAGATGCAAATGAAGTTTCTTTCACTAACCACTGTGAAGGTCGAATATCAATGACACAAAAATAATTTTTCTTCAGATGGAAAGGAAACAGTCTCAGCCCACTGCAGAGCAGGGAAAGCTTTTCATTTCCCAGTTCAAGACTTATGACCTGGCAGTACTTCCCCTGTGCTACTGGTCCTCCTTTATCTCCTTCCCCATAAGAAACTTGCATGTAAAATGCTATATTTATCACTAGAATTTTAATAATGTGCTTGCTTGATTTCTATAATACATTTAGAGTGTTTAATACATGAGCTTTTTGGGTATACATTTGTATACATTAACTCCACCTATGCAAAATATCATGTATGATAATAAACACATATCTTAAGATGTGGAAGTGAAAACCTTGGGCAAAGTTGCAGAAACATATGATAAATAAATTATTTATGCCTTTTTTGTTGCCTCACTGGCCAGATAATTCTGTGTTCCCTGGAGCTTCAACATTCTAATCCAGTGAGCAGATTACAGCATCCATCATTTGCTTGAAATCAACATGCCAAATAAATATTTCTTCCATCTGCTTCTAATGTGAAATGTCACCTCTTTTCTGCAAGCACTGGTATGATTCTTAAAAGAGCTCCAGGTTTCTCTGCTATAAAAGCTTTGGAGCTTAACAGCACCCAGGCCTAGGAAAACGATGCCATCAAGAAAGGACATTCCAGTGACTTGCTCACATCCACTCCAAGCTTTGGAAAACCCCAAAACCTTGAAAACAGGTAAACCACATGCAAAATATTTCATCAGAAATGCAAAGCACTACAATCCATCTTGTCTTGGGCTTCCCAGGAAAATGCATTAGTGGAAAATGGCACCATGTGAAGCTCTCTGTGGAGCTCAGCCTCGTGTGCCCCAAATATCGCCTCCCTCTCCACACCCCAGAACCTGCTGAAAAATGACATCCTGCAGGGAAGAGCAAGACAGAGAGAGGAGAAAAGTGGAAGCTGTAGAGAGACTTTGCCAAATGACAGAATTTGTTGAGATCACAGACAAAAGGAAGGTCATAAAAAATAAAAAAAAGGACTGGAAAATCTTGTGGGTTAGCACCCTGTGGCTCACCTTGACTGTGGCTCACATTTAGACTGTTTGCACAAGTCATTTAACACTGCCAGAGACAGTCTGATTCTTTCATAAACAAATACTCTATTCAGAAAAGAGGTTTACTATATCCGGAATTGCATCCTTCACATATTACTATTGGTGTAACTGAGCTGTCAAAAATAGGGGTTCTATTCATAGACAGACAAATGCCACTTGCCCACCGCCCTTCCAGGAGCAGCCCTTCTGTAGCACTGCTCCTCCTTCACCAGCCTTCCAGATCTGTGCTTTCTGAGGCTGATATTTTAAATTCACTTATTTTATATTTTCATGCCCTAACAATTTAGGTTAATGCCAGTTGATACAGACAGGAATGAACCTGAAATATGACCAGACTGTAGAATCTCCATATCCAAAAAATAACATGATAAAAAGAAATCATCTAAAAACGTGTAAGGAATTGCAATAAGATTGCACTACAGCTGGGAAATGGCATCTGATTTTGCTTTCAAATATAAACCCAGGGAAGTCACAAAACAGGTAACTCTAAAAGTATGATAATTAGTCAGAATCTGTGGATGCTTCCTAGGCATGGATTTATTTTTGTTTAATGTGCCACTTCAGTGGCAGTCTTAAGTTTTTAAAAAAAAAGGTTATTTTCTGTGCATTTTTAAAGGAAATAATGAATAATTCAATTTTAAGAATGGAAGCAGAGAACAATTGACTCAATCTTTTCTTTTCACTGGATTATTTATGCTGGCCTTTCTTTCCATAAGAGATAAACTTCTCTTTCTTTAAAGAACTAATACTTCTAGAAAAATTGCTTTTAATTACACAAAATCTCAAAACATTTTCCAAGGACAAAGCCTCATTTTGTGAAATGAGCTTGATGAAAAAATAGGAAAAGACAAAAAAAATGCATAAAATTTGAATAACATTCAAGAACAATTTTGACCAAAGTGTTACAGACTATTAGCATTTTTCTTCCTATGAGCTGTTCTATTTACAGGAAGAAAAATGCTAGTCCATTGAAGGATCTAAAGAAAAACATGGGGGAAATCCCAACTTTTAAAAAAACTCAGAACTTTTAAGGAAAGTGTTGTAGTCGATGGCATCATTTTCTTTGGCCTTGCCCTGCTCAGAGCCTGGGTGCTGTTAAAAAGGTAAACTGAGACAGAGGCAAATGTTTTCCTCCACAGTTCCTGATTGCTTCTCACTCTGCTTTATATTTTTCTTAATAAACCAACTAAAATTCATACTTTAGGATCCTATAGTTTCATATCTTCTTTAGGATCTGATTTTGCTTTTGCTTTCTCTTGTTTTCCTTAATTTGCCACTATCAATTTATTGTTCCTTCTATTCAGTGTTTTAAGAGAGAGATGTCTCCCACTGGTCCTATAACTGTTTGTGATGCACTCCTGCTGAAAGACAGGGTTCTTCCTTTTAAAGAAACACAAGAACTACAAGTGATAATAAAAAAATCCCCCTCCCTCCAAATTATAAGCAACTTTTTAAAGGTTTAAAAATCTTATTTCCAAAATAGTGGCTTTGGTATTCATTCCTCTATTTTGCCTCTTTTTTTAATTTTCTTTTTTGGTGTTATGGCTCATGGTTTCAACTTCTCTGGAACTATGAGAAGAAAAAAAAATAAAATACTTTAAAAAATTAAAGCTGGCTCTTGAAAAATCGAATCAGCCTGGCAGCTGGAGCTTTATAAATAATATCAAATACTGCAAGGAAATACAAACTATGGAAATAATTGTGAAAGAACATTAAAGACAAACTGTCTTAGAGGAGATAAATTTTGCCAGCAAAACCCAGAAGTCAAAGATGACCAACCAGCCCCTTCCTCTTTGCTCACATCCTGCACTTGTATCTTCATGGTTGTTCCTGGGATTTGCATGCTGGGCAGCACTCCTAGTAAGCATACAACAAAAACCACAGAACATGGTTCCAGATCCTATTTCTAACTCTGGCATTTTCTCTCTGTGTCTTCAAAAAATACTAATATACAGATTAGACATTGACCAGGTCTAAACATTTTACCAAAAAATACCTTTGTTGACTTGGAGAATTTTACTTCCCTGACACTGGATATACAGGCATCTCATACTTGGAAAAAAGCTCACTGAAGGCCGATGCTTAAACATACTCTGCTTATGACTTTACTGATTCAGAACCCTTGCTGATCTTAGGAAGAAAATGGAATATTAGAGAAACGACTAGCAAGAACTCTTAATAACACCTTCAACACAATGGTTTCTTCTACAAGGCACACGTGTTAGAAACACTGCTGGCAGGTTTCCCTTTGTCCATCATGTTCCTGCTGCAGCCCAGATGTTTGCTTTTGTTCCACTCCATTCAGAGAAATCATGAAATGTTTTCTGATTTCCTTGTGGCCAGAGCTGCATAAGCACAGCTGGTCCAGCCCACTGCCTCAGAGCCTGCCTGGCACCAGATGGGAAGGAGAAATAACTGCAGAGCTACATCTCAATGACTGCCAGTCACAATTTTGTTGCATCTTTGAGTGAGGAGCTGAAACACACTTTTGAACCTGTCTGGATCATCTGCAACACCTCAAATCCCCTAATGCAGGCCTGTGCCATCACAACTACTCTGCACTCCTGCTGGTCAGCTGCACCATCCTCTTTCTATCCCATTAAACAGCGTTGCCTTCAGTCAGGACTTCAACATCAATAATGAACTTGAACCCCTGAGCTAAGAACTTCCAGTGAATCATGATTTCTAAAATGTAGGTGCTCAGCAATTTTTAAGAATCTTGAAGAGTACTCAAGGCAGGTAATTCTGAGCATGAGGCAGTTCAAGTCAGTGTTCAAATTTTAACATCTTATCCCTCATTTGGAGAACTTGTGTGGCGAGGAATCATCATATCCCACTGCTGGAGCTGCAGGGGATCCTCAGCACGGGATTGTCAGAGGCAAAAGCAAGGTCAGCACCCACTGGGGTCTTCTCTGCAGGGAACAGCCTCCCGTGTCCCACTGCACTCACTGAGCTCTTAGCCCATGGAGTACATCCAGGAAAGTCTTTGTTAAGTTTATTTTCAGGGGGAAACAGATCATTCTTTCAAGTCTCTCCATTCCTAAAATTTACTCTCTGAGGTAGAGGTATAATTCTCCTTTGCAGGTTTCCATGGGGCTGAGCACATGCTCAGACTGAGAAGGAACACACCTCTGCTAAGGTCTGATTTTTTTTCCTAGTGACACTCATGTGCTTAAATTAAATTCCAATGTTTGACTGTCAGAATTCAATCTATTAAAGAATACTGAGCAGAAATTGCATACTCGTGTCATTAATGATAATTTTAAAAAGTAAAACACTTTTGCATAGAAAAACAGTAAAATAATCAGCATTTTTTCTGGCTTAAAACCAAAACATGAGTCATCTCTCCTGTACTAGAAACAAATAAAACGATTAAAAGGGAAAACAGCTTTGCTTCTGGGAGAAATTATGACTTTTTCTTAATCAAATTCATGAATTTTAATCAGTAAGTGCCTTAATGTGTGAAGGGAAAATGGCAATTTTCAGAGCTCTTCTCCCTGGAAGGATATTACATTATATCTTTTCCATTCTGAATGTCCCAGACATATTTTACAAGTGCCTACAGATACTTTTAAGTTAGGATTGAATTCTGTATTTAAATTGCAACTCATCTCCAGTTTCAGGTCATTGAGATACAAAAGGTCATGATATTTGCCTTTCATTTTTCTTCTCTCAGAATACTAAAAGTTGAGACTATAAAGAATGCTGTATGAAATATAATTTCTTGCCAATTGTATGAAGAATATACAGTGATTAAGTAAGTAGTTTGACCTGAGTTGTTTAATCCTATTCACCTAGGATCACCTTGAAAAATTTGGCTTCTCAATGCAAGTATGAATATTTTAAAGAATACAGGAAAAGATTCAAGGTGAAAAAAGGCCACAAAAAATGAAAATCTGCTTCATCTTTAGGTCAAAAACATTGTCTCTGAATAAAAACAATAAAAAAAATATATAAGTGACTTTTATTTTACATTCAGGAGAGAATATATTATTTTCAATGTGGGACCTAAGAATATAAAATCTGATAAAAAAGGATCTGGACTACAGATGGATTCTCTCCTCCCACCCCCAAAAACTTGCAAGCAAGTTTTGGAATAAAGCTTTCAATCCTAATTACACAGAACCTCTTTTTCCTATCCTACTAGTGAAGAAAGTAGATCAAGTCAGTAGATCTTGCATCTACTTTAAGTCTGTTTAACATTTCCAGATGGATGTGAAGAGGTCACAGTGCAAATGACAGTCAGAGCCAGCATTTCCACTGAAATTATGAGATTCACCAATTTGGAGGAACTGAAATGGACCATTACCATCATCCAGTCTGACCTCCTGCATATTGACAACCATAGGTTTTCACCAATTTATTCCTGAACTGAGCCCATAATATCTATTCCAGCTACCTTATATCTTTTGAAATATGCCCATTTTGATCTGGGGACATTAAGGAATGGATATTCTGTCTCATTTCTCAGTAAATTTTTTGTCAGTTAAATCAGTCTCACTATTAAAATGTAATGCCTCAGCTCTAGGACAATGTCAATGCCCCTGTTTTCCATGTACTCTCAGAACATTGTCACAGCTTTGCCCATCACTTTTGCCAAGCACATATTTATGTCTCAAAGCAAAGGCTGCCTTTCAGCATCCAACTGCAGGGATTCCACAGCCTCAAAATAGCCCATAAAAGTTACTGTAACAGAAAGTGCAAGCAGTTACTGCACAATTAACTGCTCGGTATATTCAGGCTCAGAAATACAGCTCTGAGGGTCAGCTGCCATGGGGACAGTGTTGCCTCATGTCACCTATTCACCTTCTTTCCCTTTGGTGGTGTCAGGGGCTCAAGGCATATCTGGAGGCTTCATTATATGGAGCAATACACAGATACATCCCCAAAGTATGATCTTGTCTCAAAGTACCGGCACTAACTGCTCCCATCAGACCTCCAGTGACCCACACCAGCTCTCTGCTGGAGATCATAGAATCCTAGAATCAATAAGGTGGAAAAAGACCTCCAATATCATCAAGTTCAACCTTTGAACAAATACCATAGTGCCCACTAAACCATATCACGAAGTGACACATCTCCTCAGCTTTTAAATACCTCCAGGGATGGTGACTCCACCACCTCCCTGGGTACCCCGTTCCAATGCTTGACCACTCTTACAGTGACAAACCTTCTAATTCCAACTGAACCTCCCCTGGTGCAGCTTGAGGCCATTTCCCCTTGTCCTGTCACTGGTTGTCTGGGAGAAGAGGCCAACTCCCACCTTGCTACAATCTCCTTTCAGGTAGTTGTAGAGAATTATAAGGTCTCCCTAGAGCCTCCTTTTCTCCAGACTAAACACCCCCAGTACCCTCAACAACTCCTCATAGGACTTATGTTCCAGATCCTTCACTAGCTTCATTGTCCTACTCCACACACACCCCAGCACCTCAATGACCAGCTTGAGTGGTGGAAGACACCTCACCCTCCAAAAACTGAATGTGGGAAAGTGTGTCTTTCTGTTTTTCCAGGACAAATTTCACATACTACTTTGCATCCTTCTCCTAACACTTCTACATGAGTACATTCACAGCAGCTCAGAGATATGACTCCTATTCACCTCATCCCCTCAGGTGTGCTGGCAGGCTACAAGGCAGTGACTGAACTGGTTGAGCTTCCCCTCTTTTCCTTTCTTCTTTGTCTAGAACACCACCTCAGAGGTCAGAGAACAGCCCCAGAAGGAAGGGAGAGAGGGGAGGCCACTGGCAAGAGGGAAGGGGCGGCACAGGAATGTCTGGCTGTGCACAGGGACATCTTCCCTCTAGCAGCAGAACTGTGGGGTGTATGGGACTCAGCCCAGCTCACTCACAGGCACCCATGGGGACAAACTGATGGGAACAGTAATGTGACACCCCCTTGTACCCCACCTTGACACTCCCTTGTACCCTGTGGGGCCAAATTAGCCCCGAGCCCAGTGTGGGCAGTCATGAAACAGTGATAACCCAACAATTCCACGATCAACCTCCTGAGTGCCCTGTGAGGAGCACACCGAGCTGTGCTCACCAGCAGGTAGGGGCTCTCTATATACACAGCTGTGGATCTCCAAAGATAACTGGTTTGCCTTTTTTTTTTTTCTTAATCTGCTTCCTTTGAAGAGATAAAGTATTCAGCAGGTTGATAGAGCTTTCAGCTGCAACTCTCTTGCTTCCTCACTCTCAAGCCTAATGGCTCATCAGGATGCAGCTTGCCAAGTCTGCTTCTTTTCCTCCTCCCCCATCAGTTCCGCTGTCCTTTTCAGTATCCAGGGTTTTAAAGAATTTCTGCCTATGAGGTTTATAGCCAAGATACTCATATGTCTGCATGATGCTGCATCACATTACTGATTTTTAATCCCAGATCAGTATCTTCTCACTTTTAAATAGATGTATCTTTACTGGCTATTTGTTTTGTAAAATTTAAATTTGACTCAGTGCTGTGACTGCTACCTAATGCCTCCAACTGCTGCAAACCACTTCAATCTCTTTTTGTAAACATCACCTACAAACATCTATTTAACTTCCCTGAATATTGTATCCAACTGTATTGTGCATTCGTGATCTTGCTCTTATGCAGAAGTCACATTTTATTACCATTAAAATCTTGTTGGAGAGGATTATTTTCAATTTGTTGAAATTTAGCTTCTGTGCTAGAAAACAGGGAAGAAAGATGGAAAGCAAGAGTGTGATGGACTTATTTTCCAGGATGCTTGTCTGCATTCATGCTGAGGGAATTAAATGGATTTACTTCCTCAAAGAGGAGTTAGAAGGGAGTTAAAGATAAAAGGAAGAAGATTAGTTTGACACTGAAGGACTGAGAAGCTTTTTTTAAACAGTATTTAGGAAAAAGAGAAAAACATAAAACCTAGCTTATGCCAAACCTTCCTCCCTCTCTTGGCTCCACTGTAGGTTATATAGGTAGATTTTCAAGTAATTTATTATTGAAAAAAAAAGACTATTCATTTCTTTTCTGTTAAAGAGATAGAAAACATAAATAACTCTCTGTTCTTTCACTTTGAAGTGTCAGGTGTCACTTTGCAGTGCAAAGTTTATTAGCCTTAACAGTCTTTTTCTTCTTTTGCTTTGTGCTACTGCTCTTTTTATCACGTGTCACATTTATGGAAATCTTAACTAACATTTCAGAGTGCCCTGTTTATACCACAGATGGTGTATTTTTAATTTATAAATTTATTTTTATTTACTGTTTTCTCTTTTCTGACTCAGAAATTTAATGAGCTCTCCCACACCTCATACCCAGGGGAAGTAAGAAGACTGAGTAGGGCACATAGGAAGCAGTAGCTGATTTCGTAGCTGTTAAATGTGAAATATGCTATTTATAACAGAGAAATTGGAGCTTGTGGCCACTGTAATAATGCTCAAAGTGATGAGGAGATGCCTTTAGTTGTGGGGAAGAGTAACTTCTTCACAGTCATCCTACTAAACTGAACAGGAATTTCTGCATAAAAACTGAGTGTAAAAACTGAGTAACTACTAGAGAGCAACATATCATAGAATCACAGAATGGTTTGGGTTGGAAGGGACAATAAATACGATCTCATTCCAACCTCTCTGCCATGGGCAGGGACTCCTTCCACTAGAGCAGGTTGCTCCAAGCCCTGTCCAACCTGGCCTTGATGGGGCACCCACAGCTTCTCTGGGCAACCTGTACCAGGGCCTCACCACCCTCTATGATACACTTTCGTAGCATTCACCATGTTAGCTCTATTTTACATGTAGAATATATATTATCTACATATATTTTAGCAAATCTTGTCACTGCAGTAATATTTTTTCTGCTTTTGGCTGCAGAAACGTTGATAAGCAAACATAGTGTGGCAGAAAAACTATGAAGCTCTGGAGAATCTACTGTGCTCGTATTAATACCTCAGCTGGGGAAGGGTATCTTCTGTATTACACAGTTAACTTTGAAGCTATTTCCATTTCCCCCCCATGGCATCAAAGAAGTCAATAAGCAATTGATAAATCCTCTGTCACCCTGGGCAATTAATGGGAGTTACACAGCATTGACTGCATCAATTCTTGTGTATGTGAAAAGCAAAAAATCGATTTCACAAACTTACTGGTGCCTATTGATTTAGTGCCTGTTCCCCTGGCCATTCCCATTTAATGCTTTTGTGAGGTCATTGAAAAAAATTCCAAGACTGTCAAATAAAATCTGTTTGTTCAGAGCTTTATCTGTTACATTATTTGCAAGTATTTTTAGCCTCAGCAATATTTTTTCAGGCTGAGCTTTAGGCTTGTAGGATTTTCATCATCTACAAAGTAAGCATAAACAAACTGACCCAACCAGCCATTAAGTGGAGGCGTTTTGAAGGTTCAGGGTCCTTTTAAGAAAGCCAAAACTCCACCTACAAAAATCCTTCCTGAGACTTCACAGGCTCGAGACGGGTCTAGGAGCAAATCAAAATACTTGTGGATCTAACCAATTTGCATCTGCATGCATCTGATTGGCAGCTGAATACCAGGAACATTCATAAAAATGGTTAGTCCAAGCAGCCAGATCTGTTCCCAGGACTGAGTGACTGGCAGAGGATCACAGAGACAAATGCAACAGAAGTAAACTGAATGTACAAAAGAACAGCAGCTTTTTTGGGAAATTTGTCCTCATGCACCCGTAGCTCACAGCTCATCACCCACGTTTGTGAAGACACAATAGGCAGAACAGCAAGGAAAAGTTACTTTTCTATTTTTTATTTTTAGATATTAACTCAATTAAAAAAAAAAAAATAACATTGAATGGGAAGTCATTTGCTTCTGCATCCTCTTTAGCTTCATCCTGTTTCAGGCCTAAGACCATCAAAGTTGATCCCTCTATACACAAATGCCTCAGACAAATCTAAAGGTGCTTTAAGGTCTCTGGATGCATAAAACACGATCTATATGACCTTCCCCCACCCCCAGACCATCATACCTTTGCTTTCTGAGGAAGACGCCAGTCTCTGATAAGAAGCTTTTGCTGGGTCTGAACACACATCAGGTCACACAGTCTCCAAAAACCCGCTTGGCTCAGCATCTCTCCAGGGTTTAAACTGTCTGCACTCGCTGTCTTCTGAGAAACAAAAAAGTAACAGCTTTTCAACAGAGTCTGCTTTTTGTTGCCTGTGGAATGCAATGAGATCCTCTGAAAAATTAAATAAAAATCAGGAACAGTGGTGTTTATAAATAAGTGGTAAGTACTGAGGTAAACTTTAATATGTGAATTAAAGCACAAAGAAATCAGAAATAATGAAAAAAATTCCAATTGCTTAACTGATATCAGAAACACCAAATGCATATATCAAAATACTGTGAGAGAATGATAAAAGTGATTGTTAATAGGAACTAACAAACTGAAATTTAACAGGATGACTTGTCAGTCTGATATCCACCAAGTCAATGATCCCATATCTGAGTAAGGACAACTAATTATTTAAGCAACGTTGTTGTGGTGACAGTGTCAATTCCATAAAATGCTTCCATTTTTCATTTGACAGAACAAAGGATCCCTGTTTATTCTAGTAATGACTGCCCTTGAACACTGGGAAAATGTTCTCCACAGTGTTTCTAAAGAAACAATAAATAAATAAAGAAGTAGCTATTCTTTCCTTATTTTGGTTAATAGTTGCACTTTAATAGACACTGAAAAATTTATAAAATAATATTTAACTGCTTGTTAAGCACTTATTGGAAAACACTGACTTGCTTCTGGACAGATCTTTTTTCTTGTATTAGAATGAAAACATAAATGACCATGACAATAAAGCAAAAACAGAGATCTTACAATTACAGATCTGAACAAGACAATAAGTGCTGAAAAAGTTGAAAACCATGACAATTTTAAAGTTTATCTAGAGATGAAGAAGCTTCATTCTTTCCTAAGTTGCTTTGATATTTTTACAAATACAATTACTATTTCCACATAGTTCTTTTCTCTGCAACTGTCCTTGTTCTGTAACTCACCATTCCTACTGTGAATATGACTTCTATTAGTTTATAAATGTATAATTTTCATAACATTACAAATAACAGCTGCATAGAATTCTGTTTCACTTTTATAAAGAATTTGCAAGAGCCTATTTTACTTTAAATAATAAAAAAATGTAATCTGCTAATTTCATGGTCAGGTGTGACAAACATACTGAAAAACACAAAAATATGTAGCTGTTATTACTTTTCTATATCTTCTCAAACAGACTACAAGCATCAGGATATAAAAAGGAAAACATAATATTTACAAACATAAAGAGTATTAGAAATAAAATTAAAATAGAGAGGTATGTAAAAGATGGCTATTATATGAGAGGCAGCTCCTTCTCCTCTCATCCCAGAATTAAATAAAGCTTACAAAGTAATATATTAATTAATCAGCTTTATCAGCAACCTCACTGCTACCAAATTCTGAGTTGTGAGGAAATAGCATCAACTCATTTCTTACCTCCAAAAGGAAAACAGTATTGTACTGCCATATATTGTAATTTATAACCCACTAAAGGTCTAATGCCACACCTCATATCAGGGGGCACTTCACTGATAAGAACTTCAGGTTCCTTGGCTTTTGGCAGGTGAGAAAGGACATGAGAACATGCAGTTCTCACCTGTCACCCCCACACCCTTTGTGTCCCCAGCCCACACCATCTCTGCTCCATCAGCCACTGATGCCGCCACGCAGGAGGGACTGATTCAGCACCAGTTACCAAACCCAGCTCCACAGGGATGGCAGATGTTGAAATGCCATCAGATCCCATTCATTACAGACAAGAGAAGGATCCAGACTGTTGTGGTAAGAGATTCACCCTGGAAAACCAAGAGGCTACTCACTGCCATGTAACACAGCTGTCATGTTGGTCTGTTCAGAAAGCAGACAGATGACCACAAAATTTCCAGTGTTAGAATATTCTGTCTTACAGTGCCATTCCCATTTTACGCCTGCAATTCTTAATTGTTGGACTCTTCTTGTCTCCTCACAACAGATCAACAGAGAGCTGGTGACAAAAAACTTTCAATACCACTGTGGTCATAGACTGTATTTGTGCCAGATAGAAGACTTATTGGTATCTCTCTGCTCAACTTCAGAAGTTTAGAGGAAGAACTCTAAAAAACATGGGAAAACCCAAATGCTTTCAAATTGCATCCCTGCAGTAATGACTGAAATAAAACCACTTGGTTTTATTCTTCTTTGTTTTGCTATGTATTGACTGAAATGATTATGAGATGCTGAACAGGGAGGAAGCATCATTAAAAGCTGCACAACAAAACTTATGAGTACTTTCCCAGGAATAAAGGTTTAAGTCTTTTTGAAATACACAACACCTTGACCATTCCTAAAAATCAGAACACAATCCAGAGCAGGACCATGAGGTTATGGCCTCAGCAGACACAAACTGGCATCACTGGCTTGATGAAAAGAAAATTAACATGAAGCTGTATTGTATCATCTTGAATTTACAACAACTGAAAAGAACCAGTTGTTGTGTTTAGGGGCCATACATTTTGGAGTTATTTACCACTGAAAAACAATGACTGGTAAGAATTTTAGGATTAAGCCCACACCTGTGGTGGCATTTAAAGCCCTTGCTCCCATTGAAATGAAACTTCTCCAAAAAGGATTAAAATCCTCAAGAAACAGTAAGATAATTGGAAAATAATTACATGCTAAAACTCTACCAAGAACAAAGAAAAAGTATATTACACCTATCATGTAATTCACTCGCAGTACAAAAGAAATTACATTTTAATGGTATTACAAATATTACATTTATTCAGTGTGTATGATTTATTATTAAAACAGTAAATGAAATATTCTGTTTAATCAAATGCATTCAAAGTAACTTCCTTGGTTGAAAATGTAAAACCCAATGTTCTTTTTAGCTCTCCACAGAGATTCTCTCACAGACATGGACTGTGCCTGTGCTCTGTGGTGAGTTCTGCACGTTCTGTATGGCAACACTTCCCCCCTGGGGAAGGCTTCACTCTGCTGCTTCAGTCCCCCAATCCAGCTTTGCAATGGATCTAATTTGAATCCCACTGAACTGAGCAGAACCATTTAGACTGATTTCTCTGAGCTGTGGACCCTCTCTCTCCAAACAGCAAGCAGGAATACGAGTACCAATTAAAATGTTGATTTGGACACCACTGATTCTGGAGCTGAAGCTTTCTGAAGTAGCTCAGTGGTCTTAAGAACCAACTCAAACTTTTTTTTTTATTTCAGAAGCCTATGTTTTCTAATAAAGAACTATGTACATGCAATAGTAAAAATAGTTGATAAACCTCTTTATTCACAAATTTCCAATAACAATTTGAAGAATCTCTGAGAATAAATGCAACTCTCAGATAATTTTTTTTTCATCTCTAGAGTAATTTTCCAACAGCACTGATGCCATGGAATAAAGGAGAGAAATTTTGTTGACTATTGGTGAATTTCATGGGTATTTAAACACTTATTTTGGCAGTTGTTCGATTTGTTCATTTTTTTTCACCAAGACCCTTTTTCATGACTTACACGCTTTGCATGTGCACCTCAGCCAGATCCAAGGAGCCTGCCAGGAACAGCAGGAACAGCTCAGCCATGCCACTGTGGCCTCCTAAATGAGATACCTTCGGGGCAGCAGCTCAGGTAGATCATGCTCTTATGGGTCTAACACATCTAACAAGCTGTTCAGAGGTGATGCAGGGAGTTGTGGCCATGCATGTGCAGTTATTCTTGGATGGGCTGTTCCTGCCAGTGTTACCTTGGCTTAACAGTCCCTTTCCCACAACCATCTGTTAATTTATTCCTTTCACTCACATTTCCCCTCCTCTGTCTTTCCTTGGACTTCAGCTGAGTCCAGCCCACATAGCAATTATTGATCTTCTGGTAATTTTTTTATCTACAAAGTCTCTGCATGGATATATTTTACATTGTGAAAGAAGTCTTCTTGATGTATAAACAGAAAATGAGAACTTCCAGTTCTAGTTGAAAACCTTATCAACATAAGATGTTGAATTGTCATTCAACTGTTACAAAAGTTCTAGTAAACATCTGTAAAAGCTTTAATTATCTTTGTACCTTTCAATAGTGCATTCAGTAAAAGTAAAGGCATATTTGTACAAATCTCAAAAAAAACCACAACAACAAAAACCCCAATGCAAAACCTCAAAAAACAAACCACATTTAAGGGCTTCTCCTTCTCAATAAAAACTTTTCTAGGGATTTGGAGTTTAAATATATTAACTACTGGCTACTTCACTGGATATACTTTGTCAGCAATTTAAGATTCTGTTGCCTTAGAAAGAATATAAGAGAAATGGATTGCTGGAGAGTTAATTTCAAAAACAAAATGAAAAACTGGTATACGTGAAATGAAAACTCCAAAGAACTAGAGAATAAAAAAGTAAGCAGATACCTTAATGCATAGTTTATTATACTGAATATTTTCCAAATGAAAGATTCAGAGTATTAATGTTTTATTATTGTGGGAATAGCTAGGTGTAAATCAAAAGAATGAGCTACTGCATCCACATCAAGAAGGTTAATTTTCCACTAAAATAAAGTTAGCAATTCCAAGAGCATTATGAAGTCTGACTGTGTTAATGAGTATTCAGTTCTCAGACTGTTCAGCTTACAGGTAGGTTGTTGTTTAGTCCACATGCATATTGATTTTATATGGTGCTTGCCATGGTTCAGGGTACTCCCCAATAAAGCCACAAATGTCTCATTTGCACATTTCGTCTCACCTCAGCTCCTGAATGAGGAAGATGCTCCTTGTTACTACCCAGTCATTTCTATTTTCCTTTCTCTTGTATTCTATTAAACAAAGGCAGAAAATTCAAATACTGCCTTCTACCCTTCTCTCTCTGAGTTCCAAAATCCACTTCATCCTGCCACAGAAATCATCTACCACACTTCATTTTCTAGTCCACCCTTTAGACTCACTGTACTGCAGCTGTTAAGGTCCTCCTGGCTGCTGCCTCCTGCTGCAGGAACTAGAGGAACAGTACCCAAATTTAAATCCAAATACTTAGTGGGTAACAAAACTCATTCAGTCTAACAATGAATATAACAGTTCTTTAAGTACTCTGTAAAATAGTCTTTCACGGACCAACCATCACTTTAATGGAAATTTTCCCTGCAAGGAAAAATAGACACTCTTCTTTCCCATGTCCAGAGCTGTACTGAGGTGAAATTTCAGCCCTCATTAGACACATTAAGTCCTACGTTATAATAAAGCAAAACATCTTCCACTACAGCTTCAGCAAGAGCTGCTGAGACTGCCTGGGAACTGACAACTCCCATCCCATCCCATCCCTTCTGAATGTTCCTGGGCTCCTCCAGTTGGATTATCTGACTCTCATCAAAGCAACCACGCAACCAAAGCCTCCCCAGTTGAATTTTGACATCTCTTATTACCAGGCCAAAGACAAAGATAAATACTAGAGTAAAGTATATTGGAAAAAGGCATCTCAACTAAATATATTGAAAAGAAATGTAAATGTTATTTTCCCTCTACTGAACCAGGTGATTACAGTTCCATCGAACTCAGAGAGGCAGCACCCAGTGGTGGGTCATCATTCCAAAATATCCCTTTAGTGATGTAAGTCGTGTAGCAATGATCTGATGAAAAATTGCTGACATTTAGGTTATAAACTAACCAATATGTTAATTCAAGAGGTGAAGTACACCAGAGCTTACCTGAATTCTAAATAGTTCCCATCAGCTATAAGGGACTAAAGGCCAAGTAGACAGCAGATTCTGTTATCATCTACTTGCCTGTGACTAAATCTGTGGTCATTAGTTTCACCTAGAAAAACAATCAAGTTTGCTGCTCCTCTGCATTTCCTTGCATGGGAAAGGATGGCAAACCAGTTTATTTTACATATGGCACTTGAATCACATGATCAATGATAGAGAGAAAGAGTTCTGTTACACTTGTCTGCCTGTTCTGGTATTTTCTACATATTGTGAAAGACATGTTGGATATTTGTCCTCCTATAGAAAGGAAGGACAATCCCTACTCTTGTACACATAAAAGGAAAACCTTTATGAGATGTGAGGTGTAAATTTATTGATCTTATCCCCAGAAATTGATCTTTTTCCTCTAGTCAATCCTTCCTTTCCCCATCTATAGAGGTAACAATATTTTTTCTTTCCTATTTATTCTCTTATCTCCTCTTCTTTCATTGATCTCAGTCCATTTTTCCTTTCCTTGTATAAAATCCCTTTTCTCTCTCCCTCCCCTTTAGCATAGTCAGGCTCTTCATCAATTTAGCTTCAATGATACATAAGTCTGAAAAACTGGTAACCACAGATGGCTGTGCTTTGGCTTCCACAATAAGAGAGGGTCTCCCAGGCCTCATTTTGAAAGGATCTTTCTTAATGAATTTTGCGGCTTATGGTTTTCATGCAGGGCTTTCCTTTCACTGTTATAACAAATGCTCATCAGTAAGGGGAATTTGCCACTGAATCCTTGATAATGTCCTTTATTCTGCAGTTCTCTACAGATTTGGAGTAATCCAGTTCTGTATTTGTTCAATTAATGCTACGATGCATTTCATGCTGGTCATCCAGTCATCTTAAGCTCCTCAATGAAATAACAGGAGCTTAAATAATTTTCTATTGCTTTAGGATTTGAATATTTATAAATGCAAGATAAAGACTTAATTCTGCTTGCTCAGTACTGTGAAAACTGTTTTCCTTTACATGATATCAATGTCATAATTTCTGCAGTTTTAAAAGTATCGTAGAACTGTAGCTGTCATGGTTCAGCCTAAAGTCGTGAGAGAAAACAAGAGGTACATGCACATTTTGCATAAAAATGAAATAACAGTTTTCATCCATTTATTGAAATGGGTGAATAACTATTTGCCAGATGGCAGAGCTTGGTGAGGTTTTGCTTGACTAATGAGTTAGTGTTTGTGAACTTCCAGGAATAAGGTAAATTTCGCATATACTGATGTTTTATTTATTTATTAAAGGCTGAGAGAACCCCTGAGCACATTCTGGCTTGAGTCTGTTCCCAGCACAGGGCACAGCTGTTGAAGTTACCTGCAACCAACACCGTGTTCACTGTCAGACTGTTCCAAGAGGCTCCCACGAGAGCTGTGCCTATGAGGACTTTCCCAAATTCTACTGAAGTCAGTAGCAGCACTTCCAGTGATCGTGACAAGTTCTGTGGCAGTTCCATGATGAAATTAAGCAACACTCTGCCACCTCTTTTGTGATCTATATCACAGAACTGGTTATGACTTCACTGTGCCTCCCAGTGACAAATAGCTCTGCAGGAACAGCAAAAACAGGTTCTTACAACTGAGCTACAGAGTAAAGTTTCAGCAAAGTAATACATAAGCCAGAAAGGAGATTTGTGACTTTGAGTTTCAAGTTAAGATATAGCAGGGCACTTTCTCCTTATAAGGTTGCTTCTGTGTGCCATTGATTTTACAGTTTATTATTAAAGTGTCTTACAAGAGAAATGGCAACCAGATTTGACACTGGGAGACATATTAATGGCATGAAACCTTAGAAAAATGGGCACTCTGGTAGTTATTAATCAGACCGAGCCACTGCATGAGCCTCCCCTTGCTCCCCTTTGCTTTGACAAAGAAGCAAATCCTCTGGCATCCTCCAACTCATTTGAACAGTATCACAACTGCAGATTTCCCTTCTGCTCATGAAACAAACTCCTTCTTCAAGAACTGTCACCCTGGTTTCCAAGCAGTACTTACTGCTTCATGACTCTACAATAGCATAATACATTAAAAAGTAATAAAAGCTTGTTCTTCTCTTGAAAAAAAAATACAGAAAGTTATGTTCCTATAGTGAGCTGTGATTAGTTCTAATCTGGTTCTCTGGAGGAGGAGGACATGGCATTTAAGCCATTGAGCCCCTCTGTTCCAAAAGGCTTATTCCTAATAGCATTGAGAAGAAAAATTGATTCTTTTGATCTTGTATTTTAATCTTAAATTTTAATTTGAACCATAAAACTTTAATAGCTGTCCTTTAAGTTTCAAAGAGAACAGCACTAAGTATTTTCTCCACACTGCATATTACACATGTAAAGCCAGATTCCTTTGTATCTGCAAGAACTGTGAGGGCTGCTTATTAAATTAGTAATGACCAGCAGTCAATGGCTTTCAACCCCTCTGAGTGTGTGTTGTGTCTTAAGCCAAGAAAAAGAAAATCACTGTTGTCCATGTAGAGCCTTTATTTGCATAAGCATCATGGCATTTTAAAATAATTATGCATAATGTTTCATATGGGATTTGGAAAAAATACAGGATTTCCCTAATGAAACTTCTCAGGTTTCACAAGGTTGAAATGCAAAGTAATTACTTGTGTCCTTCCAAGATCTAAAAACCTGATAATTAATTTTATATGGTACAAAGAAACATGCACCAGCTGGTGTAATAATTTCACCATACAGCTGGTAAGCAACAAATTCTCTAATATGAGCCCAAGAGGAGAGAAAGTGAGTTCTGTTGAATGGCAGTTTTTGCAACCTGAACAGGTGTCATGGCATTCTTAGGAATGGCCAACAGCTCTATTTTGCAAATCAGAGATATAATTTTTATCTGAGCAGAACAGAGGAAAAACTGTACTTAAGTTCTCCTGGCAGAACAACTTCATAAATTGCAATAATTTATGAGCCAGCTGGACTTGCTCTAACGTGCCTGTCTGTCCTGCCACAGGGCACAGGGTTACCTGTGAGGAGTCTGGTGCCTTCTGCAGCACATGCAGCTTCCACCAGCTTACAGACCAAGACAGCATCTCCGGCTTTTTCCACTTTCAGTGGGACTAAATGTTATTCCTGCTGATGGCATAATTACCCAGAATAGAAGCAGCCACGGAAGAAGTTCAAGTCTGATTCATTTTACAGTATCAGCTGTTTGCCTGCAGTTCTTAGTTTAAAAGGCCAGGAAGGCTTTTCAATGTTTGCAAAATGTACCACTATGGGGAGGTTAAGGCAAAAAAAAAAAAAATCAGGATAATTCTGAGGCAATAAAGACTTCTTTCCTTTTGAATTCCTTTTAATGTATTTGCTGTTTGTGAAGAAATTGCCTTACATTTTCCAGGCAATACAAAGGGAGGGAAAAAACTTTTTAGCAAGTGGTTCTACCCCTACACACTATTTTTAAATCATATGTGCTTGTGTACAAGGTAGGATAGCTTTATAGAAGGTTCAGGCTTCAGCCAAATTTAGGAGTTATGATTAATGGCAATTTTTACACAAAACTGTGGGTTTTTTCTGTTTGTTGCTGTAATGTAGGATTGGGGAAAAAAAAGCCAATGGTGTTTAAACCAGGGCGAAGAATGATGGACAAACATGTTAGAGGTTTCTTATTGCTGTATCCCATGGATGTGCCTCTACTACACTAGCACAGCACTTTCCTCAGTACCGGTGCCACCACTGCTCCTGTTCCAACATCCTGCTGTCAGCTTTTATACAGGCCAGCATGGAGAACAAGACTATGGCTGCATCTTCTCATGTCCTCTGGCCTCAGGGCAGATCAAACCCTGCCTTGTCACCCACATCACTGTGAGTATTCCTGCATAAAACTGCTGGAATGCTAGTGCAGGGACATCAGAGCTTGCATGTGAAGAACAGAGCCAAAGGCTGAATGAAGGTAGCCTTTGATTCCATTTAGAATAAAAGTTAAGTTAAAAATCAATCTGTAAATAAAGATTCCTATTTCCTGAAGTATAATACTTAACTGCTGTTCCAAGATATAATATATATATATATTGCTCTCAATATATAATATTGAGAGGCTTGTTCCTGAATCCTTCTCATAGCTCTCCCTCTGGATGCCTAGGCAGAAAACACCCAGGAGGGAAATTTTTAAGACACTGTAAGATGATGTTCTTGGAAAACAGAACACAATGTATTGCCAGGAGCTGGAAAATATTGAAAATATTGTTAACTTTGGTGATTATTTTACCTGAATCATAGCCCAGGTGAAATGGTAACCACTGTTACAAGGCCTTTTGAAGAAATGGGTTGTAGCCCAAGCTGATACCCACACACACTCCTCGAGGTGCAGCCCATGCCTGCTGAGAAACACTGAGGGAATTGCCATGAGTATTTCACTGAAGCCAAAGGGGATTTCTGAGAGGCACCTTTACACACACAGGTATAGATGTACACATCTCTCTGTGTGTTTGTGTGTGAACTGATGACAGTATGAATGTTGTTCTCACAAATCTACATTGCCTAGTGGTTAAGATGCGGCACTCTCACTGCTGTGACCCAGGTTCGATTCCCCGGTCCCCCGGGCAGATGGAACCCGTTAGCCCTGTGTGGCCATCCATCTATGAGAAGGTCACTCTAAACAAACCTACATCCTGAGGACCTCACTGCCATTGTCCAAGCTTGCTTGGCCCCGGCAGATGAACCTTAGGATTAAAGGGTGGGCTCAGTTCAGCGCATGCTGTGTCTCACCTAAAAAATCCATTGCGCAGGCTGGAAAGGTAAAAGACCTTTCCCAAAATCTTCGTTCGCGAAGACTGGCCATACATACATTGAAGTCACAGTTATAATTGTAGCAAATCCTATTGAATCACTTTTTAAATGTTAAATTAGTCAATAATTAAGTACTGCTAAATCCTTCTGCACCTTTACCTTTTTTGTCCATATCCTGTGCACCTTACCTTTTGCTTCCCCAGCCTCCATACACATCATTCTAAATTGATTCTAACTCAATTTTCCTACGTATGCTTCATCTATGTACTAAGTACTAGAGTGAGTCTTGCCACTGAACTCTGTTAAGTCACACTTTCACAAATTTATACTGATACTTGCTTTTTGCCACTACCTGTGACGGTGATTCTTTAAGGAGCCCAAGCCACTTAGGGATGGGAATGGCTGTGGGGAACACTGAAACCAAGCAAGACCTCCAAGGGAGAGAACAACAATCCAAGATCAATGGGCAAAGACAAGTTTCCAGTTGCCAAGCAGTAACTGAGAACAAAGAAGGACCACGGAAAATATTAATTGTTCCCCTCCACCACAGCGATCTGCAACATGCAGCACAACTCCTTTGCTTTTCCTCTCCCCCCTCCCCGTGTTCCTGTGCATTGTGACAGGCTGGCTGTGCACTGACAGAACACCTGGTTGCAAAGGGAACGGCTTCCAAATTCAAAGCTTGTCACAAACATCAGTTGTGGCCTGTGCACATTTGATTTCATTCTGTCAAAACCTTAGGCTGATGTGTGTTACCTGCTGCACTGCATCGCTTACATGAAAGCTGTCACTGATTTTCTACCTTCTCTAATGTTGCTCTAATTATATTCTATTTAAGAAGACGCAGCTAACAAACACAAAACAATCATGGATGAATTAATTTCATCAGATTCAGCTACCAGGAAAATAGCGTTTATTTTTAACCAGCTTCAGATAGGAATTCTGAATTTCTAGGGTAAAACGCTGCTTTTTATTTTTTTTCTGAAGGCATTCACACAGAGAGCATTTTAATTTTCCACACTATAGCTATGTTGACCTTCCAGACCTTGCAAAGTAAAGTATTTATGATCCCAGAGTTTTTTTATGGTATTGTTTCAATATTTTTGTAACATTTGTATTTCTTGCCGATGTTTTTGGCATTAAAAATCACTCAAGCTGTGCTGAAATATAATGATATTCACTGAACCATAGTATGGAAGGATAATTCAGTTCAGGGAGGTTATTCTAGCTCATCATGTACACAAAGGCTCGAAAGAAAATGCAGAGGATTCTCAGTTCTTGACATGTGCACTATTCAATCTCTCTTTAAAAAAAATAACATGACACAGAGAAGACTTCACTTACATATTGAAATATGCAGCTTTGTGTCTGCAGAGCCAGGCAGGCAAAACAGGTATCCAAAATGCACACAGACAAACACCTTTTATGGTCTTCCCATAAGCACACTGTCTTTTAGATTCAATTGATCATGGAAAACTCAAGTGTGTTCGAGCCTCCTTTTTCTTCTCTTCCAGTACCAGAGCCTGTCACCCATTAACTCATTGCATCTCAAAATATTATAAGCAAGTCATACAGTGTCACTGTGTTACTTTTTCTACAGGCTATGCTGTGCTTTACATTTATCCCCATCTTCTCTCTTTTTTTAATTCTTATTATCCCTTTCCTCTCTTTGTCTTTTTCTTGTCTTGTCCTCCCTTTGTCTTGTCTGTTGTCTTTAGTGGCAGAGGGGACACTCATGTGGAGGAAGGCAGTTCTGCACTTATCTCGACCATTCTGGTGTTTCTGTAATGGCATAACTTTACAAACTTCATCCACACAGCCTCTCCTGAAGCTGACCACTTCACAAACCCCAAGGGGACCATTGTCAGAAAATTAGACACAGATCTGTGGTTTTTTCAGGTTGGAAAGCCAGTTCCACCTTAAATATCCACAGCTGGAGCTGCTCAAATGTATGTTAATTTAATACAAGCTTTCCAGTCTTCTGATAATCTCTGAAATGAGACTACATGAACACAGAATCTCTTCTGTCTTGGTATCAACTCCTATGCAGCCAGTTTGTAGTTTACAGTGGTATGAGGTACAAATTGGACTCTTTCTAACAGTGTCCATATTGACCAACACCTGGTCCACAGCAGCATTCTCTGGATTTCTCAACAGTGCTCTGATATGAAGTGCATTCTGACCAGTTTAGAATATTTAAGAAGGCAATAAAGTAACCCATAAAGGCAACAACAGAGCATAATGAGTTCATATGACTTATTGCTGTGATGTATAATGTGAAAAACAGATAGTGAAACTCAGCTGAATATGGGTTCTAAATTCTGTCACTCTATTTTATACAGGATGCTTTCAATAGAATTTCTCTGTAAGAGCGAAGCTTCAGAGAGGAAACCTTCACTGCCCCCCATGCACATCATGCCTAAAATAAAAGTGTTCAGAAACAAGAGTTAAGGAATATTTTAGACCCCCTGTGTTATTCATTACACTTCATAATGTTAATATGCTCTATTTCTGAAATATGAACTGATATATAAGGATAGGCTCAGCCACCCAGTGGGTGCAAGAAGTCAGATAGAGCACTTCCAACAGTAAGTCGTTAAAAATGGACTCAGCCCTAAAATAGATCTATATTTTTATGGTTTTGTGTGAGACATTTAATTAAGTTCTCATCACAATTCAAAAATTTTAATGAAAAATATAATCATAATGCTGGATTCCCAAACTCTTCAAGGAAAGCTGATATATTTATGAATAAGAAACCTTCATAGCAAGCAGTAGAAATATTATATGCCTGAGTTTTTTATTTCTTTTTCCTATCCCAGTCAAGCATGATTCTCTCACACACTATGATTGCAAAAGTAGTTAATACATTACAGATAATTTCCATTCCACCTCATGAGATTTTTATGGATATGTTGTAATAATTACAGAGTCCTATAAAATGTGCAAAATTAGCATTGCTATTCAGCTACTAGTCTGAAATAAGCTTTGAGACCAGACACAGGAAGTTAATTGGGTACAAATATGTTTCCTTTTTTGTCTTTTTCTTTAAGCCTGGAGATGCAGTTCTTATCGTAACTCCTCTAAATTTCCACAGTTCCACCATTCTTGAAATGAATGGTCTCTGTTTTGAGTCTCCACGTTCCTTTTGAATGAAACTGAGACTTTCACAGCCCAGCTTTAACTTTGGGAACTTCATATTCCCCGATTCTCTTCCATAGTCAACAGAGAAAGATGAAGTGGTCTCAAGTTGCACCAGGAGAGGTTTAGATTGGATGTTAGGAAACATTTATTCACTGCAGGGGTTGTCAGGCATTGGAACAGGCTACCCAGGGAAGGGGTGGAGTCCCCATCCCTGAAAGTATTTAAGACGTGTAGGGGAACTCAGGGACATGTTTTAGGGGTGGACTCAGCAGCGCTGGGTTAACAGTTGATGATCTTAAAGGTCTTTCCAAAGCTAGAAGATTCTGTACCTCTATGATTGATGTTCTCTGAACACCTCCATGAAGGAAACTCTGCTGACTGAACTAGAACACAAGGAAATTAGCTTATGTAGGAAAATATACACCTCACATGTCATTCACTTGGGGTTTTAAATCACTCAGATGCTTTGAAGTACTTTGTTCATCTGTCCTCTTTCTCTCATTCACCAATAACTGCTTTGCATTTGTACTTAAAATCAAAATGCCTATATAATGTCACTAACCTCCTATCCAGGACCTGCTCACACAACTCTGGTACAGGCAGCCTGTTTCCCATCTCTGGGGTCTGAGAACCTTTTATGCAAACATGCTCTTCTTTCGATAAGGTTTTCATAACCTCATAGCACCACTGCTGCCCAATTACCATTTGCTTTTTGGGAAAGAATTAGTGGGGGAAAAAAAAAATCACCATTTCAAGGGGTCAAGTGAATACACAACCTTACTGAAATTTTTGTAAGTACTGTTTTAATTCAGAGTCAAAAAAGGACTAACCATCTCACATTTTATAAGGTTCAATCTGAATATCTGCTCCTTGTATTTCTGTGCTGGGAGATATTTATATTATCTATTCAGCACAATACCAACCATTGGGCTGACTGTTCCCTGCAGCTCTGCTGACTCAAAATAATGACTTGTAGGAGAGCTCTAATGACAGAACAAGGGGCAATTACAGACACAGCACGAGCCTTGGAATAACTGTGTGATGTATTTTGTGCAGTTGATTGACCCCGTGTTCAAGTTCATTTGGGCTCTGCTGCTGTAGATCCAGCCTATGCCTGAAGGTATATGGCTTGTTAATCTCAATATAAGGAGACAGAACAGATTAGGTCCCATCAGATCACTCAGACAAAAGCAAAACAGCTCCAGTGCTGGGATGATAAGTGATAGCAAGAATATGTGACTCTGAAAGCAAATATTCCTTTGCCTACAGACAGTAAGATCTGAAGCTGTAAGAACAGATTATTCAGCCACTTTTAATGTTGGTCTCCATGTATAAAAAAAAGGATGCCACTTTTTCCCCTTAGGTATTAGAAAAGACCATCAGGAATTTTCAACTGATCTATGGACCAGGGGCAAAACCAATCAGACCGTGCCCCTTCATGTTCTTGTCTCTCTGAAATACAATCCCTCTGTAGCTGCTCAAAACAGAAGAGCTTTTCTGATAACTTCTCTTAATCCCAAAGCCAATAATTGCTACTAAACAACAGAGAAGAGGAAACTGCAGGTGGTTTCTCACATCAATATTAGTATTTATCATCAAATCAACTGCAGTTATCCAATGTTAATGTGAAGAAAAAAAACACCAAACCAAACCAAGGAGAAAATGTTTCTGAATCACTTTCCACAGAAACAAGATTTTGAACTGGTTCAAAACTAGTGTTCCTCTTAGTGGAGGCTATTTACAAGCAGTCCCACTCATGTGTCTTTGAAAATGACTGTTAATATGGATATTAACATTTAATATAAAACTAGTAAAAGCAATAGGAGCAATTTTTTTACAAGTGTGTGCACGAGGAAGGAGCCACAACCTGGGTTGTGCAAACACAAAAATGTTCCTAAAACTTTTGTCCCCAAAGTATCCCCTCTGATATATATATACTTATGCTAATTTGTGCTGAAAAGTGGTTTTGGAAAAAAAAATAAATCTGTCATTGAAAACTTGTTAAAAGCTAGCACATCATATCTACCCATTTTATGATCTCTTTATAATGACAGAATTGTGTGAAATGGTCTCATAAATCAGAATGCAGAACAGAGCAAAATCAAATCCTAAAGAGAAAGAGCCAGGTCTTTAAAACAAAATAAAAATAAAAATCATACTTACAAACACAGACTTGTGTGCAAGATACAGATTAGGTTTCTCTAAATAATAGTGATGTTTGACTGGTTTAGAATTATTTGCCCACTGTGCCAGCTACCAAAGTACCTAAATGGTTATGTATGTGACAGATACAACAGAGAACTTGCAGCAATACAAATGCTAAACTTGTTTGTAGAAACCTTCCGTGAATACACAACCTTCCCAGACTATGTATCTCTGTGACTCATAATTTTTATATTTAATATTTATGTGGTTGAACATAGAAATCAAATTACTATTGGCCATGCTAAATGCCTCTTGCAAATCTGAGTTTGGCTTTTTTTTTCGTCAGAAGAGCTTTGCTTTGATCAAGCCATACTTGTCATTTCTACCGCTAATAAGTGTAGTTAAAACCCCCTGCATCTGAATCCAGTGGAACTGTCACCACCAGAACAGGCCCTCACAACCCAAATATTTAAACAGAGCAGCAATAAATCTAAGCAGAAACAAGCTGAGCACAACAGTGAAATAAAATACTCATAACATGTTCATAACAAGTAGAATGCACCAACCATATGAAGATGAATATGACTTTTCTGTTTTAACGCTCAGAAATGAGCTTAGGACTTGGCACTTAGAAGTTATCAAGGAAACAGAACATATGCCAGGAGGAACTGCAAAGGCTAGGGCTGGGTGACAGGAAAGTCTTCTCTGGGGATGATCATGGTTAACAAAATTCATGACTGCAGAACCCTCCTCCCGCGAATCTTAAAATACTGGACCTAGGAAGGGTCAGTGAAGGTGGGAGAGGTTAAGAACAGGTCACAGATAGAAAGGCCAAGACACCTCTCTCCTTAGGGTTTTGACTTACAGTACAGTTTCCTACATGAACTAAAACAGTAAAAGAAGTGTGGGATATTTGGCTTTGTCCTTTATATCTTGTAGTATAAGTATTCCCAGGCATTGTGCTCTGTTACTTAAAGGGCATTTACACCTGATGAAAAGCAGCAGCGCTAGGAAGAAAAAATCTTCAATATTTATTTAAACAGCAGGTAACAAAGCCTCCCTTAAATCTTTCCCAAAATTCACACCAGCTGTTCAAGCTGGTTATTTAAAGGATCCGTGTTGCAATATAGAATAAATTATCTGGACAGGACTGTTAGATACAGTAGCCACTGATAAATTCATTCTGAAACCTGTGCTATTAAGTATTTTGATTAGCTGACTTGACATTTTATGAATCAAAAGAACTAGAAATAATATATTGCTGCTGGATAAGCTAATGAACATTTAGAGCTGTGCTAACTCAAGTCAAATGCAAATCAATGACTTAGATCTCAAGTGTCACACCTTCCATTTAAGGGTAGAACTCAGATCAACATTTTAGCACAGCAGATTTACTATGAATAAACTACTTAAAAATAATCTTGAGATTATACCAAATTAAAAAAAAAAAAGTACAGATAAGGGAAATAACAGGTTAAAGGCTTTCTGTGCCTGACAACAGGCCTCTACAGCAATGCATGGCCAAGAGTCTGCTCTAGTCTTACTGCAAAACGTTCATTGATCTACAGCAACAGGAGCAAGTCATAAAACATCCTAAAAATCCTCTGCTCAAGAGGAGCAATAAATGAAACATTTATTAATTACTAAAGAACACTACCATCTGTTAAGATCTAAGTTTTGTTTGATAAATTCTCTTACTTATGTTTTTTCTTAATAGCAGGATGAATTTACTGACTTGTACAGTTTATCTGTGTCATTGATATCATGCAACTGCTGCAGTGCAGGACAAGATTTCTTCTTATCCCTATCAGAGAATGTCAGCGAGGCTCTTTTTCTGATCAGAAAGGTCAATACCTGATTACAATCTGAGTTGGAAACAAAATACTTTAATGACATATCCTAAAGACATTAAATCTTCTCTGTCTCTGATGAGCTACTTCCTTCATCTTATGCACTGGGATGAGTTACCCAAAATGAGGTTTCTTCCCAGCTAATGAAGGTAAGATCATAAGATGTCTGACTTATTTAGCAAGAGATCACACCAATACTGACTGACAACTAAGTGAGGCAATGTCATCTGTTCTGCTTTACTAAAAGAAGTCTGACCTGGGTCAATATCATCTTTTTATTTACAAGACTAATAGATTTTTCTTAGGTAACTCTTCCTTGAAAAGTTAGAGACAGAATAAAATACAAAAAGAGCATAAAGGCATCTACTGCTTTTTAGGTGACAGTCTCACAGCCTGGTTGCAACATAGATTATCCAGAATTGCTTTAAATGACCAAATCTCTTTTTGTACAGCTTTTTCCCCAAAAATAAATGGGAAGCTGCAATTGTGTCCGTTCTCAGCTGAAATATCTGTGTACATTTCAAAGGGTAAGGAACAAAGAACTGTTATTTTTATACCTATTGACTCCACTAAACGCTTATCAACACATCAGGGGACGTGATGGAAAGGAATAAATGCTGCCAAACTGCTCAGAAATGCAAACCACATTTTGGGACACTCCTCTGTGGAGTCAATACATTCAAAGAAGTGAAGACAAAATAAAGGAATTTAAAACCAAACTGGGAAAATGCAGCATCACATCATATGGCTTGCAGTGGGAGCTCCAGCAGAGCTGAAGCTTGGGATAACTTTTTCCCCAATAGTTCAATAATTTATTCAAATAATTTTTCAAATGATGCTCAACAGTCACAAACAGTGGACTGAAGCATTTTGTACCAGCCCAGAACAGAAGTTCCAGTTACTCTTTAGTTGCTGACTGGGCAATGCAAGACAGCAATGACTAATCTGAGGCTGAAAAAGGAAACAGGTAAAAGGCAGATGTTTCATCTTGTAACACTTGCACATGAATTAGGAAGGTATAAAGAGAGAAGACTCCAAAAAAACCCACATTCTCTCTGCTCAGTGTCCGACGCAGGAGCATGAACGGGGGTTCCTCTGGTTCTCAAACGCTAATGTCATTTCTGGGAAAAAATCTGTCAGGGGAGGAACACCCAGAAAACCCCAGAACCAGCTCCCAGCCACCTCTGCTGCACCTCCCTGTCCCTGCAGAGGGATTTCAAGCAGCCATGGCACCCTGCCACCACTGCCACTGGAGTGACAAGGATGTCCCTTTCTCTTTTAACGATTAAATGGTCCAAAGGAAAGGCAAAGAACAGTTACATCTTCTCATCCCGGTTTTTCTCCACAAGCTTTTGCTCTAACAGCTTCAACAAGATAACAATAAAATTACTTTTGAGACTATTTGGAGAAGATTAATATGCTCACTGATCATTTTATGCAACTAATTAGTCACAATTGCTACTAGGAGTGGAGAAGGAAAAAGATATAGAAAGCAGATAAAAGAAAGAAACCATAACAAATTCCATAAAGTCCATGCAAGTGTCAAAAGCTTGTCAATCTTATAATTGCCTATGTAAATATCCCGGTTTTATTTCTAGTGGCTTAACAACTTCCATTTAAATAGGAAATAGCTGAATATATAATAATTGTTTGTTCATTTTACAAGCACTACAGTTCATTAAAATAAAATCCATCCTCGGCTGGATATCCAGTACTTAACAGTGATTTTATAGCACATGTAGATGTTGATAAATTAAGTTGACAAGAACTGACTGAGGATATATTCCAAAGTCAATTAGAATTTTAGCTTCTTCCTTTAATTGTGACAGTGGTAACTAGGAATAAATATACTACAAATGTAAGATGGAGGAAGTATTATATTTTCAAGTGTTGCTTAAATATGTAAGAATAGCCCAAATGGTATTTTCAGACATTTAACTTAGGCAACTTGCTCCTGCAGGAATCAGGAATATAATACAGTTTTGTACAATCAGCAGGTCCAGTAAATTCTTTTCAGTTCCTTCAGCAAATTAATTCTTTCACCAAATGTTAATGGGGGGGGGGAAACAAACAAAAGCATTACAAACACAAAACATCAGCTAAGTTAAATAAGCAGAAGTGTAGCATTTAATATCTTCCTCAGTTCTCTGCATGGCAATTGAATTCCTTTCCTTTTGCCCACCACCTTCAGTACTTCAATCTGTTTCCCTTCAGCTAGAACATTCACATCCTCCAGGGAAAAGTGGATGGCTCTCCATGTCACAATCCTGCTCCTCTTCCTCAGAGCCCTGCTCGGAGCCCCAGAGAGTGATGGTACAAACACCCAGTTCCACGTGTACTTGCTGCTTCCCGTGGTCTGCAGCATCAGGCATGGACAAAAGTTGATGGAAAGCAAATGCTGCCACATCAGCACCTCAGAGAAATGCCTGAATTTAAGAGTTCTGGTAGTATGGAGGAGATTCCTAAGGATCTGGGCTTTCGTCAAGTAGGCAGAACCCCCTTCTGCCCTCTGCATTCAGCACTATGGCCTCAGTTTCTGCATGCAACAGAGGCCAGTACTTCAGTGTTTAAAATACATCCTTTCACACCACTTTCCTTTTCTAAAAATAAAGCATTTGGCTTTATTGCAAGATATCCACAAGTTATCAATTGGCTTGGTTCATAGGCAAAGAAGTAAATAATTAAAAAAGGAACTTGTTTTTTGTAGTAAACAAAAGAGCAGTTCAGCCTAGATGTGCTTCTATCAAAAAAAGAAAAACCACATAAAATAAACCCACAAAACAAAACAAAAAAACCACACACAAGCAGGTAGGCTACAGTCTTGTAAAAACACAAATCTGATGTGTATCTGAAACTTTTGATTAACCTATACAGTAAGAGGATAGCAATATTGGTGGAACACAGTGATCAGATTTCAGATTAGATGCCAGCAGAATATCTGAGCACAAAGTGTGACAGTCACAACATTTTAAAAGTTTTTCACATGCTCATTACTCCACCAGAGGTCTGACACAGCACTGACACACTGTCATGGCCTACTAAGCAGAAGATGGGGAGGGCGGGGGGCTTGCAGGAGGTCTTGTCTTTTTCTCCCAGAAAGGAAGTGGCAGAAAGAGGCAGGTTTTCATAAAACACAGGCTTCTGTAAAACAGTACATTTGTTCAAAACTGGAGGGATGCATGGGTTCAGATCCCCTCAGGGAAATCGTCATTACAGAGGTGGGATATACACTGACATCTAAAAATAACACAGCTTTGGTGCCAGACACAGCCCCTCTTTCTGAAATCTGCCCCTGGTCTGACTTCAAGAGAAAACATTCAGATCCTCAAAGACTTCTCTCCTGAGCTAAAGAAAATCTCCATTATCATTTGGCAGCAAGAGATATGACATCCTCTCTGCATGTTCCTGCTGCTAGAGGGCACGAACATCAGACCTGTGAGCAAAACACACATATCTAGAAAAGCAGTAACAAAAAGCACACCAAGGGGAGAAGTTGTATTTTTACCAAATCTCCCATGACCTATTTTGATATACCAATGGAAATTTTTATTTCAAAGCTAGGGGGGAAAATGCCAATCCTATCTCAATTAAAACATCACTCTAGTTTCCCTGCAAGGTAGCCAACCTCATTTGTTGTTTCAAAGGATGACTGGATGAGCACTAAAAGGCAGAAAGTATTATCAGGGCAATGACCTCTCTGATGCTTTATAGATTCACAACAAAGCAGCTTTATTGATATGATTTTAAAGAGCTCTCAGAGGCACAAAATGCAGTTGCTATAGGAATAAATAGCAGACATCCCTTGGAGAACAACAGATGGCAGCCAAGGTGACTTATCTCCCAAACAGGTAAGCACTCACTTTCACTTATTTGTAAATAGCCATCATTTATCCTGGTTTGTTCAGCAGGTCCCAGTGGTGTCACCTGCATCAGTGACTGAAAGAAACGGATGGCAAAAATTAAATGCAAAAGTGCAAGTTTAACTTCTTTTGCCCCTCAGCACATCTGAGACCTGAAGTGCTACATAAAGAAACCTGGGAAAATAAAAAGTAATGGTACTCTTGGTAAAAATTATGCATTCCGGTAGATTCTGAATACAGCATAGGGGAATCCTAATGCCCTTTCTTTCCTGTTGAGATTCTAGTACAAAAAGAAGTTACCTCACTAGAACATCTGGGTAAAAACAAGTTTTGTAACTAGCCTGGATATCAAGAATGAGCATTAACTGCTAGTGGAGATGCACAGCTGCAAGTCGCTTATTAAAATGCTTCATCACTCATTAAGTCCCAGTGGCAGAATCTGAAGAGCTGGAAGACCTTCCAGGCTGTTCTTTGAAAGTGTTTCACAATCAGCATTAGAGGCAACTCAATTAAAAAGAAATCATGTCTGAGCAACCACAAAAAAACCCAAAACCACAAAGACAGGCCAGCCTGTCAAACACGTCCCAGGCTGATCATCAGGCAGGTCTGCGGGATGGTTCAGTCTGCAGAAGCAGAAAGGTGTCCACGTTAGCACTGCACTTTGGATCAGAGTGCCCTTTGGGAGCAAACTCTTCAGCTGAGCACGTCTGGGTTGGTGTGAAACTTGGTCCTACAGCACTGTCAAGGGATTTCCCTTTCACAAGATGCTGAAGGGAAGTTGCTCACTGAGAGCAAACCAAGCACACTGAGCTGCTAGAGGCCATTTAGTCCATACAACCAGAATAAAGGTAGTTTCAAATAAGCTCCTCCCCACTCCTGCCAGGTCCTCACTGTTGTGTCTACCTGCACCATACTGTGACTAACGTATGTGAAGAATAAACTGGTGATCAGATTACAATGCCTAGTTTTTCTATTGTCACACCTTCAGTCCTGACAATTCAGGACAAAATATTACCTCCCATAAGATCTTGCTTCCTAAAAGTCTTGAAAGAGAATCAAGGAAAGAAAGGAAGAGAAAGGGTTGGGACTATATTGCTCAAGTTTGCAAACCAAAATGATTCATTTTGCTGCAATTACAAACAACTTCACAAAGAAGAGAGGGATTGGCAGTGTTGAGGACTTGCCATAAAGTAACACAAGACATTCTTCAATAGGTGAATATTGCCCTCACAATAATGCCCCAATCAGCAGATTTAAAGATAAATTAAAGATTTAAAACAAGTGTCATCCAGCCATCAGCAGTGCCACCACACTGCTAAGACACATTCCAAATTTAGGCCTCTTTTCTCTGTTTTTGTACAATTTCTGAACAGGGAAGCATTAAGAAAGGGGCTATGAACAAAAGAATGTCAGAACAGATTTGCTTTTCCTTAAGAAATTGTTAAAGAGAGCTGAAAAATGCTCATAGTTTACTAATATGAAGATATATTTTGGTGATAAGTTTCCATACTGCATATAACATCTCCTCCCCCCACCCCAAATGTTTTTCATGAAATATTAGCATTCAAATTCATCTGTCAAAATGATTGTTGATGTAGTATAGAAGGGCTACATTATCATCTGCTCTGCAGTTTGCCTCAGAGCAATCTTGATTCAGATATTTACATAACCAAAGATTATGACATATTTTCCAGCCCTTTTGATGTGTCTGTCAGCAAGATGTCAGTGGAATCAGATTAATTCCAGCTAGATTCTTTCCTGATACCCAAGAATAGCTGTGAGGCATGAAGCAGTCATTTTGCCAAGGAGAAAGTTTGTTTTCTAAAAAAGACCCCTGACAAATCATTTGAAGCAGAAAACATATACACACAAGAGTGAAAAATGTGTGCTTTATTATCCTTGAGGCCCAGGATGTAGTGAATTTGAAGGCAAGCATGACCATTAGTGGAAATACCTTTAAGGATAGTTTAAAAGTACTAAAATATCTCCTATGTCTTATATAAAATATCTGATATCAAAGATCTTATTTTTTTTATTGCTAGCCCTTGTAACAGTGATAGATGTGAACTGGAGAAAACTGCATATGCTAAAGGACATAGAATTGGCCTCCACTCAGACAAATCTTGCAAAGCACAAATATTTCCACATAGTGTTGGGACTTGTCAAGGTTCACAGGTTACAAAACAAATGGCCATGAAGCTCCCCACCCCACAAAACCTTACATCCACTTTGCTTAACACTCTCCTTCCTCCACAGTAAGAGGAATGGAACAGACTTTCTTGTCATTGATGAAAATTATCTTCTAATTTCTCACAACTCAGGTGACGAAATGAGCAAAGACACTTGTTCTTTGTCAACATTAAGGCTGCTTTATGCTATTTATGCTATCAAATTTATGCTGTTGTTAAGGAAGTGAAACTAGATAACACAGAATAAAATTCTCATAAAGGTCAATTACCTAAGGACAGAATTATGTAGATGTAGATGTATTCTCTACTACATGCGTAGATGTAGAATAATTCTCTACTAAGACCTTACAGCACAGAATATAAAGAATATTTACAGAGAACATGTTTATGAACTGATGCTGAAGGAAAGATTATTGAGCAAATAATAGAAAAGGGCCCAAAACAACATATTAAAGGATAGAATAGAAATGAAAAAAATTAGTAAAAGGATTGAGAGCTTAGACATTAGCAGGAGGAAATAAGAATAATCAACAACAACACAGCAGATGAACAAAGGGGTAGATGCAAATCCCCAATTAAGGCTGTAGAAGAGACCAAATGAAGCATCAGATAACTCATGAGAATTTCTCCAAGCCTTTCATTCACCTCCTCCTGCAGATAGATGAGTAAATGGGGTGCTCCTTACACTCAAAGGAAATCACAGAGTAGTGGTGGAAGTAAATTTGACTTAGAAACATTCTCATAGTTGAGCTTTACACGCCCAAATATTTCAGAGTTTGCAGATTGTTCTGCAAAACTTTAAATTGTTCCAGAAAAACCTGTGTCCTGTTTGTCTAACATCTCTCATCTTCAGGAACAGGTTATATAGTGATACAGGACATGTGGTGACCTTATTTGCTTGTCCATTTATAAATGTATCATTCCAGAGAAAACATTCTTAGTCTACAAGGGCCCGAGTTAAATATCTTCTCAACCATTCTTGCCCTCAGAATACAGTAACTACTGTCATTTCCAATCACCTGATCGTTCAACTGTCAGGTTTAAATCCTCCTCCATAATTTTAAAGCTTTTTTCTCCAGTGTACCAACACCTGACATTATATGATGCTCACAGATGAAAGACAAAGGTATGTGACTGATATTAAATGCTGTCAGTCAGCTGGGGCTGGGTGGATGCCAACTGGTCAAATTCTCCAAAATCTTTGAACAGATGCTGTGGATATTCCAGTTATTACTTCAATTTCACACTCTTCCTATCTCTACTGACAGCTGGTTTTGACAGTCTGCTCTCTTCTTCTCTGCTCTCATGTCAACCTCAGACACATAATAGGTGGATTAGAGCTTAAACAATAGTGATTAGATAAGGCAGAGGAGGAAGCATGGTGGCAATAAAAATTAAGATGCTTCAGTAAACCTTCAAACTCTGGTCACTTCAGCTGAAAGCAACTTTACAGAAACTGACCCAGCAAGACAAAAATTACTCAGAGGAGAAGAGTAGGAATTTTATCAAGGCCTGGGGCATCTTGTTGCTTTTGTGGGGTTTTTTAAATCACACTAATTTTCATTAAAGGGCTTCACTGAACAATTCTATCTTCACAGTCTCCGGATTTAGATGGGTCAACAGGTTACAGTACATCACCTTATCCTTGGCAGCTCGCTATGAAAAGGTCCTACATCCTGCAAGTCATTGGCTACAATTTAGCCCTCATTAAAATAATGAAGCCCCTTGGCTTTGTAAATCATTGTAACATAGGTAATATCAAATAAATAATCAGAAGAAAGTGTTGTAGATGAGACCCCATCACATGCCAAGGAATACTGTGTGCTGTCAACAGTAGAATCCAGCCCCACATAAACACTGCTCTCCTCCACAGTAGGGATAGTGATAATATCTGAAATGCATTTTTGCCATCTGTTAAATAATTCACACAAACAAGAACTGCAGAAGAATTTTTTTCCAGAAATGCTGGCTGTATATTTAAAAAGGTAACCTCTACAATCCTCACATCCATAATTAGGTTTGTGGGTAGACTGAAGAAAAGAATTCCATTTGCAGAAAAGCTCAACAGATGGTATTGTGTATTAAAGTAGAAGCATGTGAAAACTATTTGAACAAATGGCAGATGTGTCTGTCAACTTTCTCCTGTGCCATTAAATTAAAGATTGGCATTTAGGCTATTATTCAGAGTATTAGAATTTCACAGAAGTCCTCTGAAGCTTGTGTTGGCCAAGGATCTTTGCAGGCCCAGAGATAACCAGCCATGGCAGGAAGAGAAAAATAATTTGTGGGATTTGCATGGCATTTAGGTTTTTCTCCTTATTCAGTCCCACTCCCAGCTTCTTTCCAGAGGCCTCTCTTTAAGTTTACAGGAGAGATTGGACTTAGCTGGACTTGCTGTCCATTAAAGATAATTATATTAATCTGTTTAATCTGGGACCACTACAGAAGTTAATGTCTCTGAACACATTAATTTCATGTGCATAGACTTTCTAATAAGTGCCTATACCTGCTTCTAGTGAAGGAGGGCAGGAGGCTTCCCATTCAAAGTTAGAGGTGCCTATTCACTGAATCAGTAAGAATAAAAAATTTCGTTCAGTTACAAGACAAAAATGCTGCTTAAGAAATACACATAAGGAAAAGAGCAATCTGTTTTACTTTGAAGAGCTTAGATCATTTTATTTTTAGGAATACCTTTGAAAGAGTCAAATCCTCTCTAAGCAGCAATTGCCCAAAGCAATAAAACAAATCAATATTTTCATGATAAAAAATCCACAGTTAGCTGTTATAGAAGTTAATTCTTAACTTAGGCTTATCTTAGGCTTTCGTTTACCCAGAACACACAAGCTGTCTTCCCCAGGGAAGAACAGAGAGCCTGCTAGCTAGTTCTGATTAGCAAGGAATCAAAGCCTGTCTCACACTAACACTTCAGGAGCCGCCTGGTCCCAGTTCTGTCTGACCTGCAATCCAGGCTCCAGTTCTACACTGCACCACTGATTGTGATAACTCTGTAAGAGTCACTTTCATTCTGATGAATTCTCTAAGAGAAACCTTGCCTAGATCCAAAATGAGAAAGGGCCCTCATAGCCAGCATGTGTTAGAAATGCTCTCTCTGTGCATTCTGGTTTTACCAGAGGGGGAAGTCTATTGATCCAAATTCAGGGCACAGGGGAAGAGCCTGTCTGACACTTGGGAGGCAGAACATCCCACCATCACACCAGCTGCTTAAACCCAAGTAATCCCATCACACACATCAGGCTGTGCAAGAGCATCCCGAGCAGTCCTGTCCTCTCTATCCGCCTTTCATTCCCCCGCTGTGCAGCTGCCAAGGCACAGAGGGACAGCCAGGGACACTGAGCAGCAGGAGGCACACACAGAGCCTGCTGCCCCGGGCTCCTGCTGCAGCACAGAGCCACTCAGGCCAAAAGGAGAGGCTGCTCCCCTCCCAGGGGCACAGCTCCACGCTATACAAATCTAAAGGATGGGTAGCTGTCCATGGAACACAACGCAGCACCCACAGAACAAAGAAACAACACACAACTCTACCCTCTCCACCCTCAGATCCGGTGTATTTTGAGTTTATATATACAGGTATAATGTGTGTGTATATATATATATAAATAGGTATAATGACTGCTCTTTGTGTAATCCTCTGCAGAAGTAAATATCAAAGCTTAGATCAATGGATTCCCCTACTTCACAAGTAGAATTAATGCAGAGAGCCCCTCTCATTGATACTATGCTCTGAATCTTCTGAACTATTGGCAGACAGTTGCTGCAAAATTCTCTTCTATTTTACTGCATCTTCCCACTTTCATGTACTCATGTTGGAGATTAAAAGCTAATCTTGAATAACTAATTTCTGTAAGACAGTTTTTTTCTCTTCAATTTTGCATACAACTGTTCTTTTCTGCTATCAACTCCAGCTACTTTAGGGAAAAGTGCTTAAGCCTGTAGCTAAGTGGGCTGTTTTTCTAAAGAGTTAATTCTGTACACATTCCAGCTTTCTCAGCAGGTTGCAAAGAAAATGGATGCACAAATGTGCCTGTAAATATAGATTAAAACATTGACATCACATCCTTATCTTAAAATGGAGGGCATTGAGTTTGCAAATTTGCCTGTATTTCATAGACTTTATTACTGAAAGAAAGAAGACTTTTTGTTGTTTTATAGCTTCTTTTAAGTTAGTCACAAAGCAAAAAATAGGTAAATGCACCAACCCAAAGATCACGCCCAGCAAAATTAGTTTGCATTGACTTAAGAGTTTGGATTGTTTACACTAAAGCAATTCTGTAAGTGAACACACAGGACCAATTCACAGCTCTAAATGAAGATTCACAACTAACCAGCCCCACAGGAAGTTCAGAAATACCCTACGGTGCTTTCAGTTCAGTTGTTGGGTTTGGGGGTTTGGTTTTGTTTGTTGTTTTTAAACAGAGCAGACAAAAAGCCAGAAAATACAACTTGCCCAAGTTCTCGCAGCTCCAGCTGGTTCTGCAGCAGCCTTGCTGTAACCTGAAATGGCACAATAGATGGTACAACACCAACTACTATTAGTGGGAACTTGCAACAAAAAGTATGGAAAATAGGTAATTTCAAGTAGTATGCTCTCAAAACAATTTCATTTTGTAATTGACAATTGACCTTAAAACAAATTGTTTCATATTGGATGATATCAGGGCTTAAAGATCACACTATAAAAGAATGAAATAATGTTTTCTAAGAGCAAGGGAAGTATTTTCAGGAACGCTTGTGGCATGACTGGAAGATGTTATTAATCCTTGCTGTTTATCTCTGTTTACATTTTGAATTTTTTTTTTTGATGCAGTGGTTTAACTGGATAGTGTCTATGGCTAGAAAAAACAAGGGACCATTTTGTTCAAATAACTAGACTGTTACATCAACACTGTACCCAAAACATTAAAAAAAAAAAACAAACCAAGGAAACAAACAAAAAAAAAAAAAACAAAACCAAAAAACAAAACACCCTTATTCTTTTGCCACATAATTCCTAAGAAGCCTGTATTTACAAATTCTGATTCCCAATCTTGGGCTTCACCCAAACTGCACTGCTGAGGAAATATGGACGTATTTAGTCTTTTCCTGTATCTAGTATCTTCACCCTCACCTACACACCAACAGCAAAAATCTGACCTGAAGCAGGTATAAGACATTAAGCTGCACCCAACTGCAGCGATTCCTAAACAGCAATTACCACACACACACCCCATTTCAACCTGGGCCCTTATTTTCCCTATAATGCCTGTGCATTGAAGGGAAAGAGAGCAAGGCACCTGAGGATATTCCCATAGAAGAGACACTTCCTACCAGCAGACAATGTTGAACCAGACAGACCCTCTGGAACACCAGAAGACCTGGAGAAGCCACATCAGGGCAAGGCAGAAGTGTGATCTTAGGAATGGTTGTCCTCTCTGTCTGCACTAAAGAGAAGTGCCTCCTTCCTCCCTAAAGATCAACTGTGCTACACTAAGATAGGGAGAATACAGCAGAGACAGAGCTGTTCCTACCCAAAGAATTAAAAAGGCAGCTGAAAATTAAATAACTTTTCCACCAAGTCAAATAATCAAATCAATTCTGTACCGATGGTCATCACTTACAGGTTCGTGTTCCATCATCTGCACAGCCCTAAATAGAGCTGAAAGGAATGCCAGGAGGAAAGGAGTGACAAAGAGTGAAGTGCCAACACATGGTTCTCTGAGGGAAATCTGCACTGCCACTGCATGGGGTGGAGGGGGAGGGTTGGAGGATTTCTCTGGAAGGAGATTACAGTCCTAATTGCTATCCTACCTTTCATTTGTGTTAAACTCACTCCAACAAAAGAATCAATCAAACAAACAAACAAAAAAAATCTTGCCTCCTACTGATCAAAATCCCATGCAGGCTGTTCAGATGAAATTTATTTTTTGAAAAGTATTTGTATTCCCCGTTTCTAAAGCACATTACGTTTAGAAAATCAGAGTTAAGAAATCAGGCCTTTAAATGTTGCCCAAGAACAGAGTCCTACTCAACTATTTGCAACATGACTTATCTGTTCAAATGGAACTTAAATCACTCTCACCTCTACACCTGTGCACCATGTCACAGTGATGTACTGCACAGCGACAATGTTTGGGTTTGATGCTGTTTTTTATACTAAAACCCACATTACACTGGTTATTGATCCAGTGAAAAGCGTGATTGATTTCCTCCTTGGCTTTGCCATTAAAGAGAGAAAGTCCCAGCAAATGGCTCTCTTTGTAAGGTGTCCTAGTACATGAAAATCAGTGCCTACCCCTTAATTGCTGACAGATGGCTAAATTCTAACTACAAGCTATTAGACAAGTGGAATAAATGCATCAGGGAGTTGACATGTATTAGATGCAAACTTAATATACCTTCTGAAAAAGTTAAAACTTCTGTCTAACAGGAAATGTTTGGGGCAACTAAATTCTTATCTTCCTGTTCTTTAATCTGCTGTATTTAATCAGCCCTTGACAGAGAGTTTTAAGACCTTCTGCTATGTGGCATAATATCAATCAGGCTGTTTAGCTCTTTTCATCTTCTGACACCATTTACCTTTTCAGATTGTCTGCCTGGACACAGACTGAAAACAGAAGCTTGGCATCAAGAAAAATTGTTTGCAGTAAAAGAGATTTTACTGATGATATGAACAGAACTCAGTTCATATCCAAGATCTGCCTGACTACTTGAGGAGGCTAAAAAAAGGAAAACAATGAGATACTTCAACAAAAATAAAATTACGCAATTGCATTTTTGCACTATCATTCATGTTCTACTAAGATCCAAACACCAATAAATAAATAACTAGGAAGAACAGGCAAAAATATTTTGTGTAACCTGATTTTCCCCAATATCTGCTTGAAATGTGAGTAGAACCACTCTCTGATTTACAGAAAAAAACTCAAGGAAGTTTCTCTGACCACACCACCTAGTGAATCCTGACATTACATTCTCTATTGTTAAGTGTCTGATTTCATGGGATTTGAGGGCAATTTAAAGTCAGTGCAAGTCCTGTACTTTTACAGAAATTACACCCCAACATTTTCACAGCAATTAACAAAAGCCACACTTTGAATTACCCTAGAACACAACAATTCCAGCTACCAAAGGAGTCAGTTCTTCCAGTGGTTATATCAGCAACTAACTTTTGCACTTAATAAACGGTCTTATAGTTATTTATACATCCATACCAAGATGATGAATGTTACTGAATGGTCTTATGGGGGAAAAATGATATTGCAGGACAGCAAATATTCCCTACCTTGTTGGTTTAGGAGGTTTATGACAAACAGAGGGAAAAACAAAAGGAAAGCAAGAAATTCAGAAAACCTCCCTTCCATAAGGAATTAGGAAGAAAGCAATGAATATAGAGAGTATACTGACACTACAGTGGATCCCTTCCAATTCAAAATGTCCCATAAGAACTTACTGCTCCTTAGCTCATTTACTTGTCAACAGAAAGGTATCTTAAAGCCACCACAGAAAAGCAAACAACCCAACAGACAGACCAAGTTTCACACAGCTCAAGGTAAGAAAGTGAAGCCTAGAGATGATGTACTTCACAGAACAGGATTATTTTACTCTAGTTTTTCTTGGAGCACACTATAATATTCAGTCCTTTCAGACAGAAAAATAATGGTGTTGTATGGGCATCTTTCAAGTAGCATTTGCTTGTTTTAATAAAGCCTCCTCAAGACTTACAGACCTGCTTACTGTCTTTCTTCATAAAAGGTGTTATCCTGCCAGGTGGTTTATCCAGACTCCCTCAAGTTTTAATTATCTCTTCACTTAATGAGTACAGTAGCTGATCTAGATTTATTGCAGTAGCTAGAAGCTTATGTGAATAAAATCTCAGTTCTGTTTGTGATGTGACAGTTATCTTTGTTTGCAGACTCTTCTAATTACTTCCAGGTCATTAAGCCCATCTCCAGCAGATATTTTACTGTCATTCGAAAAAGTGTTATAATGACACTAAAAAAATCAATGAGTACAGAAAAAAAAAGAAAGAAAAAAAAAAACAAAACTCAGGGAAGGTCAAAATAAGGCTCAAACGTGTTAATTCAAATCTGGATTACAGACACAAAAATCATGCAAGTAACTTGACACACATCCTATGAGACACCACAGCAATCAATAGGTTACACTGGGCATGTGTCAGGGCAGAATTTCAGCTTATCAGTCACCACATTAAGTCAGTTGTTTTATACTGGGGTTAAATTACAAGAATAGGTTAAGTTTCTCATTAGTTTAAACTCTGACTTCCCAATATGCAGCATGTGGAGGAAAGGATATATAAGCACAAAAATACATATAATATATATCCACAGCCATGTGTGTGCCTGTGTCAGAACTGACAGCGAACTAAATTAGCAAAGCTGTCTGTACTTGACCAATGGCAGCACTGGACCATGTACAATTTTCTTCCATTTCACTACTGAACAATCTTTTTAGAGGCAGAAATCCAAACACTCATTTGCTACATCTTCTCCCCTCTCTTCCAGAAGCACTACTTGCTGAGGCAAAAACCCCGGCTCTAATTGCTTGATCCACTTGTTCACTGAAGGATTGCCTCCATTACCAGCATTTTCTTGTACCAATCCATCCACTATCTGTCCTTTATTCAGGTGTTTGCTTGTGATGTATTTTAAAGAGGTATAGCCATGGGTATTTCAGCAATAATTAGATTCTGCCACTTCAGCTATCCAGTCAACAGCCGTGATTGTAATTCCAAAGGAAGATTTCCAAATGCAATGTCACAGAACATTTAAAAAAAAAAAAAAGTGCAGTTTAACCTAAATGTTCAATTGACCACTTATGCTGACAACCCTAATTGTTCACAAGTGGACAAAACTATGCATTAAAATGTCTTTGATTTAGAACAATGCTGAAAGGATAACCTGGCTTCAATCATTATGTTTGAATTCTCAAACTAATTGCATCTCTTTCTTCCAAAAGTTGTTTCTACAATTTAAATACTGCCATGACACTGTTTGAGAAAAACTTCAGTCTTTAAAAATAAATAGGCACTATTCAGCACTCCCAAAAAAATGGACCACAGAGCTTCACATTAAGTGTGAATATCGAAGAGGTTTCCAACCCCCCTGACTAAGTGCACGGTATTTCTTTTCATTCCATATTACCAGGGTATGTGTAGCCATAGTCTGTCAAGGTGAGAAGAACAGTGTTAACACTTGTAGCTTGCAGCTTTGGACCTAGACTTAAGTAAGGAGAGTGGAAACAGGGAAATTTAAAGGGCAAAGTCTACTGGAAAATATGAGGTTAGGCATATTATAAAGGTAGAATCATCAGAACTCATCATTCCAAGAGGGTACCCTAGGAAAAAGTTTCCCGGTAGTGTTTGCATTTCCACCTCTAGTTTTCTTTCATCAAGCCCCTCTCTATTAGGCAGGTGTCACTTTAAGCTCCAGAATATACATTTTTATCTTTTGATCAAAAAAACCTTTTCCAATAATAAATAAGAAGCCCAGGCTGCATATTGTATTCAGTACTTTTAATCCACTAGGCTTGTTTTCCAGAGTATGTTTGTGCATGATTGCTCTTTAATTCATGTGGATTTTGCAGAAGACCGTAATGGTCACACGAGTTTGTACTCCTCACTCTGTTCAAGTATGTACTGACGGTGTATATTGGACCCTTTTTCTCTCTCTTTGGATTTTAGCTCCCTAAAACATGCTGCACCAGCAAGTGAATGATTGCAGCCACCGTAATCCAAACAAAAAAACCCCAAAGCAAACAAACAAAACAACAAACTACACACATAAGAGATTCACCGAGTATCAGACTTAGGAGAACAGAGGATTTGATGAGTTCCCTGTATTAAATATACTGAGTCAGCACAAAGACTAACTGTAAAATGAGTACTACCAGAATTTCTGAATCAGCCCCTCCCACTTCATCACTCAAGGGATCATCTCAGGATCACTGATACATATGAAGCTGTGGGAAATACTGTGTGTTATTGGTCCAATGAGCTACACAAAGTTTTGCAGGGTCAGTCATGTGAACCAGAGGCTGGGAAATGCAGAAGGAACCGCATTGTGGGGTGATTATCAAAGCAGGTAAGTCACTACTGCACTAAGAGGGAATTTATGCCAGTGTTTGTTCCACTGGAATATCATACATTTCACAGTTTTTTGTTCACAAAGGCTAAAGAGACAGATTTTCCTCAGCACTTCCTGTTCCCCCAAATCAGCAGCAGCCAGTCTGGGCTTTGCTCTTTCTGCCCTTTCACTCTCGAGCTCCCTGAGGCCTCAGGCAGCCAGGGCTCCAGAGCTCTGACAGGACCCTGCCTAGTTAAGAATCCACTGGCAGCCACTGAGGTCCTTTCTCAAGCCTTGCCCTACAGCTTCAGAATTAATTCCAACTCCTCGGAGTCCGAGCAGATTGTATTCCCAGAGATACTTCCTTAGATCTATTTGTTTTCTCTGCAGTGAACCAAACAGGAACTGCTTGATAGCCTTTTCAATTTTTCCTTTACTACTATGGGTCACTAGAAAAGAAGAAATGGTTTCCTCACCAGACACATATTTTACAGTGTCATGAACAAAACAATTCATAATCACATAGGACTACACTGGTCCTTCCTTTGTCCCAGATACTGAAAGATGTGTTTTCTATCTTGAAGAGATGGAAGGATACTGAAAGTGCATCCTTCAGCTCAGAATACTTAAAACAACTTAGTTCCATTTTTGTATTCTTTGTATTCCTTTTACTTGCAGACTGCAATGATTATAAATCAAAACAGCATCACATCCAATTGCACTCCAAATTCATAATTTAAAGGATAAATAACCATATATATTTAGGGGCATCTTAGTGATGCTATAAAAATGTGAAATTTCCATGTCCTAATGAGAGATGACCTAGCAAAGAGTGAAGCAAGTCTCTCTCACCATGGGCTATTAAGAAGCCACAGGAATGTGAAGTAACTCTTCTTGGAAAAGGAATTTAATAATACAATCGTTATAATGCCAAGGAGTTGTCAAATCACTCATAGATTGTATGCATTCTACTCCTTCTTTCAAACTAAATATGCATTAGAAAAATGGTCACAAGATAGAGTTACTAATAAAAAAACATTCTGTTTCAAATAAAATTTATGTCTGTAACTTGATAGATACACCAGATTGGGCAATTCATCTCCTTGGCAAAAAATGTTTGTGTCACTCATTTCTTCTTTTAAATATAAAATCCTATACCTGTTATTAAATAGTCCATAAATCTTAGATAGAAAAGCCTCCAAAAAGCATTTAATGCAGAAAAACCTCCCATTTTATAACTGAACAGTAGCTTGAATCCCAAAAGAAATCTGATACAGTATGATAAAATCCCAGTTATGTTATCTAAGCAATTTCTTTTTCAAAAACATCCAAGATATAAAGTATTAACTATTAAAAAAAAGTTCTAGAAGGTATAACCTGTGTTGTTGACCTTGGACTTTCAGTAACCACATTACAAACAAGGCACATCTGTCCCTGAACTAGTTTGTGTTTTGTTTCAGAGTCAAATCATTGGATTTGCAATATCACAGAACCATGGAATCCTATGTTAGGGAGTTGCCAAGTTCTTCTTCATTTTCATGCATTTGCTTTAGACCAGTTAGAAAATCTTAGGGCTTCACGAGCTCAAACTAAGGTGGAAAGACATCAACAGTTGTGCACTGGTACCACACTGGGGCCAGAAGGCTCTTTCAGAGACAAAACTCCTTTTTGTACATAGTCTAGAATACCTCTTGAAAAATAATGAGGTGATGAAGTTTAGGAAGTAAGGATTACAGATAAGAAAATGAGGTCCTTAGAAAATGAGAGAAATATCGTCACAGTTTCTTGTTTTGTGTTAGTCAACAGTATCAGAAACTGCAAGTTACAAAAGCTGCAATGAACATTGCAAAATCTTTGACTGAAAGAAAACAGTATGGGAATTAAAGGACAACCTGAATCCTGCATCCCTATTTCTAAAAGATTAAACAGAGTTGTTTTCTTTGTCCTGTAAAACACTAGCTCCATCCCTAATGCTGATTCCAGGTGCCTAACTGGTTCCTAAATTGGAAATATTTCAACACCTGTTTCAACCCTAAAGTGTCTGATTTAACTTATTGACTTCATTTGAACTAAAGCACCATCTCACTGACTCCAGTTCATGTGTTTCTCCAAGACTGACATCCACTATTTAGCAACCTGCATTAACCTCTGCAGTGCAGGACCAGGACTCACCAGTGACAAGAAAACAAGCACATACATCACTGAAAGCACCTGCACAGCAACTGACTGTCTCAAAGATGTTCTTCAGGGGGTCAAAAACGAGGATGAAGGATTAAAGCAATCCTTCAAAGCACTATTTATATGTTGAAGGGGGGGACTAGCTACATATACAGAATGCTGCTCAAGTGCTCTAGGAAAGCACCAATCCTGCAAGGCTCCCAGAACATCCAATCTCCTAACCTGAGCATCTAAATTAGATTCTTACTGTGTGGAAACAAACTTCCTTACTTTAAACCCTTGCTGTCACACATATACAGAACCCTCACTCAGTGTGTTGCCACATGTACCTGTCTCCACTGCCTTCCACCACTGGGAGCAACCATCCTACATCAGCAGTCAAAAAAACAAAACAAAACCCAGAATTCAACCACCAAGAAGTTGCCTACCCACATGGTCACAAAGAAAATCTGGTGATTTTTTTGGATTGACAAAAAAATGCAGTTCAAAAAGTCACTTGGCTCAGAGATTTTGTGATCCTTAATATGCAAAGCATTCCATACTGTGGCTAGAAATGTTGCATATCATAAAGAAATTATTATTGAAAAGAATACAAAATCTTGGAAAAAAGGCTTATATTAAACAGAACTTTACAAGATCTAATTAACTCTTTATTGTTAGTAACTAGCTTTGAGGATTGAAGTGACTAGACCACATTATAAATTATTATTACCCCATATTATTTATAATTCTTGCATTAACATTGTGTTTAAATTAAGTCTTGTAAATAATTGTATTTATTTTAAGTAATGTAACACAAAGCCATCCAGAGAAAACACTGAGAATAGGATTTCAAACACTCTGGGTTTGCATTTTAATTAGAGTACGTTCTTTTGTCCCCACTTCAATAACTGATAGCAATCAGTGTTTCAAACTCCTTGCTCTTCTATTCTACAGATATTTCATCCCCTACACATCGTTAGTTCCTAAGCCTTAAATAATGATAAACAGGACAAACTGTACCAATTGATCTATTATGCAGCACAGAAACTTTGGCCAGCCAATTCTGTCTGAGTAGTTCAGTAAGTCCATCTCTCTTCTCACCAGCTTCACTAAAGGTCTGTGAATCAGTCACTTCTCCTTTTAGAGTTATTTCAAGGACACTAAGCAATTGCAAAGGACTTTCAAAGGACATGTTGTTCTTTTTCCACCTCGGAAAAATAGTCAGACCTGAAATACACTCTTGTAATGGTTCAGAAGTGTTGTTTTCTAGGTATGTCTTTTTGGTTGCCAGGATATTCATATATATATCATATACAGTCCACACTAACATATGTGACTGTATAATCAATATGCAAGTGATAGACTTCATGCTGAATAACATATTTGGGATATAATTCTAGAGAGGAAGAAACCCAATCTCAGTTTGTATTTAGAGCTGTGATTAAGCCTGTATTCAATGAGTTTTGGGTGAAGCTCAGGTCTAGTAAAACCTGTTCAGAGTTCTGCATCACGAAGTTTCCCGTTTCCACTCAAGCTGAGTTGAAATTACCCAGAAATGCATCGTCTGTTGAGACTCACTGCTTAAATATACAAAAGGTTCAATCAGATAAATTACTGAATCTCATGGTTTTACTTTTCTTGCACAGAGTGTATTAGACTACTGCCTTCTACAATATTTAATTAAACAATTCTATCAATTATCCTGAGCAAATATGCAAATACAGCCGTAGCTGCTTCATGCAGTTTTTTCTGACTTAGCATTCATTAAAAACTCTGCTAGACTGTGTAGCACATTAAATCCATTTAGCAAACGTAGCAATTGTCTTACCTAAGAAAACTGTTTCTTTACAATTAAAACATTTGCTCTTATTTGGTGCTTTTCCGTCTGTAAGTTGAATTAGGAAGCCAGGAAAGGCTCCCCTGCAGGTCTGGTATCTGGGGGTGGATGCACACACTTGGAGCTGGGTTGAGGTTTACATTTCCCCTTAATGAGAAAGCTATAATTAGCCATCACCAAAACTTCTGGTGCATGGATCTTTCATCTCATCCATGCAACAAATAATAGTCCCGTAAAACCCATTCCCAGAAGACACTGCTGGGAGCAGGGCCTTGGTATGGGGCACAGTTAGACTGGCTACCCACACAGAAAATTCTCTATGGTGGCAAAACTGAAAAAAGGCAAGGTTTTTGGAAGGGATTCCAGCTCCCATGTCAGCAAGGTTTCACCTGCCACTGTTCAGGGCTGCCTACACCACAGAACCTCTAAGACAGAATGTTTGGGATTAATCTTGAAATTGTGCTCAACCCCACTGCAGTGCCCTGCACCTACATTTGGTAGGGACTATCCAGTGAATCTGGGCAGTATTTCACATTCTCTGGGCCCAGCACAAATGTGCATCAGGTATCTCTACATAAAAGCAGATCTCTCCTAACCATCCATACACAGACTTGCTGTGTCCATCCCTGCAGACTCCCTGCTGCAGCATCCCTACAAATTCCATCTCCTAAGAGAAGAGAGAGTTTGAAAGTGGGTGAGAAAAGGTCTACATTCAACTGAAAATTCAGAGTTCCCTCATGCAGGCTGAACCACTGTCAAGATCAGGGTTTTGAGGCTTATAGCTCAGATACTTGGCAATATGAGCTTAAGAATAACCTTCCTTTTGCAAAAGTACTTTCCACTACTGGAGATGGTATATTGAAATAAATCCCCAGCCAATACACTCCTGGTACAGGCTAATAGAGCCATTGTCATAGTGATCAGCAAGCACAGTGCACTCTGCTATCAGCATTAGTTTAAGTAATCTGTATTAGAATCCTTCTCCAGGACAAGACTGCTAAAGCCAAGTAGAAGCTTTTCTTCCCCCCAGCCCTTCACACCACAAAAATCCAATTTAAGTCAAGAGAAGGGAATGGTCACATGCAGAGATACAGCTTTATAACAAGTACTCACTGCAGAAAGGACACAGCAACCTTTGTGGACCATGTTGACACTTAAAAGATTGATCAGGAGACAAAATTCCAGGAAGTTGGTAAAGAAATGATCCATGTCAAACTAACTTACTATGACACATCACCTTGAATTGGTGTGGAGCAGGCCTGCTTTTATTTCCAATATATGTTAGTGGTATTTTTATTTTGTAAATCTGTGACAGGGTTTGAGAAAACTTTTTAATGCGTTAGAAGTGCGTATCACTTCTCTGAGCAGTTTTAAATGGACCTGCACTTTACACAGGACTGTTGATTCTGTATTTATACAGTGGCATCACTGGCAACTGATTAAAGTGAAATTTTATCCTGAAATTGTTTAGTGGAGTACTTTCATGAGAACATTATTGTTCATAGATGAAAGAAAACATGGTCTGACTTTTCAAAAACAGGTTACTAGTAAACTGTGTTTAAAAATAAGCATGTTTATCAATACACAACCACTAAAGATACTATTTTAAGAAATGGATCTTATATGCATAAACAGTATTTATGTTAAAAATAAACATAACATTTTAAAGCAAAAGAATTTGTTTAGCAATTCTTCTCTTTTTCCTTCTTTTTATAACTTATAGCTGAAAGCTAAATAAAAGTACAAACGACTACAAGCATGAAATCATATATTGAAACTGCATCCTGAGCACCCTGAAGTGTTTGGTGGGTTATATTTGATACACAACAAAAGCACTTCCTGTTCTTATCACAAAAGCTTTGTAGCTATTTAGGGATTTTAGCCACTCAAGCAAGTCTTTGCACATAAACAGAGAGTGGGAGCATAAAAGAGAAGGCATTTTTGAGGCTTTTAAAAGAGATAAGAGATTAAACAGAATGTATTTCTCCATTTTATGGGTTCTGTGGACTGAAAAGCAGTGTTTCATTTTTCTTTACAGGCCAGTATTTGTGTTTGTCAAATTAGAAAGCAACAGTAGGATCTAAAATCCTTTATTTTTTGAAAACAGTCTGAAATGGTGCACTTCTGAGTTCACTCTCCTTCAGGTATTAAAATCACCAGAACAGTGGAACAAAACGACTGGACTTTGGATTATACCTTAGAAGAAGCTTCCTTTAGATGTCACATGATGCTGATTTTAATTCCCTGATATTTTTCACATTCTTCTTGCTCTTATGGTCTATTACTATCCAGTCTCTATCATAATAACAAAAATATTCAAATATAATCACATACCTCCTTGCTAAAATAGTAAAACCACCAGATGTTTCCCTTGCTCAAGGTCAATATTTCATTGCACACAAGGATAATATTTAGACACAACAGCCATGCTGCATGTTGCCCTCTTTAAATCTCAGTTCCTTGCATTAAGGCATATTCATAAAGGTGATATTACTCCTAAATCAACTTGCAGTGTTACCAGATTGCACATGCATTCCAAAGAATTCATTAAATTAGGGCATTAATTATGTCTTTTTAAATCATTACTAGTACAGTAGGGTGATGTATTAGTATTTGCATGTGTAAATAAATTCAATTAATGAGTTAATTGCACAGAGACATGAAAATTAGTTTAATCAAGTCAATTAAATCATAAACAGTTCAGAAATAAGAAAGTAAGCTTGTAATGCAATTAGTCTTCTAATAAGCTAGTAACTTTAGTAAACAGGATCTTAATTATATGGCAGGTCAAAAAGACAAAATATTTTAATTGATATAAAATGGAGCTTTTCCTGCTACTCTAGAGTCTAGTTTAGTTTAGAGAAAATGATCTGTGCTAATGAGATCAAAATGCTGTTATCTAGAACAAAAATAAGGATTTTTCTTTTTTTTAAATTTGTAATAGAAATTCTTCTCCAAAGTAATCCAGACAACTGAAGGAAGCATTACTGACTGTGAGAAACTAATCATGCCATCATCTACGCGAGATTGAATTAGACATTCATACAGCGCTCTCCCCAAAGCTTTTCAGAACAGTAAAACAACTGCCAGAATAAAATATCTGGTAATATTTTAATATTAATCACCATAAATTAATTTTATATTAATACGCAGAGCAGTGCTGCTGCTGGAAATGCAACGAGTGGCAGTGAAGTGATGACTCACAGAAAAGGCCATCGCTCTTGTTACTGTGTAATTGGGTGTTAATTTATGGGGCACTGGGATCTGGGAGCAACACATCCAAGGTCACTGAATTCCAGTCACCACTTGCTCTTCATCACACAGTGCCCACCTGAGAGCTCCTGGTGGAAAGGCTCCTCACAGGAGGGTGGGCAGTGAGCTGAGGGGTCGTCATCAGCCACACTCAGGTTCACTGAGGAGAAAAGATAATACCTTAAATGCAGAGGATGGCCTTTTTATTCACAATTAAAGGACAACTAGCAGGTGTTACTCCATCAATTAATAACCTGTACTTAGGAAAGGGCAACAAGGAAAAGCCTCGGAGCTGAAGGAGATCAAAGAAGCCTATCCATAGGAATAACTTGACTTGATAGCTTTAAATTTAAAAATTGAGCCGAGCTACTCTAGACTCCTACACTGCTGGGACTTAGAACAGTTTACATATATGAACTAGCTCCTCAAAAACACAAGTCTCGCCGAGGTGAAGCCCACAGTGCAGATTCCTGCATGCCTGACCCCCTCTGCTGTGCGCTGGGCACAGTGGAGCGGGGATGTCATGCCACCTCATCCCACTGCATTGGCAAAAGAGCAACCACATTCCAAAATCCTGATTTCCCATGCAATCTTGAAATAAAAGGGCACAGCAGGGACCATATTCATGATCAGTCAGCTAAAATTTTAATAGCAACGCTTGTGAACATTTAATTCCTACATTGAGCAAGCAATGGTAGCTCTGTGTTTGGGGAATGCAAACCTAGGCAGCACGAGACAAAGCCATTACTTGCCTGCTTTTTAATTCCAAGAAAAATCTCCAATATTTATTCCTCTATTGAATCCACAGTCCAGTAAATTAATGGTTAGCTTTACAGGAAGAAGTGGATAAGAGGATTTTCCTAAGAAGTATTTGCCTAAGGCTCCTACAGTAAAGTCTAGATGGAAAGAAGGGTATAGAGGAAGAAAAGTGTTTTCCTACCCATATTTATGGAGAATCATTATCATCTTATCTTGTGACGCACAATATTAAAAAACTTGATCATAGAAATCATCCCCCAAAGCCAGAAAAGTGCAATTATTGCCTTTAAAAAAAGAAAACAAAACAAAAAACCCAAAGGAAAAAACAACCCACACCAAAACCACACAACAAAAGCAAAACAAACAAACAAAACCCCCACAAAAACAACAAGCAAACAAAACAGAGCTCTAGTCCAGGACTTAAATGGTTGGTTTTAAACCTCTTTTGGTTTTTACCAAATAAGGTCATCTACTGGGATTCTCTGTGTCTCAAAATTTGGTTCCTGGGGATTTCCCTCTTGTCACACAGTAATTAATCACTCTGCACTGTTGTGTTTTTTTTACAAGTCATTAAAGAAAATACATTAAAAATGGAAATCAATTAATGACTATTTTTACAATATGCAACACTTCCCATAATTGGATTTGCTCACGTTTTCATGATTTTACTCCCTAGGAATGAAGAGCACATTTACCTGTTCACTCAGAGCTGCCTCGAGACAAGGACAGCAGCATCAGGGAAACAGCCTGTCACTGGTCCAGGAACTCACCACCAGAACAAGTGGCACAGAGACCCCAGAGACACTCACTGGAAACATATCTGACCACTCTTTCCTTTAAGAAGCAGCAGTAGGATTGGGATATCAGCCTGTGGTGAGTGGGATAGCAGGACGGGTTAGGGATGACAGCAGCTAAGAGAGGATGGAGGGGTTCAGTGATATCAGAGCAGGACACAGCAGCACTGCTGACCTCTCTGGTTCTGGTACCATTAACAAGAGGTGGACCACAGGTACCCAAATGTGTCACCCTGAAGTCCAACAGGGACGAGTATTCACTACTTTAGTGACTTCTCAATGCACATCTCCAGAAAAACCAGCAGTCTTACATATCCTTACAGCACTTCTCTTACAGCCTAGCCCTAAATGAAAGCATGGATGTGCTATTTCTGTCCTTGCCTGACTTGGAAATCACCTGCATCTCTTGCAATAGAGTGTAACTATAAATGGCTATTCAGCAGTGTCTGTTGTTTTCAACACTTCCATGCAAAAAGATGCTCCCAGGGGGTGGGAGGAACATAACTTACAGTATACACTTTTTTTGAGCTAGAAGGAGTTTTTCCTCCGCTGAACTCTAGCAGAATACTTATGAGCTCCCTGAATTTTACAGAAGTAAAAAAACTAAAAAACCGGGTAAAAACCTCAAGTAACATTTTTAAACAAATTCCTGAGGCATGATGCTCAAATACCTTTGGAGAGGTCTTTCTGTGGCTTTATTTACATCAGCTACTTCCAGGCTGCCAGCCAAGGGCCTACTGCAGAGAGCCACCCATCCCTGAACAGTCATCAGACCCACACGTAACTGCCCTCCCGGTACTTCCCTTTTCAAAACACAGGAAAGCAAAGCTTGAAATAAAATTTACTCTTTGCTCTCAGCAAGAACTAATGCTTATCAAACACCCTGGTCAAACACAACAAAATCACACTGGGTTAGGAAAAGGGCTTTTGCAATTGATTTCCCAGTTTTCATACACAAAAAGGGATTTCAGTAACATCTTCATTAACCTGCCTGTCTACAACAACAGTCACCACTCCCCCTCCAAAATGTCTGTTTTTAAAAACCAGCTGGAAGTAAGTAATGGAATGAAAAAAACACTGTATATGGTGGCATATTGTGTTGTAAAAGAAGGTCTGGACATGAAGATTTTGACAATTAGCCATTACTGGGAACACCGAGCAGCAGCGTGGTGTTTGTAGCTGAAGTTGCAGCACACCAGTCCAGCAGGAGACTTGGGCTCTCAAATTTTTTGTGCTTCTCCTGCCTGGCAACTGGCAAAGCCTCAGACAGCAGAGACCTGGCTCATATTTCATAATTTCTGCTTTCTCGGTCAGGGATTCAACAGTGACCAGCAGGATGAAATACCCGGGCTCTGGAATATTTTCAAGACTCCCAATTATGTCAGTCAGTGACCAAACAGACAAACTTGTAAGAGCCTTAAATACCTAATGGAAATAGCTCCAGAAGAAGCTGCATTTCCACATTGCCTGGAAAAATACTGAGAGATGATGAGCCATGAAGACAGGGACTTTACTCCCTTAAACCAGTATTTTATGTTTTCTAAACAATTTCAGTGAAGTTTTTATGTCAACAGGACCAGGTACACAGAAAACCACATTACCACTGCCTGCAAAAAAGGAAAATATCCTTTAGCTACTACATAAATACAAAATTCGTTGACAGGGAGGAAGTTCTGTGCTACTATTACTGCAGAAAAAAAACTTTAAAAGCTGAAGTCTTACATAATACAACACAGTCACACAGTCTGTTTTCCTTTTCTAATCCCTACACTTGCTTCCTTAAGTAGGAAAATACCCTTGAAACAACCCATGTCTCAGAAACCACAAATATCACTCCCTATTTTACTGACAGAGTGAGGTACATTTAATTTCACATATTATTGCGAGAAAAACAAAAAGGCTCAATTCCACATCCCAAATGTGTTCCCAAAGCCTTGCAGTCAAACTCCAGACATCTTAACCCCATCATGAAGAGGGTTTTCCATTCAGCTGTTAGTTCTCAGTTCCTCACCATTGGCCCCATCCCCTCACAAATCCTTTTGGTTTGCACTGCACATTCATCTGTCCAGCTTCCAGCTCACAGATCTGAAGGGTTTGCAATGATAGCCCTGTATGTACAGCTAGAGCTGAGACAGCCTACAGGTCATGGAATCTAAGCCTGTAAAATTCAGTCCACGAAGAGCTCTGGGCTTCTGCTGTTTGAATTCAGCCCGTTATGGAGATGCAGAATGTCCAGCCCCAGGGCCTGGTCCCTGTGTCTGTAAGATGGCTCTATCCTGTCACACACCATCCATTATGAGCTCAGAATCCTAAAAAAATGAAATATCTACTGATTTTAAAAATATCAATATACAAATCCTGTAAATAGTCTCATATTCTTGATTTTGTCCAGTTCATACAAAATATGAGAATAATACTAGGCAGAGTAAAGATCCTAAGAATCTTCATTAAAAATCAAACTTAGTTTCTAGTGCCAAATTTCACATTAAATGCTAGGTTGACATTTAAAACACCTTTTTGCACAAAGGGCACTGTTCATAATACAAAAAATTAATTAACCAGATCTCACATGCTTTTATGTATTGTAATTCATGGATTACCGAGATTCATAATTGAATAATATGTAGATGTCACCTAGAGGTACTAAACCAATTCTCCTACTTGTAATTGCCTGACTAAGTAAGAATGACACTAACGTGGGCATTTTCTCTCTGATTAAGGCTGCTATAGATTTGCGGTTGCCTCTGTGTAATATAAATCAATAAAGAATAATTTTCCAGGCAGTAAATCAATTGTCAGTTCACAGACCCTAATACCTCTGTGCGGGATTTATTGAAAAAATGAATGGCAGGCTTGTTAGTGGGTGTACAACACGCTTCAGAGGCACACAGGGCCGGAAGGGCCAGCCCATTCCATACCCTGGGGCACCTGCCAAGCTCATTAACTCTTTCCTTGCCTGTCAGAACTGTGGGGAAGTGGAAGAAAGGTGAACAGGCCTCTTAACTGGAAGAAAGGAAATTAAAAAACTGCATTTGCTTTATGCTCCTCCATGCATCTTGGTGTCTGGATGTTCCTGTTTGTCCCACGAGATTTTAAGGCAAAGGTGCCACTAATGCACTGCCAAGTTGTCAAACTATTAGTCCTATAGAGCTGAGACTGGTATTTTAGGAGTTAAATTACCTGGAAAAGCACCAACAGAAAGGAAAAACATTGGAAAATGCTAACCTTATTAGATCTAAGCATTTTGAATGCATATTTTTGCCAATTTTTTTTAAATCAGATCAGACTCCTTTTCTGTATTTCTCTTCTTGGCTTTTATACAATACTGCACTGTTACAGGATACTATTCCAGACCCAGTGGACCTCTTCCCAGATCTATCATGGTAATGTTCATGTTGCCACGTGAAAGTTTGTTGGTTGGGGTTTTTTTGACTAAAAACCAGCTTTAATATATTTCAATGCCAAAAGAAATGTGCCACATGGTAAAGGGCTACTGCAAAATTATATCTAGACAGGCTGAAGTGCCACCTACCAACATCAAGTGAGCCAGAGAGCATTCATGCAGACCACACCCCAGGACTAGACTAAACTTTACCTCTCTTAGATCCTTCTTAAGGGAGGTAAATGAATCCTAAAGACACTCAGTAAAAACAATCTAACCATGAACAACAGGCACATTCTTTGCCAGCATAGGACAGAGATAGCAAAGATGACTTCACCTCCTTCACAGGCAATTGCCAATGGCAAGTTTGGCCCCAACTGAAGTGAGAAATAAAATTAGAAACAAATAAAAAATAAAATAAAAAAAAAGTTTAAAACACTCCACACCCCAGGAAAGAGTTTTTAAAAATAGTTCAAGAATCTGTTCTTTGACAGTCAATCTGCATCACTCTAATTCTCTTTCAAATCACTTACCATTGCCACTGATGTCACCTTTAAAAACGAAATATATTTGAACTTTTCTCTGTACAAAGAACAATGGTCGCTCTCTTTCTTACAAAGCAGCAGAAAGAAAAAGTAAAATAGAAGCTCTACACATGGAGTTTTATACACATGGAATTTTATGCAGAGAACGCAAAAATTATGCCTTATGCCAGACTATTATGAAGAAAGAACTTGTCATAAATTCAAACTCAGGCTCATTCTCTTACACATAAAATAAAGGTTGAGTGCAACCTTCAAGCAAAGGGGACAGAAAATGTGCAGGCATTGTAATATCCACACTCTCCCACGGTGCTGAGAAAATAGGACCTTAATTATCCAACACTGTTGTCACCTAAAATAAGAACTTATGCTCCCCCACTGGTTTTTGAAAATCCGTTCCACCCTCAATTCAGTATCAATCCCACATTGCACAGTCTAACTTCTCATCCTGCTTTCAAGGCTTGCATTTTTTTGGTACTGTGACTTTCCTGTCTTTGCTGGGAAATAAATAGAATTGGACAAAAAGCATTCATTAAAACCCATTTCTCAAGCAAAGTGGGCCTTCAAAAGGAATATTCTCCTCCCCTCAACTCCTGCCATTTCTACTGACATTTTTCAATAAAAGAGTGAGATCCTATTTAAAACCAGTTTGCAGATTCTTTTCATGAAGGTAAGATCTCTACATCTCATGTGAGAGAACAGATTATTTAGGGGTTCTAAGAAAGAAGTAGAAAAAAAAAAAGCTATGTTCAAACTATTAATTCATATGTATTTGTCTTTTGCCATCTATTAAAATAAAATTATTTTCTTACAGGCAAGTGCTCTTCATTCTTCTTGTCACACAAGGATGATATAGTTTAGGTTGGAAGGGAAGTTTGGAGGTCTCTAACCCATTCCCCTGCCCAAAACAGGTCCAATTACTTCAGCTGCCTTAGGGTCTTACCTAGATAGGTTTTGAGTTTGAGAATGACATTCAAAAACCTTTTTGGGCTCCTATTGATCAAATCACTCAGTCAAGAGAGAAAGAAGAGCAAAGCACATTGCAAGGAGAGCTAAGAAGGCAAAGACGAGGTGTCCAGTTCCTGGTGCAATTACAGTGACTGGATGTCATTCAACACCTGCTTAACAAAAAATGGAAACACTCAGTGCAAGGACTGAAATTCTGAGCTGTTCAACGGAAAGAGGATTATGACCATTTCCCTCTGTTCCTACGGTCATGTGGTAAAAAGTAATCTTACCTTCAGCTGTGACAGTAAATCTGAAACGATGCAGAGCTGGGGTGAACCCCCTTCTGAAGCATCACCAGGGGAGCCTAAGGGCTGAAACTGTACTGAAGGACAGATGCCAAAACAACCAGAGACTGAAAATCTCAGTCTTGTGCTTTCTGTCCCTCTTAATTCTTCTGCAGATCTCAGTCCAAGAACTACAGAAACTTTAGGAGGTAACGAAGTCACCAGGGCTGGCCATGCTGCCATGCCCACAGAAGCCCACTCCATTGATATTCCTGCAAGTTAAACTCTTTTTGAGGATTTCAGAGGGTTGAACATTTCCCACGGCACAGAGACTCAGAATGACTCCCTTCTAAACTCACACTTCCTGCACTCACACTCGGCAAAAATAAATTCTTGCTCTTGATAACAAATGATGCCTTTACACAGGGTCTGATCTACAGCCCACAAAAGATGTTCCCACTCACACAAAGCTTTGAAGTAGCTGGCTAATTTCTGTTATTTTAACCATGCTTTTATATTGAGCACAGTATTAAACAGTCTAACACATCCAGATGGCTGGATGACTTGCCTGAGATACAGTCAATATTTTCTTTTTAATGAGTTTAAATGCCTACAGCTTTTTTGCTATAATGGGCTCATCACTTTACAGTAACCCAATTTACCATTTTTTATGCATGTACATTACTTTTAATACTTGATCACTCAAAATAGTTCAGAAACAAGAGAGAAATGGAAGGAGATCTCATCTGCAAAACTAATCTTGTTGCAAAGACATCCAAGCTGGCAAGGGATTTGAACTCAAAAACATAACATAAGCTTCAGGAAGCTTCATCCAATAATTTCAGAGCTGAATTTAGCCTTATTTTATTTATCTTTAAGGCTTTTCTGCGTATTCTCATCTATAATTTGCACTTCGCCTTGTTCATTATTGAAATAGCACTTCAGTACATGTCTAATCAAAATAATTACTACAAATTGTTTAGAGCTGTGAAGCATGTGGGACTAAGTTTGCAGTTCACAAGTCTATATAATCACACAGAGAGCTGCTCCAGAGACTTTTTATAAAGTAATCAAATTGTGAAACTTAGCAATGGAATTGATTTTCTTGTCAGAAGATCTACATCACTGCCTGGGATGCCAAACCACTGATGAGAAATTCATTCACCTACAAGCCTGGGAGCAATCACCCGCCCACCAAAACATTTGAGGAGGTGGGGGGTCTGCTTTAAATGAGTCACCTAATTATCTGCAATACATTGGTGCAGCAAAACCAGCAAAACTGAGGAATATGCATTTTACTCGACAGTTTCTTTCTTTTTCATTTCTCGTTGGCACTTTTTCCTTCTCAAATAAAGCCCCTTCTTTCATGCCATGTCAGAAAAGACATATGATGAGTTGTAGCATTCACCGAGGAGCTGCTTCATTAACAACTGAGTTATGTCACATCCTTTCATACCCTGCTATGTGACTGCAACATCTTGTCAAGACAAACCCTAACACAATGCATCAGCCCAAGTGGATAGAGAGATGCTGCTTTCAGAAGCCCGCTGTCATGACAGCATTTCTTTATTTTTTGTTATGTAGGTTTTCTTGCTGAAGGCTGCACAGGTCCTTTAAACATACCTTGGCAGGCCCCACACTGACCCCATACATCCTACTGTTACCTGCTAATAAGTAGCCACGTGGCACAGAACTGCTTGAAGTAAAACTGCAGACAGTACCACCGTACACCAACTATTATTCCTTCTCAGCTTTTAATTTGGAATTTCCAAATGCAAACAGAAAGCACGCTATTATTAGGGGCTTCGTATTGTAGTCCTGATTTTTCTATTTCCTGTATGGTCTTTTGCATAACACTTCACCTTGCCCTGTCTGCTTTCCAGTCTCAATTCAATATGTAATATAATAGTTTCATTCCTCAAGTCTGTTATAGGAATGCACAGGTTGTTAAACAGATTAAGAACTTTTTCGATATTGTCTCACACTCTGCTTTTCAAGCAAAAAAATTAGCTCTCTGATCAGCAATTTCTGCTGTTGTTTTTCATTTTACAATTGCTGAGCCCTTCGTGAGTATCACCAGTGCTCATACTCTCTTGTGGTGGCCATTTCTTTTCATTCCCTCTCTTCTTTCCAATATTCCACTCTAACCTTCCTCTCACCCCCATAATCCATTCACTTACCTTTATACTGAAGTCTGTGCCAATATAGAAGAGCCTAAGCAGGTTCCTCTTGCTGTTGTAGATCTGTCTGCTTATTGTCTCAGACTATTACAGTTTCTTCCCCACTGAGCTACCATTTTAACTGCTCTTTAAAAAAAAAAACCAACCAACTATTACATTAAGAGAGGCTCAATCTTGTCCAACCTGAAGACCACTTTTACAAAGGCACAGGTATTTCACGCCTTTCTTTAGTTACTGTTCAGCACAAGGCAAACTTTCATGTGTTTTCATAACCACTTTTATTACATCTTTCTCATTCTCCCATTTAAATAAAAGCCCTGGAAACCTATGGTTTCATAGTTTGCCCACAACCCACAATTTATGGATGCTACTTGCAACCTTCAAAAGCTTTAAAAAATAGTACCAAATCTATTATTGTGAATTACAGTAATTGCAGCAAAGATTTAAGAGGCACTTTGAAAAATTTCGATTTCATGGTAGGTTTCTGAACCCACTTCCTTGGCATCTGGGGGAAAACGTAGTAATTTTTTATGAAGGAGATTTCCTTACTGCCTTTTCATATAGAGTCTCAACTGAAACTTCAGTATCCAAATTTCTCTTAAGAAAAAGAATAAAAAAAATCCTGGTTTTCTAATTCCATCATCAACAGAGGCAAAGATGGTACAAAGAACTCACCTCAGCTGTATGAGAGTAACCAGAAACCTGCCCTATCAGCCTTTGGGATCTCTGTTTTCTTCAACTTTCTAGGAATTTCTTTTTTCCAACTTTTTAAACTGAAAGGCCTGATGTGGGCAATATATTCTTAGATGAAAAACCAAAACCAAAGTTGGGAATATGCTGTTGGGAACGTGAACAGATTTGGGCTGAAGAAGTACAAGTTCATTGATATACAGGACTGGAAGAAATATTCAAGGAGCTCTGCAGCTTCCCTTACACAGCCTGACCACTGCCATTATTGTAGTACATTATTGTGCTACTGGTAAAATACAGTAATTTTTTCAGCTTTAGATGCCATCCAGATGTTTTCCCTTAGATTCAGCTTAGACCACCTCTCTCACTGAAGCTGTAATGTTACACTTTGTTTGGAGGAAAGGGAATTACATTTTTGCTTTCAATTTTATGTAAAATAGGGGATGATTCAAAAGTGGGAAGCTTTTTGTGTGCAACTACAGTGGCAGTAGCAGAGTCACGCAGTAGCAGAAGTATCTTGTCCTCAAAACACAAGCAACTTGTAGGAGTGATCACTGGAATCATTGGCTTGGCTTCTGATTTGTGTGCTACTTGCAAGGCAGTTTCATTGATGGCTCATCAAGTTTTAAATTACTGGTATGGGAGCAATCATGTTGTTCAGATACCGGAAGGATTAGCTATTACCATAGCGATAGGATCTGAATCTCACTCTCCTGTCTCTCTTCCCCTTCCCTCACCTCCAACACCCTCACACCACAGATGATACCAATGCTCATGTTCGGATGAACCAGCCTGCAGAGTCTTGCTTATACTGATCTTCAAGTAACAGATTCAGACAACTGCTCTACTGATAAGGGTCCAACACAATGGCATTAGTTGGTGTTAAACTCAGTCTTAAATTTCCTGTTCAGAGGGTTTCAAAGAGACTCATCTATCAAAACTGCACTGCCATGATCCTGAGCTTTCTCCCTTCCCTGAAATCACCAGCTCCAGGCAGGACAGGACTGAAACAGATAAGAAAAAAGACTCTGGATCTCTACCTTCAACTTCTCAGAAGCAACAAATGAAGACCCTTCTTGGTTCCTTTGGATTAAAACAAGTCTTGCAATCCTTCTGGACATGCAAATTAAAAAAAACAGCCCCAAAAGTAGGCTATTTTTTCTTTTGGTGATGAAACGTTCATTAACCAGAGGACAGGTAGGAACAAAATGGACAGAACTATGCAGAGAGCAGAAAGCAAAGAGATGCTCAGGACATGTTTCTGCTTGAAGAGTAAATGCAGTGAAATCTATGGCATAAAAGAGAACACGTCAAATATTAACAGTCTACATAAATTCTTGTTACAACAGCATGATGACAGCACAGTAAATGGATTCTTTCCTCACTCTCATTTCTCCTTCATTTCTTTGACTATCAGCACCAGAGAAATAAACTTGCCCATTTCAGAGGCCAAGCTGGGCTGTCTCTGTTACTCTGACATATCCAAGTCATGCCGGCTCCCAAAATTGTTTTCCTCTATTGCACTGATTTACTTCAGTATCTCCTGGAGCATGGCAGGGATTGTTGAATAAGCTCTTTCTGAAAAAAAGCACTATTAACAAAGCACATTTTTTCCTCAAGGTTTGTTGGTTTTTCTTCTCCCTACTGCTCTCCTAATGGAAAGATAACTACGTTGCCAACATACTGTAAACACTAGTAAGTACTTCTGCTCTGTTTTGTATGGCTTAGGTTCATGCAAATTTTGTCATTGACAAGCAAGCCTGTCTATCCAATGGTATTTCATTATTTTAATTTCTCCAAATGCTGTGGATTTTATTATATTTTTACCATCCAGTAGGCTCATTTAATAGGTCACCTTAGGAAGAGTAATCTGGAGACCCCTCCTCTGCCTGGCAGTAGCTTAAGCTACAGGACAAATCTGGTTCTATCAGCACACTTTTTTTTCCATCTAACAATGGAATGTATAGTCAGGAAGCTGCAGCTTATTTTATTCCTCAAGGAATGTTCCCCACTAACATATGTTCGGTTTTCAATGGCCTTACTCCTTCCTTGTTAGCAATATACTGTGGAGCCTGGAGCAACATGCTTCAGATCAGAAACCAGCCAACTATCACTGCTTTACGAAACAATTCTGTTGCTGAATCAATATTTTCATGGCCTCCAGCTACTAGAAATGCCAGTATTTTTAGAGCTGCCAAAACACTGAAATGTCATTTTCCAATCAAGGCCTAGATGATGATCACCACTACACCTGTATAATTGGATGTCGGCAGAATCACTACGGATTTGCAGATGGATCTGCTCAAAATACAGCCTTGTCAACTTATTTATTCCCTGTCTTGTCTCTGAAGGCACTATTTTTAGAACCCCTGATCTTGAGGGAAGGTAAGAAGCCAGAGGCCTGACTCCTATTAGCCATTATTGCTTCTTAATGCTCCACTGACCAAGCTCCTTGCAGGCTGTTACAGTTCTCCTGCAGCAGTGGGTAGGAACATCATCAAAAGAGCAGATGCCTCAGCTGGTCTGCTGACCAGACACTCCTCCCAGCAAACTCAGTGCTCCTTTTGATCTTACTCCCTAGCTTTCCCTTCTGTCATTTATTTTCTCCTCTTCCTGTAATATCAGCCAAGTTTCTGGCAATTGGTTGCATTCCTGGTAGGACTCCTGTAACTTTCTGAAAGCTGATAATCCAAAGAACAAATCCCTTATGTAGAAGCTCATTTTTTACTCTGTTACAGATGGTTTTTTGTCAATTCATACCTTGTTACATAGTTGCACACACAGGAAAGATACAACTTTTAAATATGACTACTGACAGTGCGGGTTGTAATGGGGAACAGCAACTACAATATATCCACAAAGATAATGATTAATGATCAGATAAAACTTAAAGGAAGTAGGGGAAGGAAGGAGCAAGTAACTGGTTTTGTCTCCCACCTGGCTACACCCTACTACTCTCATCATCATCATGAAGTGTAATAGAAAGGGAGTGACATGAGCCAGAAAAGAGCTCCTGCACAGAATGAAGGCCAGATCAAACAAGCCAGCCCACAATCTCTTGGGTCAGCAGATAACCAGCAACTGAAGAGAGCTAATTAATTAATATTTTTGGTGCATGACCATGCTCTTCAGTTTTAATTGGTGACAAGTGAGCAACCAAAGAATTGTAAGTGGAATTTCATTTATCTGTATAGGGCAGATCAATATTCACTCAGCACGCAACAACTCCTTGCATCTCAGAGGGATGAAATAAATTGTCAGTCAGCAGCATGCTTTTGTTATTGTTGGACTTTTTCTGGCTAAGTTATTTACCTTCTCAAAAGGCCCCTTGAATTGTTTATTTCTTCACAAGTGTGCTGGTTAGGGCTGGGGTAGTTTCCTTCACAGTAGCTGGTACTGGGCTGTGTTTTGGATTTGGGCTGGGAACACTGCTGATAAAACAGTTATTGCTGAGCAGTGCTTGCACAGAGCCAGGCACTTTGCTGCTCCTCGCCCCACCCCACCATGAGCAGACTGGGGATGCACAAGGAGTTGGGAGGGGACACAGTTGCAACAGCTGACTCCAAAAGGCCAAAGGGACATTCCCAACCATGGCATCATGCTCAGCAACAAACTAGGAGGAAGGTTGTCCAGGAGCTGCTGCTCTGGGACTGTCTGGGCATGGGTTGGTTGGTGGTGAGCAATGGTTTCCATGCTGGGAGGGGGAAGGACGAGTGGCTGTGTGGTGTTTTGTTGCCAGCTGGGGTTACACCACTACAATAATGCATTCTAACAACTGCTGATTTGTGACTCTTGCAGTGAACAGAATTTAAATTCAGAGCAGGGCCCTAGGAAAATAGTAAGCAGCGCAAACAAGAGAGGGTTGGAAGAATTTACTTCTTTTTCTGCTCTTCAGATATTGCAATGGCCTCCCATGGTATAAGGGGCACTAATTGAATTTAAGAGATGTCATAAGCAAGAAATTCTCCTGCTCGCTCCATATCACAATGAATGCCAACTCAACAGTGCTGGCAGCAGCAGCAGCACCAGAGGAGCACTGTGGAGCTGTAAAGTTCACTGATGAGTGTTAGCTGAGGCCAATCCTGTACAGCAGCAGGGAAAGTTGCTCTCTTCAAGAGGGTACAAAAATCAGACTATGCATTTTGCAAATAATAATCCTTGACTGATGCCATTTTTCAGCGTCACACAAAATTTAGATTTCACTCACTGCTTATCAAAAAGTTCAACTGTGTATTTCAACAGTATACTAAAAAATCTAGAAACAGAACCCTGGAAGAGGTAATTACAAATAACATTTCTACATTAAAGCATTTCAGATCCTGAAGTATTACCATCTCATGAGTTTAACTTCATTTTTACTAAAACATATGTATTCTCTGTTTGTATCAGTTCTATTACTAGTTTCAGTGCTGAAGAGCATAATGCAGACAAAGATGCAGAATTCATACAATGAAGAGCCCATAAAGACAAGCACCTGCAAACCATGACTATGACCATTAGTATCAATTTGACTCCACATGAACACAGAGCTCAAACCTGCAGCGTGCTAAGAGCCACAACAGGACCTTAGTGATGATTCAAAGTGTCACCTAACAAAAGGCAATTTGAGAAGATCAGAGGGGAAGATTCTCATGAATACAGTAAGACTAAATGATTACCCAGGGAAATTAAGTGTTTTGCAATGTTGCATTATTTTTGTTAAACCAACACTACAGAAGAATTTCCTTGCAGAACTGGGTCTCAGTATGGATTTTGAATGATGAGATAAGCAACCCTGTGATTCTGCACAGAAAGCCTCCAAACAGAGCAGAAAGCTTCAGTTAACTGGCAGGAAAAAATAGAAAGGGGTTATGACCATTAATGAAGTATAAAGAATGTGAACAATGCAATAAAAGATTATATAAGAAAAGAAACCGAGTAGCAGAAGATGTAAAAAGGCTAAAACAAAATAAGAATCTGATGAGGCATAAAGATGGGGTTCATTTAGGGGAAGACATCGTCGGCAAGATGTTCAGAGCTGTTGCATTTTCATATACATTGGAAGAGGGTGATACAGCTTTGACTGCAGCTTGCAAGGATGCTGCAGTAATCGAGATGGTAAATTAGGAGAGCCCGTTTAAAAGTCCTAATGGCAGAAAATAGAAAAGGGTAAACAAACTTATACTGCCCAATTTTGATTGTGGCACATTTCTCATTTGATTCAAATGCTGCCGAGTTTACCTCATATCTGAGGCAAAGCATAAACAAAGCAAAAAAGAGAACTACACTGAGGAAAAGAAATAATCCTGGTGAACATGGATTAATCTCTAACAATTATTTTAGAAGTCAGGGAGAGAAATACAAATTGTGTATCAGCTGTAATTTATGTTAAATGCAGCTGTAAGTGCCACATGTGATATGTCTATATCCTCAAAAACAGAAAAGGGAAAATATAACAGATGTTGCTGCTGTAAAACATTAGGCAACATGAATGACACCGTTTGCTTTCCTAAATAAAAATAAAAAAAGCAAGAGAAATGAACACTGAGGACCTAACTTCATAAAATATTAAATACCTCACTCAGTTGATATAGCATGTGACACCCTTTCTTGCTGCAAATCTCACAGCTGCTGTGGTAAAAGAAAGGAAGGAAAGGAATGGGCATTAGTGTAAAATGATGGGGCTTTGACACAAGTTATAACAGGGAGGAGAGACCCTAAAACCTCTAATTTTGAAGCTTTCAGAAAATTTGGGGTTGCAGACCTTAAGGTGATAACCTCAAAGAACTTTCTGTGGTCATGTTATATAGGGAGGGAAGCAGAACAGCATTTAAGTCTTGACATGGGAGTTATTTGGAAAAAATATCTGAAGGCTTTTCAGAAAACATTCAAGACCTTTGCTAGCTGAAGAACTACATCTGTCCCAAGAGACTTCTCTGAAGGGCTTTGTAAATAAGATACTGGTTTTATCCCTCTCACCTTCAAGCTGGTGAGAGCGTTATTTGTACCGCAGCACTTGCGAGTGCGCTTGCAGCAAGTTCCCAAGTCCTTCCCTCTCCAGCCTAATGACATCCTGACTCATTTTACTTTCCCAGGACAAGGCACATCTAGACTGAATAAGAACTGCAAAGAGCAGGTTTGTAGTCAATCAGTGAGATGCAGAAGGGGGAAACAAAGAGAAAAAGCAGAGGAAAGCAGAACCTGCACAGAGCTGGAGTCTGGGTCACACAGCAGCAGTCCCCAAGCAGATGGACTCTTTCGTAGGGGGGAGTGTGGTTGCTTGGTTTTTTGGGGTTTGGTTGGTTGGTTTTAGTGGTTGTTTTGGGGTTTCTACTGGACCTTCAGAAATTTTTACCGTTCTTTTAATCCCCCACAATTTCTGATTACTATTGTTTGCTCTTTCATTACCTTGAATTTATCTTCACAGAACAAAGGCTCCTGACTGCTCCAGTTCACCTCATTGTGTGCCACTCCCTCACTCCAGTGACAGAACACAGAAAGAAGCTAAAGACTGCAGGATCCAGGTTCTGCTCTCACCTTTCCCAAGACCCATGGAGCAAGGGGATAACAACAAACCCAGTCTTGTATTTCTATGCTTCCCCACACCTCAGACTCCTTTGACAGAGAAATTTGAAGATTACTGCCTCATTTTTATGCCCACGTATTCTCTCCTCCACACATTCTCTTTTCCCTGAAATCAAACTACCAAAAAAAGCTTTGTATTATTACATTTGCACCATTCAGCAAACTCTAGTAAAGACCCACAGTAATTGCTGAGAAATTTTTCACTTTCTCCCCCAATAAATGAAATTCCTGCCTGCTGCCTGCATATCCTCCCTCCCCACCGAGCCAGTGCACTGTGATAATCACACCAGTAACATTCAGATAGAGATCAAGTGACGCAACCAGCTCTATCTCAACTCCGACTTTCAACTTCACATTTTACTTGGATGTACATTTTTTCCTCTAATGAAAACTGCTTTTAGATAACAGCAGAACTACCCCAGATTTAGATAGGAAAGGACGGAGTCTAATCCATCTAAACACAGGGAGAAAAGGGTTTGCTGGGTTATGCTGTCCTTCTTAATATTCTCTTTAAGTTTAAGAACACTGCTAGAACCATTTATATCCTAAAAAGAAAGAAAAAAAAAATCACAGCTTCCTCAAAGGGGCAGTACAGACAATATGCTGCTTCTCTATCAGCCTTTCCAATAATGGATTCATACTCCTACAAAAACCAGTCCTGTACATATACACACAGTCAAAACAGTGAATAGGTACAAAACTAATACTGACTGTGGCAGATCCCAGAGACTTGCTGAGCTGTACAGAACAGCAACGCCACTGCTAAACAAAGGCAAATAGGAACATATATCCTGGTATACAAAGCCAAAATCTGGGGTTCCCTTCCTTGTTACACCTTACTTAACTAATTTGACTGAACTTTCTGACTCTTTTGGGTTCTACTTTATGTCTTGCTTTATCCTGGAACACTTACAGAAGAGGGAGCGCTTGGGTTTGGTTACTAAGAATGCCAAATGAGGGGGGTACAACATCCAAGTTTTCATGGAAGTTGTGTGTGGACACCCACAACCACTGCTCTCCTCATCACTGCTCTGTATTTTAACAGTGAAGAATTTGGGGATTCTGGAAGAGCTCACTGACAATGCAGAGCCCGAATAAGCAAATAGCTGTAAACAGGCTTTTGGCTTTAGAGGGGCTGCTTGTGTAGAAAGTGATTCCACAGCCATGAGTAATATCAAAAACACATCAATACCCTCTGTTTCTGTCACAGAGGTGGAACCGGCTGACAATCACACCACTAGTTATATAAATTAAGCTTAAGGTAACATATATCACCTTTTTACCTTATTGCCACTACAATGGTTGTCTCCATGACCTACTATGAACAGGATTCCAAGTTTCCTTGTAATCTACAATCAAGTGCTATAAAATTGTGTTCAATCTCATGCTGCTTTTATTGATATGAATACTTATAGATTGCCAGCACACTTAGAGCAAAGACATCCCCAAATGAAGAAGCATATCAGCTTATGTTTCAAACCACAGCCTGTGCCCTCTGATTCACTCCTGCTCTCCCTCTGCTCTCATATAACAGCTCAAACTTAGCTTCTAAATCAACTGCTGAAACAATGATGCTGCAGCAGGGAGACACTGAGGGAACCAACTCTCCCCCTGGAAATCCAGTCAATTAAATTTTGCCCGGAAGGGATCCAATCTAATATCAAAAATGCTGCCAAAAGGGTAAGTTCCCTGGAGCACAGGGTTAATGATTTAGAGCATGTCAGGCTGGCCCAGAGCAGTGGAAAGGAAGCCACACCTAAATCAATAAATAAATACATAGGGAAGCAACCAAACTAAATACCTGTAGTAATTAAAAAAACTACCGTGCAGACATACTGCTGTAATGGGCACCCCCTTCACGGGATATTCAAATTTTCCTGAAATCTCACCTTAATGCCTGAATATTTTATTTCCCAAGATCACTGCAACATAAACCACCAAAGAGTCTGTTAATACCCACAAAAAACCTCAAGCATAAGTCAGTCATCTCTGAAAGCTACTTCAGTTCCTGCTAGGAGCAGATGAAAAATGTTTTCACACTCAAAATGGAGACTGAAGGCTGGATGTCTTCTTTACAGCTTGTAATTCACCCTTATATATACATTGTTACCATCATTAAAATACAAGAACCCTTGTAGTCTCTGAAGTATTTATCTGTGAGATCACAGTGAAGTAAAGGTATCTGGTGATATGAAGAACAAGGTTTTCTAAACTTAATATTCCAGACCCAACAGCTACAATTAACTACACTAAAGTACAAGTGTGTTTCTTTGTTTTTAATGAATCATTTTTATGTTTATCTCACCACAAGTGTCACATAGGAGTCTGTTTTTTACAACTGCAATTAATTTGGTATGCAAAAATAAAAGCTTTTCTTATATGAAAGCAAATAAATGACAACATTCGTAGATTATGCTGCTTCTGAGATTACTTTTAAGCAGACTTCTCTGTCTGTCTGTCTGAAAGGGTTAAAATTAGAAGCAAAAAGGTTTACCCTTTGCAAATACATCTAAGATATAAATGAACCCTGTCTTGGACAGATCCTTCTGAGCCACAGCTGAGCAATACCTAGAAAAAGCCTTGTTCAGACACAGAGCAGTGGAATAGGAACCCCTATTAGAATCATTAAGATTCAGCACACATTTGAGGAGACAGGAAAGATTCTATCATGATTTATGTTCTGGACAAGATCTCACCATTAGCACTTCCAGTGTTCTAGTTCTCTATCTAAAAAAGTGATTAAAAGGTAGTGTCAAGATATTTTGTGCAATGACTGATGGAATCTACATCCCCCAGTGTGGATTTTGGAACATCAGTTCTCTGAGGAGAAACACAGAACTAGTATTAGAGCAAGAAGAATCTTTAACCATCAACTCAGTGCTTAAAGCACATCCTCAGGATATGGAAGACTCATCCTGACCTCTCTCCTCTTCTTAAGAGATAATAATTCTCCCTCTCATTAAAGCAGTGGGTGCTACCATACTAAGCAATGGATCTTGGACCTTCCACCGGCCATGCTTTCCTTCTGATAAAGTAATAAAGAGTTAAAAAAAAATAAGAATTAAAGAAAACCCTCCCTTGACCGTCTAGATAATACTCATGAGTATACATCGTTGTTGATCAAACAAGAAATACTTTTGCTTGCACATTTTCCATTTATTCATAATGAAAGAGTTCTACCTAGATAGAAAAAGGGCTTATAACCCAGAATGCAACAGCTCAAATTCTCTTCCAGAAGAATTCACATCTGCCCCTTTCCCATTTGTTCCCAGCTCAGTTGCTAAATTAAGTGATTCATTGGTTTTGCCTCTCAAAACCAGAACACAGTCCCCCTTTCCTATCTTGTGTGCACTACTTAATAAGATATTATAGCAAGGACAATTTACCCACTAGAACAAGAACCATCAAAAGCTCTGAGAGAGTATTTTGAACTATTGTCCTCAAGCAGCAGGAAGAACACACCAAACACGTGCTTCATGTCTATTGCAGGAACACCAACAGCCACAGGAATCCAAAAAGGCTGAACTACTTCTTTGGAAGACAAAATGTCACTGGCTCTTTCCTTCAACAGCTGTCTTTGATGATTATATATGTGCAACATATCATTTCTTTGTATGTATTGTAACTTTTCAACTTCTGCAACACGACTTTTAAATACATTTGTCTAAGAAGATTTAGAAAATCATAGTAATGCTATAACATAGGTGATAACTGTGTTTCTTGTTAGCCTCATTCTGGCTGAATTCTCTTCTCCTCTAGAAGCTGCATCTAATAAGATAATTAAGTGACTGGAGTTAGTTTCCGGGATCATTAGTAGACTTTGCTAAAGCCATCAAAATGAAAACTTTCTAGGAGTTGGGCAGGTTTATGTCCAGGACTGAAAAATATTTGACCATTTTGCCAAATTAGTTCTGTCATCCTTTCACAGGAATATTTTTGCTCTGTCAAAAAAGCATCTACATACTTGTAAATAGAGCTACACGAAAGACTTGCTGTAGGAACTCCCCATGCTGTAATTTTTGGCAAGATAGTTATTTATGCTATTTATGTAGTCTGAATTATCTCAGCATCCTGGTGCTCCACTACAGGCTGGGACACAGGGAGAGTTCAAAGGAGCTTCCAAGCAGTAAGATCAAGGCCCTGAACCCATGGTCTTTAAGGCGAAAGAAGACAATATTTCACAAAATGTATTTGGAGAATAAATGTCTATCAGAGAACTGCTAGTAAAAAGCAAAACCCTGTTGATAAAGGACAGGACCTACTGACTCCTCTTTCTTTGTGACCAACAGCCCAAGCTCGATCCTGTGGCAAACAAAGCCGGGACTGAGCCTTCAGATGCTTCAAGGGAAAGTCTGATGCTAAAATAAATCAGTTCTATGCTGTTAAGGGCAATTAACATAATAGTGATGGGCAAGGTATAAGAAAACAGAAGTCAAACCAGCAACAGAACAATCAAGTAGCTAGATATTTGTTACTATGGCAACCAAACAGCATATGCCACAAAGCTTATACACCAGAAAGGGCCTCTGAGAAATCACAAGCAGAAATGAGAGAAACTGCAACCCAAACAGGGGTTGGCTACACTAGACTTGAAAAGTAGCCCTATTGCTTATCTATTAGTAAGGTCATGACATGGAGACCACAGGTATGTTATATTACCTGCTGGAGAGGTTCTTCAGGAGCATCCACGGCACAGGGAAGTCATGTTCAAGTTTGGCAATAAAGGCATAGCATGAAGGAAGATGGCAAAAGGAAGTCTGAACTATAAATTAAAGCAGACTGTTCAAAGACACTGCTGTATCCCATTTGACAAAAATCTTTCCTTGGATTCTGTGTATTAGCAAAACCAACTATCTATTGGTATCTTAGTGCCACACTAAACCCCAGTTGAAAATCCAAGTATGTCTTGTAAAATCTCTATTTACTGTCTAGTAAGTGTCACATGGGGGATTAAGATCTAATTACTACCTTTTTACTTCTCTCTTAGAGGTTTGACAAGTTCTACAGGCAGCATTTGATGCTTCTGTGAAGTGTCAGCAAGGAGAAAAGGCACTGGTGATCTAAGACATTACAACCTACATCACCTCAAGACACTTCCACACCTAGCTCATTAGTCTCTCCAGTATTTTTCACCTCAGATCACCCAGGTATTTTAGCTTTCTGCAGGTAGTCAAACAGACAGAACTTTTATTACTTCTCCCTTTGAAAAAAGGGAGAGAGAAGGAGAAACAGCAGCCAAGGGTCTTTTACTTTCAAGGAGTCCTTCCAGGTTGGATATTTAATGTTGGCAGTCATACTGTAAGCTCATTCCTTTAGAAAATTCCTAGGGGAAGAAGCTCTACCAGAAATACTGGCTGAAATAGTAACCCTTCATCTTTAGGGTCAAAGGAAAAACTCTTCTTGTAAGCTCGACGAAAAATGATCTGATGGATACGAATGAAAGTGGAAAAAAAGTTGCCTACTGTATAAACAACTCCAAAGTAAATAAAACCCTTGAAGGAAAATGACAAAGTTACAGAGTCAAGGGAAATAGCAGAAAGATAAATTATCTCAGGAAGCCAGAGTCACTCCTGTGCAATATGTCAGTAGCAGAACAAAAAAAGGGTTGAAAACCATGGCAGGTTTTAATAGATCAAAAAAAAAGTAGTGAAGTCTGACCCAACAACTGTGCCTTCTCCCTCAGAAACAAGCAAATAAACACAAAATAACAACAAAAAAACCCACAAAACAAGCCAAAACAACTTTAGAGAAAACTGCAACATTGGAAATTAAAACCTAATAACTTCTCTAACCATTTCAGATTGTGGTGCTTGTGACAAAGTGTTAGAGGTGCTCATTTTAGACTGGCAAAGCAGATAAAGATCTCACTTGAGAAATAAAAAAATGTCCAAAAAGGAACAGAATAAGAAAGTTCAGCACAAGAACTGATGGAAGGATGGCCACTAAGCCCAATTCTCTAAAATCAAAATGCATTTATTTTAATGGAAGTGATCTGGATTTACAGTGCTTAGCTGATTGAGTATTTGGACCTGTTAACATCAATTTGAAAGGAAACAGCTGACTTCAAAAACAGTAGTAGCACAGGAGTTTGCTGATGCTGAGGAATGTAAACATCAGATTTTTTTGTTTCTGTGGTGATACACAATATTGACAGTTATAAACACAAATGATTAAGGAGATTATTTAATAACAGCATATATTCATGTGAGTCCCATTTTATCATAATACCCTGCAGTATTATTTTGTGTGTAAAGCTGTACAAAGAAAAATGTACTCCAAAGGCAACATGGCCAGGGCACAGGATCAGGAGACTTGCTTTTTTCACTCTGTCACCAGCCCATGCTGATTTAATCTCCATTTGCATGTATTTGACCATAGCCAGCCCCATCCCTCTGGACATGCCCTCAGGCCTTTCCTGTCCTGTGGACACCCTTTGAGTATTTACTAAGTTCTTCTTCCTGGCAAGAGCCACACCATCTGCTAGGAGGTTTTTACTGAAGATGGCAGTGGTCTGATGGCAATTACACTGCTGCAAACACTGCAGTTCTGTTTCAACAGACACAGTCATGTCTCCCTTCACCCAACACAACCAAAGCATAAAAGGCAACCTCAGCAGAAGTCCTGCTACAGGTTGGGACATGTTTGTGCCCTCAGAAAACACTTTCTGGGCATTTTTCAAGTGCATAGTAAGACAACAGTTCTCCCGTCAGCAAACTTTACAAGGCAAGGATCACGTTTTCACTTTTTGCTTCTGTTCTAAACCTTTTTTATACCTTTCTTATGAAATCTCAATATTCTCTTTTTATGTTATTAATATCATGAAATCTTCTCCTGTTGTTGTAATGCATAAAACAGAATCCAGTTCAATACCAGTCAGACTCAAGATATGATAGGATTTAAACAAAAACAGCTCCTTCCAGTTTCATTTGAAAATATGACAAAGCCTGTTTATCAAATACAACAAACCCATCTATCACCTTCTAATTGGAAGCCTTTTTTGCCAGCATGCCTGGTGCCTCACTAATCTGTACACAACTTAATAGGGAAGTTAATAAATTATACAAGACAACTAATTATACCTATTTGTCAAAAGATGAGATAGTTAAACTGAGAATTTAAATAACAAGAAATGAGCATTTTAGCCTAATTAGTTTGACCCAAACTTTGAGGGACAAGGGAAAAGTGGAATAAATTTTTCTGACCAATCTCTGAGTGGTAAGAGCTATTATCATACAGACAATACAAGGCTGAAGGGGCCACTGTTTCATCAAACACTGGAACATGCATTTCTTTCAAATCACAGTGTACCATCCTGACCCCAATCTCCCCAGCTGTCCAATCTGCTTATGGTAAAAGTCCATGAAAGGGAAAAGTTAACATTTAAGCCACTCCCCTCCCTTGTTACTCTGAGGTTGTTTGTACCCATGCAGTTACTAAAAATCTACCTTTCTATCTTCCACATAGCCCATAAAAACACTAACAAAAGAGAAACCTATTATTTGGATTTTAAAAAAAACCAAACACAAAAACCCAACGAATAAACAAAACCAACCAAACAAAACACCAAAGGAAGATATTCCAGGGGACAAAATTATTTTCTCTAAGCATGTATAAGACAGGTCTAGGAATGAAAAACTATCTGAAATACAGTCACCACTGAAACAGAAGAGGTGCTGACCAGAAATAGAAGACAAAGCACAGAATGCATGACAATCCACTCAGCACATTTCCTGGTTTTGGTTTTACCTGTTGACTGCTGTGCCCAGTATTGAATTCTCTCTCTTCAGGTTGCATCACCTTATGTTTTCACTCCTCCTGTGCTTAAGAAGCAAATTACATCAAAAGACATTGACCATTTCTGCATAGACACCCTTCTCTGTAGATCTGTTTTTCAAATAGAGTTGATATTTAGATGAACCCTCTTCACCACAGCTTTACAGCATGGACACTGCTCACCAAGTGACCAATTTAGAGAGGCTAAAACTGCTTTTGAAATGCACTCCAAACTTTTAGTCATTACGCAACACCTATGGTTCTCTAGTTAAGCATCTCTAAGAGACAATAAGTAACAATAGTCCATACTCCAGAAGAAATTTACAATTCAACATTCCAATAGTAGGACAGAGTATCAATATAAGGCTCAGAATCCCGAGTCTGTGCTCTAAGCTAAATCTTTAAAAATAATCTTTGCAAGAACACAAGAAATTGAGAGCCTGTCACAATGTCAAATCAAAAGTGATGAGACCTTCTTATTGACTTAAGCCTCCAGTCCTATCCTGAGCTGTTGCTCCTACTTACCCTTGCACTGAGTAGCACTGAATGTGAGAAGCCCACTGACATCCAAGGAATACCTGGGGTGTGTGCTGTGCAACTGGAAATGCAGAGGGACTGGATTCTGAAACACAACCTTCAACAGTGCAAGCATGAGGATATACTTGCTAAATAGCTATTAATATCTTAGTTCTTCAGTCAACTAACCTTTTAGTAGAAGGAAGCCAAAAAAAAAAAAATATTACTTCTGCAAGTTACAGGTACTGTTAAAAACATGTGGGGACTGCAAAAAAGGCAAGCAAAGAGTCTGAGGAGCTGAGCCAAAACTGCCAGAAGTTGACAGTCTGGGCATTTAATGGAAAGCCGAGTTTCAAGTACACTTCAGGACATTCTGAGCCAGCAGTATCACTGAAAGAGGTAATTCTGACCCTTTTCCTTACGTCTTTTTCCCATTCCTGTCTCACTCAATCATTTGTCCTGGCACAAGTGTTGGCTCAATGCAGTGAGACACAAGGGATGTAACTCACTGAAACCAAACTGCAGGTGATGGAGAGCTGAAGAGGAAAGTAAAAGTTGGCTTTAACCACATAGATTTTTCCCAACCCACATTACCTCACAAAGCTTTCCCTCTATAAGAGTGTGAAGACAGAGACTGAACTGGAAGGCAGGTAACACTAATTAAAACTTTCTGACTGTGAATGTGTCATTGAAGTCTTACTAAGGATATACTAGGCAAACTTTAAGTCTTGCCATTCTGTTTCCTTACAAAGTGTACATTTGTATCCCTATTCCCTGCTTTTTATTACAACCAAATGGAGAAAAACATGTCTGTGTGCAGAAGCTGAAGTAAATTCCAAGTTTTGCTACTAGCAAAAGGTATAAGCACTTGAAATTAAGTACAAAAGCCTTTCTTTTTTATTCAATCCAGTGATTGCTTTTCAGTTTCTAAACAGAAAGAATTCTTTTAAACAAGAAATAGGAAAAAATTGTTATTCTCTTCCTTCGCTCATTACAGTTCTCATAAGCTGTTTTTTTAACTTAACCTTGGCTGGCTTATAATATTAACCAGACAACTGTACATTTAGTTTTTTGGAACTAGTTTTAAGGGAGAAGAGAGAGCAGGAGGAAACATAATATTTACTGCATAATTTTATGATTCAATCTAGATGAATCAAAACCAGTCATTTCTCAAGCCAGGAAGTATATGAGAATGTTTAAAAGTAATTGAAAACTTCTTCATTCAATTCTACAAAGAAAATTCTCCTTCCAGCACAGATCAACCACTGACTGTCTCAACCCTTAACTACTAGTTGTGATTCCCTATAAATCCTAAATCACTTTACACAGGAGCATCATCTAGCCAAATATTCCCCTGCTGTATTTATGCAGCTAATTCATCCTGCTGAAGTGGACTACCACTGAAGTGGTCTTGTCCCAAAGATCATTTTGAGTTCTGTTCCTGTTTCCTCACGTCTTGTTTTCCTTCTCATTCTGACAGGGTTAACAGACTCAGAAAACACTCTGCATTCTACTGCCCAAGTCATTAATAAAAATACTGATTAATATGAGACACAGAATACTGATGAGCCCTCCTTGACATATTACCATGTTCTGACATTTGGGCAATTATACATATTCTTTAAAATTTTTTTCTGAGCAATTCTATATCCCCCAGGCAGTAGACTCCTCTAGAACACTTTTCCTCATCTGACTCAAGAAAACACCACATGAATACAGTGCAAGAAAGTTTAGTCAAGGACTGTAATGTCTAATGCTTCTCTCCACCTGATCTGTACAAAGAAATTAAATGGGTTTGTCACGATTTGCCCTTGAGAAATCTCTTTACTTGGTAACTGATCTTGCTAACTGGCAGGGGCTTATAAAATGTCTATCCAATTATTCCTTGCTATATTTAAGCCAAACAGACTGGTCTTTAATTACCCAGCTCATCCTTTCCCTATCCCCTCCTGAAGTACTATATTTGCTTTTCCCCAGATACCACTTTCTTCCCTACACAGCCAATTCTTTAAATGCCCTAGGATTAATCACATCAGGCCCAGCTTCCTTGAAAACATTTAAGAACTACATTAAAGTTCGAAATCTTCTGTACCTCTTTCTTCATTGACATAAGTCCCCCAGTACAGAAGAGTCCCTTTAAGCAGCTAAAAACGTGTTTTCAAAATACATAAATCCTAAAAGAAAATACAAAGTGGCAGTTATTTGGCTTAAGAAAATTTTCTTCCTATTCAGCAGGCATTAAGGTCAAGAGAAACAGTGATTAGTACCAATAAAAATAATTTATAATATTGGAGCAACCGAGAGCATAACTGTGCACTTGAGTCTCAAGACATTTTAGAAGTGCATTTCTAGCTCTCCTTCCCACCACTTATTTGAGCTTTATCATTCCACTTTTGAAAACTAGATCATAATAGTAAAGCTTCTACTTTAACACCTTGAAAATTCTCTTTCTAGGAGCCAAAATAATTAGGATGGAGTTAAGAGAAACTCGGGTTTAGTCCTAAAACTGCCCCTGTCACTCATGAAAACTTCTGCCTTCCATGCTTTTAACCAAGCAAATAGCTGAGATGTGGTGGGTAAAAATCAACTCCTGAGATGTATATCTAAGGGAGGTTTGCACAAGAAGGAATTGATTTTGACCATACAGTCCACTGCGGTATAAATATCAAGGCAAGAATTTAAACCAGGTTCTGGTCCCACTCTGATGGCAGCAATTCCAGTTCTCATCTTTACTTTCCATTGACTAATGACATCAGCATATTTTGCCATGGTTGTGTACGATTTTCAACTTTACAGTGAGAGCTCACCTAACATATAGGGCCTTGTTTCACATCCAAGGTAAGGTATGAACCTCCCACCCTCCTCCTCTTTTCCCTTGTAAAAACACCTCTGCTCTAAAAGGAACAAGCCTCACTAGAACAAGAAAGCAAATTTCTGACAGACTAATGCCTTCTCCCACTCCAGCAGTTACTCCTTACTGGATTACATGTGGTGATTATGATAAAGAAATAATTCTTGACAAGTCCCTGCTACGAAATATCCAGAGATGGAGATGTTTCCTTGTGGGAGATACATTGTATTTAACCTCTCCCTTTGTCCTTCCCATATTACTTTATTGTTCACAGCAGTCCTAGAGATGCCAAAGAGAACTACTCAGCCCCTGCACAGTGATTGTTGATTGATCACCAAATCATTACCCCAAGTCTTTTTTTTTTTGCCAAAGTTGCTGCAGGGGTTGAATATCAATTTTCAGCTTAGGTCAGCTTAAAAGTGCTTAAACAATTACATTCAGTTGATCCTAATGGAAACAATCCTGAAGTATTGCATTAAGGACATCATGATATCAGAGAGTAAACTCTAAGCCACATAAGACAAATACAGCCATTACAATTAACTGCACTGAACTGCCTGAGCCAGCAGCAGGGGGAAGTGCCAGCGACCTGAGGCAGGATCACTCTCCCCAGCAGAATGCTGTGTAAGCAACAAGCAGAGAAATCAGAAAAGATCATTGGCTTTTTCTGTATATATACCTGCTATATAACAACTTCTTTAAGAAGACTTACAATTAAGGACCGTGTTTTTTAGGAGCTAAAACAAACAAACACATCACCAAAAAAGAAAGTATCAATTCCATTTTCAAGGGGGCAATGTCTCCTCAGAATATCCCATCTGTCCAACATGAAATATTCCACTTGATCTTCAAGCAGATCCCCGCAACCCAGAATATTTAATTTTTGATATTTTGAAAGAAACTCAAAGGAAACCAACACAATCCTTAAACTAACTACTTAAAGGAAAGACACGAGCTCATTTTTTCTAATTTTCCCAGAGGGCATTCAGCCCTTATCACAGGATCCAACCCCCATACCCTCCTCTTTACAACTCTTATTGGAGATACACTTTCCAATTGGGATTCTTAATATTTGCTGAGGTTATTACAGATTGCTTAAATAATGTAACAATGTGTGTATTTCTGTTGCAAAATGTAGAACTAGTTGCTTCAACCCTCACATTCTCCTCACTTGATTCTCCCACTCCACCAGACAGATGCATTTTTCTTTCAAGGAAAATAGTTCTCTGGAGAAACCACCAATGCCCCACCCAGAAATTCTGCAAAATGTCCACCATTACAACTTTCCCCAAAGAAATGGAATATCACAAGCTCGACAGAACCGGCATTTGAATCAGCCTTCCACTCCTGAACAATCTTTTGTCACTACCAGTTCAAAAATATTCCAGTTGAATCCAGCCTAATCTATGCACCACTGGCAGAGTAGCAAACCTACTGAGGGCTGTTTTCACCCATTTTCTCCCAAGAAATCTGCAGTGCTACTTATATTGCATATGATAAATCCTTGCCTAAGTATCCGCATGCTATTTAAAAACGTATCTTCAAGAGGAAGTAAACAACAAGAATTGCTGCTGACTGTGACAAATCTCAACCCAAAGACTACAGATGTTGTGAGATCTGAAACACTGCTTTATGTTACTCAACAGTGACAGACTAAGGATGGTGAGGCTTACAATAAAGAAAGCAGAGCAAATCAATAAACAGAGTAATAAATAGTTTGCCTCCTGCATGTCTTTCACATCAAAGATGTAAAAGAGAGATAAAAATACAGAGAATTTTGTCCTCAAAGTGAACTGTAACATGGTACTTGACTGGAGCTTGTTTCTCACTGATACACATTCCTCCTACTTCTGCAGGCAGGACTAAACAATAGGTAAAAATTATTGAGCCATTGTATTAAAGTTCTGGGTCTACAGTCTTTCTCTACTAATTTGCTGGTAATTAATTACTTCCTATAAGTTTAATTACAACCACTTAAAGAAACATAGTGCAAGTCTGTAAAGAAAGCTTGGTCGATTTGAGGTAATAGGTAATTGTAGCTAAATGAGATTTCTACTCAACTATGTTCATATGTAGCCTGCTCAACATGTTCAATATTACAGCATGAGGTTTCAGAGGAATCTTGAAAACTAACTGTGGAATTGGTTCCCAAAACAACCTAAAAATTTGTGCTTCTTTAGACTGACAAACAATATCCTCACAACAACAGACTTAGAGAAACTTGCAGCAGCTATGTGATCAGTTCACAGGACTGTCCTAGAAACACCCCCTGAAATAAAATAGAAAAACCTGGGTGAATAGAAAAACTTAAGGTGAATTCTCACTCCAGACTACCAGAACCAGAAGGTCATACTGCCTAAATAAAAGCAGTATAGCTATAGAAAAAAAATTACATCAAAACTTCTGTTAAATTTGCAAGAGGAAAGCGATGGGCATCTGCTAAGAAACAACTTGGGGTTTGCAGTGAAAACTAGTCTCTATGGGAGCACATTTCCATCGACTTCCTGCTGATTGAGATCCAGCTTGTGACACTGGAGTCCCCCCCCAGCTGAACTCTGAAAGGCAAATGCAGCAGCAAGTGCCACAGAAAATCTAAAGGAGGGAAACAACACTGAAGGGATAGGGAAAGTTTCCCTCAAGCACTTGCACAATAATCACCATTATATTATCTCTGGATTTCTGTCTCCTTCCCACACAGTTCTTGGACTGTACAGTTGATTACACTCATTACCTATTCAAGGTACAATTCAGTGAAGGCTACAAGTTTATTGATTATGATTGAGGGGCCAACTGTACTCACACACACGACAGCTCACATTCCAGTCCCTTCCTTCACTGGTTATTCCTGTCTCTATTCACCCTACAGCTTTTCTGAGTTGCTCTGGCCTATGAAACTAATAACTCACACTATTTATTACTGCTTTGTTTCATTTTCTTTGTTAGACATCAAAATACTGCTCTCCCAAAGGCTCTGTTTGAGTCCACATGTACCACTTTAACTTTCCCTTTGGACAAGTTTAATATGCTTTAAAGTCATATTACAAAACAGATCTTTCAAGGTAGCCCTACATAATTACTTTCTGGTACAGAAACGCAGTTCCAGTCTTCCTCAAATCCACACATGTCCTTAAGCACTTGAGCTAAACAGTATGAATCTTGGTTTAGAACTGCAATCACAGTCCCTTGTTAATCCCCAGTGTAAACTCCTAAGCACTTAGCCTGTCCAAGAAAATGTGTATTGGTCCAACAATTCTTTTTCAACACTAAGACAGCTACAGGCAATGTTGCTTGAAAAAGCACACAGTATAAATGGAATGTTGGCTGATTAGTTCCCATTTATCAAATCAATTTTCTTCCCCTCGAACACAGTCAGTTAAATCCCGAGGAATTATTCCACATAAGGTACTGTAACAATATCCCTTTCTGACCTTTGTGGTGTGATACTTAAAGTCAACGTGGCAGCATCATGTTTCAACATTCCAAATCACACACTTCCCATTCATCGATAAGCCAATGGATCACTAATACATTTTTCATGGCGGGCAAACATAAATGCCTCTATTACAATGAAACCAAATACTTGGCTATTTGTTTAAGAGCCTGCCCATAAGTGCTGAAGCCCAGGCCGTCAGCACCAGAGAGATGCTCACAAAGAACACAAGTGCAGGAAGAGTGTCTGGAGCTTTCTGCCTCCCCCAGCCTGCTCCAAAGGCACTCGGTGTACTCTCAGTTAATGTGGTGCTGCAGCAGTTCAGAATGTGGATCTGACCAATGCAAACAGGGCTGCTGGAGCAGAGGGAGCCTGACAGGCCTGCAAGCTCAGCTTAAGGTTAAGCAGAGTTCGAATAGTTCCTTCAGACAAAAAAAAAAAAGCCACCTCAACATTATTAGCTCAAGTTCACCTCAGACTGCACCATCAGATGCCCCACATTTAAAGAGCTTGCTGATCTCACTCTGCCTGCCAAAACAAAGTTCCCTAGAATATAAACAGCTGGTACTTCTTGTGATTATACAACTTACTAATAAACCAAACAATTGACTCTAGGTGTTAATCTACATTTCACAGATCATCACTCAGTTTTCTTTTGCATCTTGGCACATTTTCTCAAATCCACCTTTGTTGACAAGTTATTATAACTGTTTAGTAGTAGAAGTTGTTTCAAACAGTATATTTCTGTCTTCTTTACACCTGCAAGAACATTTTAAGGTTATTTTTTCAATTGTTAAGATCTACTGTTTCATGTGTCTCATCACCACAGCCTTAAAAAGTCAGACAGACTTCATGAGTTCCCTTGGAACGTTGTTTGTCTTTCATCATCAAAAGCACATGCTGCTTTATATATCTATGCATAAAATTTTTCATTTTTCCCCCGAAAGTTTGCAATTGTCAGCACTGCCATTTCACAAGTGGCTTGAAAAATACTACCACAGACTTATTTACAGCAAGTATTTCAGAGAGCACTATGCAGACATACAGGTGGGATGAATGCAACAGTTACATTGATAAATTAAGGTAATTCAGAACCTGAGCCTTCTGCTCATCTTGCTTGAAAACTCATCTGCACATATGTCTACCCAGGCACAACCTCCTTCGTGACTGTACCTTGCTTTGTACTAAAAGTCCCAGAAAAAGGCAAAGAGAAGGGAAGGGACAGGTTTTCTGGTATGTCTATACATCTAACTTGAATTTAGTGTAAAGAAATCCACATTAGTTTAAAGTTTGAAGCAAACCAATTCATGCAAGAAAGCAGTCAAGCTGTAGGAAGATGGTAATGAAGGATAAATTAGCTCATAAATACTTCTGGATTAATGTATTAAAGAAATTACTTCTGGTACTCAGCTAATCTCTTGCAAATTAGTTTAGATGCAGTATACAATGTACACATTTTGCTTCCATCTCTGCCATTTCTGAAACCTACAGGAAAAAAGTGAGATTTTCGAAGGGCAACAGTATAGATAGCACATTTTACCTGTTACAACAACGACATCTTTCATTCCAAAGGACCTTTAGATTAATTTTCATGTAAAAAAGGCCCCCAAAAAGCAACACATGTTAATATGACCCTGCAACTACACAATATTAAACACTAAGATCAGACTCAGGATTTTACAACACAAAGATTTCTGCCTCCTTAGTATCATGGACACATCTACCCTTAAAAGTCTTCATCACCTTTTGTTAAAGATACAGTGGAGGAAAAGGAAAAAGGAAAAGGAAAAAGCCTTGAAAATGTAAATAAGTGAAGTTTTCATTTTAAAAAGCACCATTTATTTCCATTCCTTTTAACTAAAGGACATGCAGAGGGAAAGAATCTTGTAGACAATACTAACCATTCTCTAATATATTAACGTTCGGGCATGTTGAAGTTTAGTTCAGCTTCTTTGAAAATAACTTGGATACACACGGAAGGGGAATAAGAACCTCTGAAAAAAACAGAGGACATTGTGGTGTTGACATTCAAATTCCCTGTAGGAGAAGTTCAAAGGAAGTACAAAATGGTGTCAGCTACTCCAAAATCTGGCAAAACTATACCAGCTTCAGGTTCAAGACAGAGGCTTTGTATGACACTTCCATCACTGCGTCAGAGAACTGCAGACATGAAACCACCTTTATTAGGCAGCTGTGCCTTGCTTGCTTTTTGCATTTTTAAGAGTAGATTAATGTAGACCCAAGAGGTGGAAGGAGTCATATGAGAGATGAACAACAACGTCTGACAGAGCAGTGAGCAGGTTGGGACTGAGAGCAGTAAGATCAGCCATGCTAAGATCTTAGACCAAGATCATGGTGTTAACAAGGTCAAAAGGAGTTGGTAAAAGGATTTGGGGACTCCAAAAGATAATAAGAGCATGGCCATCAGAGCAGATGTTTATCCATCTGGCATCAAGTTGCAGCTCCCCCTGAGCACCAGCCACGTACAATACTTCATTCTTCTCTTTGGTTCACCATGCAAGCTGAACTTTTGACACACCTGTTTGGTTTACAATTTCTCTGGAGTCTTAAAAGTCTTACACCTTCTTGTGCGGAGTACCCCTGTGTAACAACAAGTGCCAACTTGTATCAAACAACTTGCACAACACTTTTTGTCCAGCCAGTCGTGGCTCATCATCAACTGTCCCACAGTTTGGCTCCTCATCCTTTCAGATGATGCAATCCTGCCTTCAACACATAAGTAAGAACATTTACCTTGTGAGAAATCATTGCTTTTTTTGCCATCATCATTTACAGAACTCTGTAGGGAGAGGTCTCAGTATCAACACAGCTTCAAACTCCTCACTACCCTTTGAAAACAGCCATGTTTTGGTTCAGTTGTACATTTTGGAAAACAAAACAACAATGATGGGGTTGCCTGTCAAGGAATGACACAGGCTGCACAACACTTGTCAGATCAAGATCCTACAGTCTAAGCAGACAGGTGTGCTACACAAGAAATACTTAAATTGAATAAGTAACACACAAGCTGCAGTTGTCTGTAATTTTTATGCAAATACCTGCAAGAACATTCAATGGCTGTCTCTCTTCCTCTTCAGGAAAAGAAAAGTCTCAGAGTAGTCACTGAAATGGTTTAGTCCAGTTTCAGGTAAGAACTTAGCAGCATTAGAAAACAAAAACATGCAGTCCTTTTATAGGTTCATATTCAGTTTAAAATCCCTATCATAGACACCACCATCTCCCTCCCCTTCCGAGCAATATCTGAACGCTGTCCATCAGCCACCATCTACTCTGCCTCAGACCAGCACAGCTCAGAAATGGGTGCTCAGAGTGTTGTATTTCAGACAACACTTGGCATACCTAAAGGAAGAGAAATCTGTTATTTTGGTGAGACTGCAGTTCACAAAGCTAGAGTGGCACCAAGTGGTGAGCAGATGAATTTTGGTCTTATTTTGTGTGTTTTTTCCATCACACTAGAAGCTACGCTTGACATATTATGAGTTAAAATAAAACGGTTTGGCAGCTCACTTTTACTGGGGAATACAGGTTTTTTAGAAATCCTACTTAATCCAGACAGACACACTCACAAAATAACAAGGAGTAGAGCTTCCCACAGAGTACTTTTAAGTGAATAAGGTTCAGAATTACTAAATTGATATGAATGTGAGTAATGAGCAGGAAGTGAACAAAGGTATCCTCATTTTCATAATTAGATACAGCCACAATTAATCTTTATCTGACCATACGACTTTTCACACTCAAGGCTACCCAATCGTCCACACTGGAGCCATTACATTTCTTACTATGTTCTAAAAGGAACACTTGTGTTTATTTGCCTCCTTTCCAGCTTTTGTGACACGCCCCACCACCCCCATTCTTAAAACATCTTGCATGCTGTCACTTGTATTACAGCTCAAAAACAAAGAAACAAACTGAAACAAAACCAGCAAAAAACCCACGAAACACTTCATACCAAGAATACCCTGCATCTTCAAAGACCATGTCAGGAGAAGGATATTCCCCTCTGCTTAGCCATGATAACCTTACATTTCATCCCACTCCTCCCCACAATACACCAGATTTCTCATCAAACCCGGGGAAGAGAAGAGGAAGACAGATGAGCATTTCTGTGAATAACAGTTTAAAAAAACCCCAAACAAAAAAACTAGTAAAATAGAGGAACAGACACCACCCACCTCCCGTTCCCATGCTGTTATTCTCAATAAAAAAATCCCCTGCAGCCATTTCAAGGGCACCAGTGCATTATTTCTATAGAAAATGAGAGATTGTTTTCATCATGCATTTGTACTGGCTAACACCTAATAGGAGCTATTATTTACCCAGGCGACTGACAAAAGTGCTCATTCACATGGAACAAAGTATTTGATGTTAAATATTTCTTGGCTACTTTGGTCCAGTTTTTCAAGTAGTGGAAAGCAATTTCGCCTTTTGCCTGGTATCACAGATAGGCTGAGGATAGAAAAGTCATTGTCACAGGAGCAGTAACTAAACCCAAACCCAACTGAATAGCCACACACACACAAAAAAACCCCAAACCTGTGATTACTATCATGATCAGATCCTTAAAAAGAGATGAATAGGAGGTGTGATAATCAAAGTCACAGGTCACATCAGTTACATAGTTTACAAATTATTTCAATGTCTACAGAAAAACAAGTTCTGGAGAAGTGAGGAACTGACAAGTGGAGCCTTATTAAAGCAGGTCTTTGTTGCACACAAAGCATCACAGTAACCATAGGCAGGTCTATAATATACCAGATGTAAAGATGACAGCCCAAGACTGCAGCTGGGAGGAGACTTCACTCAAGTAATTTGACAGAGGCTCAGAGGTTTCAACAGACAGAAAAGTCCCTGAAGCTTCTGACCCCTTGGAGCTGCACAGGTTGTCAGTAACATGATCACATTAATATCATAATCAGGTTTTTGGTTTTTTTTTTACTTCCAGGTAACGATGTTCAATCTTTACCTCAAAAGGCAGATGACACAAAATCTGAGCTAGTAAAAACATTTTTACTACACAAAACCACTAAATGTCTCATTGTCATTTTAAAATTTAAATTCAAGGTCAGGTGGTTACATTTGTGTATGAACATCCCGACTGCAAATTAATGCTTTGTCCATAAGCTCGACTTTCTTTCCTACTTTTAACAGATGGTAGGAATGTTGATCTACACATTAACAGCAACTGATTTCAAATTCCAAAACAAGAGAAATGATCTTTGTATCATTTCCCACTGAGAGGTAATTAATGGATATTTGCAAGCTGCTTGGAGATCCTCCAGTAAGGGTTTTTTTGTTTGTTTGCTTTGGGGGTTTTTTTGTGCCTTTTTTTTTTCCTACATGCTGTGCAATATTTACAGCCTGTATTTCTCAAAGTGTTACACAGTCTACTTTTGTGAGATTCCTCATATCTCATTTCATTTTCTCGTGCTTAAATTAGTTCTATCTGAGGCACCACCACTAGACCAAACAGTTCCTCTACCCAATCTCAAAACCCTCTAAAAGCTAGAGAATGTAGACTGTGGCAGGTATGCTGGTGGCCATTCCTTCTTCACTTCCCTGTCTCCACCAACTCCATTGTCCAATTTCACCACTGACAGGAGGTTTATGCTTGGACTATAAATGATTTAGGAGCAAATTATGAGCTTCACGTTGTGCTTTTCCAGCAAGCACAGCAGGGTCCCAGTCAAAGGAGCCACAGTTCCTGCTAATTGCTATTTATTAGAAGAGCTCTGAGAGGAACAAGGTGATAGGACTGTGTTGGCTGCAAAGACACAGCTGTCCTAGTTGCTTCATTTTCATCATTATAAACAATGAGGGGAAAACCCACAGAAAAAATATCCCAGTGTGCACTGAAGTCAGTGTGCAGTGCTTTTATAAACTGTACAAGGACAGTTCTGCTTCCTTGCAGAAGTGGAAACTCAAAGTATTGTACAATAGCACTCATCTCCTTGGAGATATGGCCAGTGGTAGGCAAGTGTTTGAGAATAGAAAATACTACCTACCAATTTATTGCAAATGAGAAGTTGCATGTTGTGCTTTATTTTTAATTCTTTCATGAATGAGTGTTTATCCTGGGATAAGTGCATATGGATGAATAGCAGACTAAAGTACCAACTGCTTTCTTAAAAGAAGAATTATCTGAAATCAGATCTCCTTTGTTGGATGAAACCTAAATTGCAGAGGGAATATTTAACTATGTAAGGAGAAAATCCATAGATAAGCTACCACAGACTACAGTTAGCAGAGCTAATTGTCTTTATCACTTGCTCTCTCAGGCTTCTAATGGAATGTTTTGTCTAAATAACAAAATACAGTGGCATTAATATCCTCTGATGCAGACTTCTTGATAATTAGGCTTTAATGATAACAAAGGGCTGGCATTCAGATTGCTTAGCAGATAAAACTTGTGTTTGCTCAAGAGACCTCAAGCCAAGTTCACCCTTTTGCACTAAGGCAGAAAAATCTGAAAACTGCTCAGTGGGTTTAGCAGCATTTCTGACTGCAGCTGTAATATTGACTTCCCAGCCTTTGATGAGGACTCTCTTTCAGGTCAGGCATGTTTATTTTGCCATATTTTTGTCTACCCTCCTCAATTCCCATTTTATGATTCTCTTTCAAGTGTAGAGTGCACATTCTGACACCACCACAGAGGAACTGAAAACTGCATTCCAAGATGTTGTTTAGTATCAAAAATTATACATCTGTGTTTTATGTGCTATACATACACATAACCTGGGGTTTGCATTTTCTTTAGCTAACTGCTGTGTGAAAAAACCTGGAGTTTTTGTTAATAACCACTTTGCACAGAGATACACAGTGCAAAGCCTAAAGGAGAGCAGAGCAGAAGGGGTCATCTCAGTTACTGCTGTCATATATGACCATGCTTGGTTTTATTTCATTTGCTTTCAGAGAGCATTACAACTAGCTGAAATATCTAAAAGGCTACTAATTATCCTTCTTGAAAGAAAAGCATTATGAGGAGTTTCTCATAAAAGTCCATCTACTTCTCCTAGTTCTGTCTAATCACTTGCTACTTGTCTGCAAATGGATTTGGGCTCATACATAATAATAATAGTGACAGATGTTTTTCTGCCAGTCAAACTTAAAATTCAAACTTCAGTTGATTATTATGAGTAATCTACAATTTCCTCCATAATTAAGGCTGCAACTCTGTTCACATTAACAAGTTCAATTTTGACCTCCCACTCACATCTATTAATGAAGGAGAACTTAAGTGATATGTGAGAACCATGGCAGGAGAAGAATTTTCCCTCCCATTTCAGAGTAAAGTGAAGGAGGAAATTCCAATTTATGGCAATGCATTATAGATATTGCCACCTGTCAGTTATCTGTCACTTTATTGAGGGGAGATGAGGAGGGAGGAGAAGAAAGCAATATAACTTTACTGGACTCAAAACATGTTCTCATGCCTAGAACTGAAGCTGAGACAACAGAAGTCTGATTTTAAAGGTAATTGACAGCTGCTTTACTAAGATCAGGACAGACTATGGGCTAAGAAATAATAGGCAACAAACAAGCACTGTAGAGATCTTCCCTCTACTTTTGCCTCATTAAAACAAACCATCTTCCTCCAAACACCATCAGCAAGACCCAGAAAAAAGCAGAAAATTTTCATAACAGGGCAGAATTTATTTGGATGAGCTGAATACAGTCTAATGATAACTGATTTATGGTGTTCCAGTATTAAAGGTACTCACTGGATTTCTAAAAATTCCTCTTTGGGCAGTCTCTAACAGAGAGAGAAGGAAGGTGATAAGACATAGTTTAATGGATTTATCTACTGAAAATCTAATGCACAGGGACAATGTTTTGTTACCCAGAGTCCAATTTTAAAAGTTATTAAGATTTTAATAGGCTCACTAGATCGGTATGTTGACTCTGACAACCTAATTTAGGCTCAGTGGCAGTTTCAGAGATGCTGCATTAACTGTTGAAGGTGTCCAGTTTAAATAAACTCCTTACCTCAGAACAGCCACAAACCAAAATCAACTCTTCAGAATAGCTCAGGTTAAAGGATTTGAAAACAGCTGAGGGACCTGAATAGGCAATATAGAGCCAGGGCCCATAATGAATTTCTAAACAGACCTGTATTTGATACACAGGATAGAAGACACCAAGGAATAGCCTTTTTGAACAACTTAAGAAAAAAAAAAATTTAAATCTTGTTTTTTCTCTCTGCATGCAACACACTGAGTAGTTGCAGGGGGATTGAAATGCAGCTGAGGAAGATGTAGATTAAAAAATTTGTTTTTATAAAAACCTCTGTTTCATTCCACAACCTGTGGTAATCAAAACTCTCACAATCATTTTTCTGTCAGAAACTACTCCCATGCAGCTTTTATGTTTACATAGTGATGGGGGGGAGAAAAAAAAATTACTTTCTGTTTGTGGGTTTTATTGTCTGACTTTCCGCTCCACATCATATGCTTTCCTCTTATCAGCAACAAAATAAAAAGGAAGAAGGTAAAACAAAAACTTGGTACCAACATTTAAATAGCAGTATACTTAATTCCAGTACATTTTTTTAAATTAGAAATTATGTTTAAGCTCAGAACTGGTAACTGATGTTGTTCCTCAGCTGCTTAAAAAACACTTCAGATTGATATTTATTACAACAGAAACTTAAGACTGTTCATTTACTGAGGGTAGTTTATTCTCTCACTAAAGCCCTTTCTGAAGACTTGAGAGCAGCATGAGCATCTCTAGTGGAAGCTTTGGAAAAAGAAAGACTGCTAAGACACTTGTCCACTGCTCCTTCTGCATCAGCAGCTGTGAGTTTTTCTATTATGAACATTTCAGCAATTCAAGAAAGACAGATGATGTGCCAACTCAAAGTTATCATTAGATATTAATACTTATAAGTATTCATCTGAATCTACTCTGCACCTTATTTTTAAGTGCTTCACATTTCCCTCAGACGGAACAGTTTCCATTCTGTGAACATGAGGCAGAGCAAGATCTTTAGAAAATGCTGGAACAACTATTCCTACCTAAACAAGATCCAAATGCTTACCAAAAAGAAAAGTAAGACCATCACAATGCTGGAAAGTTGGCACCCAACAAGAACCCAGGGCATTCCCTGCTCTCCCTCACACTTCAGAGCAGGTCATTAATACCTAAAGGGGGTTTGCTTTCACCTCTGTGAGAGGGTGAACCTGTTCAACAAATAATTCATGTTAAGGGCTACGAGGTCATTTGAAATAATTCAAGACCTGTCTTTTTACCTTGAGCACTTTGGTCTAACCCCATGTTTACTTCAGTATTCTTAGTGTTTGTGAGTCACTACAAGACGTCAGTTTACATTCTGTTGCCAATACTTTCTGAATTTTTCCCCAGTAGCTGCTGCCACTGGGTTCACATCTCCTCTACTGGTTTAAGGGCATCTGGCTCAGGGTGTTTACGTGTAACATTTGTTCACAGATAAAGCGAAGGAACAAGTATTGTTTTCGGTATGTCTTAGTTGTTGTCCTGACTTGCCAAGGGAAAAGAAAATATGCATTGATTTGTATGATACACAAAAGCTGAAAATGTTTAGGTAATGGTAAGAATAAAAGTTGATATATCCAGTTACAATATACAGTTGTGTTATTCCCATATTTTCATTTGATCACAGGCCAGTATTACCAGTGTGAAGTTGAAGAATTCTTGCAGGAAGCAATTAAGACATGGAAGTTCCTCAAAAATCCTAGTGAAGTTTGACTCAAAGACAATTCCCTAACCTTTCTAAAATTCCATTTAACTCTTCAGATATATACCCTGCTAACTCTAGAAGACCCTGCCCAGCCAGCATTCCTTGGTATCCTGATAAGTGTTTGGCCCCAGTCAATCTTGCTCCTCATTCCTCCTGAAGCGATGCTTTGTTTTCCTCGGACCATTGTGCTCCACACTTTTCCTCACCCAACACTCCCCTTGTGAGGCTCAAAGCCATCATGATATTCCACCAGTGCTGCCTCAGGGTTGACTTCACACCCATTTCCCTGCTATTGATTTGGATTCTTTGTTTCAGGCTGGGTTTCCTTTGTGTCGTCTGTCTCAGTGAAGACAGGAACAGGACTGACAACCCCAACGCTCATGTTCCAGATGGCAGAGTTAGAGGAATGCCTGCCTTATCTGCTTCCACCTTCTTGCTTATTGGTACTGAGGCTTCTGCCATCCCTTGGAGTTCATCCTGCATATACTGAAGTGTGAATTCTCCTTATTTCACCCACAAGCCCACAGGTGAATTTGAATCAGTGGAGCATAGGACAGACACATTACCTAAGCTCCCTGATTTTTCCATCCAAGTTGATGCTTAACAACAAGTCCATTATCAGCCTGTGCCAGCAGCTGGTAAAGCTGATACACAAGGACTCCAGTCAGCTCCTGCCTACAACATGCACCCCCACCAGGTAAGACTGACTTCCAGTGGAGTGACCCATCAGTGGGACTGCTGCATTTATCAGAGGAAGGAAGCGCAGAAGGAAAGGTTGGTGTCCTAACAGCACCAGCACAGAACAAACAGATCATTGTCCACACTGCAGTATCAAATACAAGGATGCACAACCTCCTTGAGACCCACAATGAAATACTGCAGATTATTTAAATTAGCAGATTCCAAGATGTTCATCAGCAGAGGGCCAATTCCATCTTCACACATTTAAGGCACATCAAAAACAAATCACACCAACAGCCAAGCACTTACTCACATATTGGTGATTTGATTCAGTCACACACAGATTTCATATGGCACTCCAAAGGCACCCATAGCCTCTTTTGAAGTACAAGCATTTGCATCTTCCACTTAATTCTCCCCATCTCTCTAAACAGAAATCAGAAATCACCAAGCTGAAGAGCTCTGTCAAGTCTCTCTGAACAGGGAACACTTTATTAACCTAATCAAAACATCTCCCTTCCAACACTTACCATTCAACATCACATTTTACCCTTCTCTTTTCAGCACTAAACCACAGCTATGTTCACCTGTGTTTCTTAGCACTACAGCTGATCTGAATACACCAGCCCAGTCAAGAGCACCGTGGTACTCAGCAATTCACTTCTCCCTTCTAAAATTACCCTGTCACATGAAATACAAAGAAATCATGCACCTAAAACCATCCAAACAAAACAGAGCAGTAGATGAACAATATTAGAACACTATACAGTCCTAAATCAGCCTGACAGGGTAAGGGCAGTTAATATTGTTCTCAGGATAAAAGACATGCACACAAGCAAGCACTCTAAGTATTAATGAAAGTTTTTAAACATCATACTACTGTCACCAAAAAAATGAACAAAACTGCCATCTTAGGAACCCAAAACACCAAGTAATTTTAACATGTCTTTGAAATTGGTATTGCCTGAAACACAAGTCTGACTTACTGCTTGTTTGAGAAAAAGACCCATCCATATTTGTGTGAAACATCTTCAAAACTTCTTTGTATAAATCAGTGAGATAAGGCAGACATTAACTCTATCACCTGTGTGGTGCTGATATCCTCCAGCTGCAGAAATGGTGTGTATTAAGGGGCAGTAGGGAGACTCCATTTCAGGGCATCCCAACATCCCTGCATTGCAACAGCTACAGCGAGGCAGAAATGTGTCAGGGGACTGGCAGGGGGATCTGCTGACACACATCCTGAGTGGGCCACAAGCCTCAGTTCATACTGACACTCTCAGATTCACCTTGTGGGCTGGTGCATAAGAAACATTTCCACAGAAATCAAATTCAGAACAAAACATCACTAGGAAACAGACATTTTAAAGTAACTACTGGCTGCTCTACAAACACCATAATACATCTCTTCAAACATTGGCTTTATCAACCTAATTAGTAATCTGTGCCATCATGACAATGAAAAGAATATAAACCATTATACGTATTATATGCATAAAATGCATGGATCTAATTTCAAATCCCTTACAAATTACCTGTCACAATTAAGTCATTCACTGGGAGAAGCTGCTATACACACACACAAGCACACACACATTTTTTTAAACTAAGATAATGGGCACAGTGCTGCTGGTGGGCAAGTCCTGATCATACATTACATTGCACTTCCTAACAATTTTGATGAAAACTACAGGTGGAGACAGATTATAATGGGTATATCTAATTGAAATTCATCTCCATTTTGCCTCAGATGGAAGACACGCTGCTTGAGCCCTGAAACATATTCAATTTCATTCAAATTGCATGCAGATTTTCAGGCAAAACTGAATTTATTAAAAAAAAAACTTTTGGAGACTTTTGAAAGAGTTCAGAGTGCTGCAGACACTTTATAACTGTATTTTTGGCCTCTGTGTCTCTTCTACCTCCATGAAAGCTCCTTGCCAAAGCAAGGAGAGATGTAAATGCTACAGAGGTCGGTCCTTTTCACGGGAGTGACATCTTCCAGTGACAGGTCACTTCAGGTCCTTATGGATTCACTGGAGCATTAGCTGTTATTTAGTGTGGTTCCTTCCAACACATTCCCATCAAAACATGGCCAACTCATCTGTCTTTCACCTTTCAAAATCATCATGTGACTCAAAGTTGCAGCTTGTGTGTTTTGGGGGTTTTCTTGTGTTTTGGTGTTTTGCAAGTGAGAAGACTCAAAGCTGCCAGTCTCCAGAAGACTGAAGACTTTGGGGGGAGCAAACAAACACCACCACAGCATTCCTTTCTCCTTCTATTTGAATACAAATCAGAAGTCTACTACATCTCACAATAAAAACTTTCAGCAAACTCCACTTAATTGTGGACAGTAATTGTCTGAACTTCCATAGAGAATAAAGATACTGAAGCAGTATTTGTAGCAAATAGTAGCTAACATGGCCTTTCTCTTCCTGCCAGTCATTGGTGTAATCCCATTTTAAGTTAATTCAATGAAGAGCCTGCCCTGTCATGTAAACTAATCATTAATCCAATTACGTGACAGAAATTGATGCTCTATTGCTCCTGTTATTGTCTCCAAACACCAGGCACGCCACAAAACAGGAATCTCCTCTAACAGTTGTCTGCACATAGAAAACAGCAGCCCTGAATCCCTGACCTTCAGTGCCATGATTGCAAAATCATGGTGCAGAAATGTGGGAATGAAGGACACTGACAAGTAGTGGACCATGTGGTATTAGCCCTCATTATTGCCTAATGCTCAAAAAAAAAAAAAAACAAACATAAAGAGAGGATTTCATTTTTGTTTTGACAAAGATTAGGCAGAGAAATAAAGGGTTAACAGAAGAAAACAAATTTAGAAATCAATCTCGTTATAAGAGTGGATCCCACATTAAAGTTCAGAGTTTGAAAATGCCTTATTAATAAGGGTTGAGAAATTATTTGTTACTGCATTTTAGTTTGATGCACACACACAGGGAGAAAGAAGTACTAAATGTGCTAGCTTTATGAAACAATAGGTAATAGAGAAGTATTTATCACTATTTGAGAAGACAGTAACAAACCTGCTTTCCACTGGTGTTGTTTCAGAATGGAGATTTTCCCTTTTGCTGTTTATTTTCTCTTAATAAATCCAAGAATACAAAAGGTAAACCCTGGTTTGTTCCACTCTCCTTCATTTAGGCAACAATAATTAAAGCAAGCTGAAACACCCCTACACTGTATTCCCACATACAATTCCTCAGGAAAGGAAAAAAGGTGAGATGGGAAGAGCAAAAAGTGTGATGAAAACCACATCTGCAACCCATTCTACCACACCAAGTTCAGATTACAGGAAAGCTCTGCAAGGTAAAAGGGCTACTTGTAGAGTTCTTCCACCTAAAAATTAAAGTGAAATATATTTCAGTTCTTGAAGGAGGATTAAGTCAGACCACATCCTAATCTCCCTTCCCACCAGGAACACTCCAGGATTTCAACCCATACTATATGAAGGGCTGTAGCAACAGCAGGCCAAGCCAACTACCAAGTCCTGCAGGCACTGGACTCTGGATCTGAGATAATCATCAAGGAAAGCATTTCTCAGAAGCTCACAGAAGATTACAGGACAATTCCAAAGAGCAAAAATTAATTTTCCTCCACTGGAACCTGGATAGCAAATTATGATTTGACCACAGATACAGAAAAATGGTATACACTACAACATCCTCAGGACAGGACATGCAGTCATCCAACTCCTCTAGTTTCTTTAGCCATTTCTCACCTCTAGGTATAACTAGCACTACAATAAATATACAGTTATTATACAAGGAAAGGAGAAAGTGTTATAAAATGTTAGTTCCTGATGACATTGAGACCCTTCAGTTGCCTAAAAGAGGTATTGGCAAGGCACACCTCAAAGACAAGAGTAAAACACTGTTCAATGCACCCACACATGAATTACTGACACTGGGAAGCCTTCTGTACAAGAACCAGCGTGGATCTCCTGAAAGCATAAGCAGTCAGAAAACACACTAAACTGACCATCTGTTCCTCTCTGATAACAGGAAATTAAGTAATTTATTTATTCAGCACTTAAACCCTCTCCCCTCTCTTCATATTAGTCAAGGATGATTATGCTAAATCCAGATGCAGTTAACATATTGTGCACTCAAGTGAGCAATGTCCTCACAGCACACGACTCTCCTTCTGGCTCCCCACCTTCACAATCCCAGCCGTGTTGCCCTGAAGCCCCTGTTTGCCTGATGCCCCTGTTTGTTCTCCTCTTCTGTGCCTGCAAGCTGGGCAAGTATTAAGGAATTTTGTAAAGCGATTGACTGAACAACACAAGAATTATACCCTCTCCTGTGGGCCACAGTAACCAAAAACACCTCAGCTGATTTGCACATCTGGCTACAGCTCCTTCCTTTCTATTGAACACAGGACTGCTCTTTTAGAGCAGTTATTTAAGACCTTGGAATTGGTGCACTTTTAAAACAACACATTGATCCCTAGTTTTGCAGAGTTTTCTGAGGTGGTGTGTTTGGTTTAGTTTGGGTTTGGCGTTTTTGTTTGGTTTAAGATGAAGAGGCTGCATTGGAAAGAGATAATTAAAACAGCAACACATCTTCCTGCAGTCCTGCATCCCACACTAATGCCTCTGGAGTCCCAGAAGCCTCCAACAGAAAGCCTTTGTACATTCTGATGCTGCACACAGACAGCCCTTCCCTGCAAACCTTTCAAGATGACACATTTTCATCTGCAGCAGCTTTAGGATTACCCTCTAGGAACTCACTAGAAAATGAGCCCAGGTTTTCAATGGACTAAGGCTTTTATGCCATAAAGGTAGATATGACAAAAGTTCTTCTTTAAATAGCAGCTTCCCTGTATTCTTCTAGGAAAAGAATGCCAACTTAAGATATCTTGAGCTAAGGTCACCCTTTGTTTCGGAGGTTTGAGTTATGACATTTCTGCAGCCATTACTGGCATTTCTTTGAGGTCCAAAAAGCCCTTGATTCCTATATATATATATAGCCTTTTTCCTATTTGCTTTTACTATTAAAGCATAAAGCCTGGATTGAACCGTTCATCCCTCTTGTAAACCAAGAGGAACAAAGTCCCATAAAGCTCAGCAGCTTACCATCACTTGTCTTGCAGGCTCACACATCCTTTCAAGTCAAATTACTGCTCTGGAAAGTGAAGGTGTAGTTTATACCAGCTCACTAAGGGCATTCTCCACGTGATAATTACTTAGTTCCAAAAACTACACTTCAAAACCAGGTTTTGTTATTTTACCTTTAAGTTACCCAGCACATATTATTTTCATATTGCAAACACCAGTATGATTTTTCACTACAAATCCATGATTTTGCTCATATCCACACAAAACTTAACTGTGATTCGTAACAAACCAGAAAATACAAAGTGCTCCAAGCACCTCCCTACTTTAACAGCAATGTTGAATGAACTCAGACAGGACAGGGGACAGAAGGAAAAAACCCAAAACATTTAACCTCAGTGAAGCTAAAAATTAAGATTTTAGAAAATCAAAAAAATCTGAGTTGACATTAATATTTTAACTTTCACATCTCGTGATTCCTGTGATGTGAAACAGTAGCTGTACAGAAAAGAAAAAAACCTCAGACTTCAGCTGAATCAATAAACAAACCTCAAGAATATAATTTATTTCATTTGTATGTCCTTATGTTGGGGAGGAGTGATAAAACACCCTTACAAATATGAATTTCAAAGAAATTCACACTACTCCCATAAACAAAGATCCTGCTATGTAGTATAAGGAACCCAGCAAAATGGTACTTTTATGGACCATCTGTTAGAAATTGATGCAACATTCAAAGGAGCAGAAAACTTCCAATATAAAAATATGTATTTTCTTTTCCTCTCACTCCTTTCTAATGTTCTTATTTGTTACAGGTTGGTAAGGTTTGGACTTCTTTCCAATTGACTAAAATCATTAAAGAACACAACAGTCAAGTAAAAAAGTACTATTAAGCAAGTTAAAATTTATTTGCAGGTAGAGTCAAATACTCTGAGTCTACAATAAATTCTAGTTTTCCAAAACTTTTCACCTTCCATTTAATTTTGCTATGATTTATGAGTCAGTCTCCTGGGTGCTTGCTGTATATAAAAGAAACATTAACTCAGTGGAGGCAATAGTTTGGTTTTTAATAATAAAAAATGCATACTGTTTATACCATTATTGCTTAGGAAATTAGATAAGATCCCTTCTAATACCCTGCTCACAGGATCCTGTAGCAAACCACTTAACATGCAATAATAGAGTATTGACTGGCACAGGGATAATGCAAGACAGAGCTCCCACCAGATCAGACACATCCCACGCTGTTGGAGCCTTGGAGGAATGTGTTTGTTCCACCTTAACAATAAACTTTTGAAAAAAAGATTACCTCCAGGGCATAAAAAGACCAAATTTAAGTGGAATATTTTGTGGTTATGTCCTAACAAACACTGTTCATAATAATCAGTTGTTTATTTAATAAACAAAACATAATACTTCTCGCCTTCTGTCGGTAAGGGCTCTGTACTGGGGTTCTCTGGAGTGCTGCATGTGCACCACAAGAAGGTAACACATCATTTGCCCCAAAGGACACCCAAAATTACACATCTGTCACAGAGTTTCTGCAATGCTTTTGCCTATATTTTTAAAGTCTTCTTCAGTCAGTCCTGAGCAGGCATGACCAGCCACACCTCACACGAGCACAGGAGGCTCTGTTTGGTTGCTGTGATCCTGCAGGCACAAAGCACTGCAATCAGTGCTCAATCCACAGGAAAATGTACTCTTGACTCCCCTAAATGAATCTTAGCTCTTTCCTAACTTGTCAGCACATTTATTGCACTTCCAACATAAAACTGGCAGCACCTGACTGTTCAAGTAGGCAACATGAGCATCTGCCCAGGGCCAAACACCATCAGAAATAACATAACACCCAAGTCCTGCTGCCTCCTCAACCAGCACCCTACAAGATTCTCATCAGTGCTGCCACTTATGGGACCACTGTGACACCTCCCCTCCTCCCACTCTCCTGTAGCAGTGGAACTGGCAAGGCCAATCCTTTGGGCTTCCCTCATCTTCCCAGGAAAACGTGACTATCCCACCTCTTCATGTGGAAGAGCACAATGCAGTTACTGACACACTGTCATTCAGCTTGGGGTTGACTCTTCTTACACAAATGTGTCTGGCTGTAAATATCCAACAGACACATAAATTGCAAATAAATAATTCCCCTAAGCTTTCACAGGCACCACATCCCACTCTGCCTGTAAAGTACCACTTCATTAACAGAAAGCCCATCTTTTTAATGTGCTTTCATAGAGCTGTACACACCAGTAAGAAACAACAAAAATCTCCATCTAAAGCAAAGCCATCTGCTCCTTTCACAGGGACTTTACATTTACTTTAAAAGGACAAAGACAATTTGTAATTTTGCCAGAGTTTAGTTGGTCGGGCATTTTTTCTTTATTTGTTTGGGGTTTGAAGTAGAGTTACGGGTACTTTTCTGTACTACGTTCACTCTCAAGTCCTCCTGACAGAGTTCCTCATTTTCACAATCACTGTTTTCTATTTTTTTCCTAAATATTTTTGTCTCCCAAGCCAACACATGAAAGATACATAGAAAAACCCAGAGAACTCACTGACATAAAGAAGAAATAAATGGCAGTGCTGCCTTTGCACTGAATGCTGTCCAATGGAAAAAGTGAACAAAATAAGAAAAATGTTTTCCCAATGCAATGAACTTGAACAGATTAAGGAAGTGCACTACCCATAAATGTAGAAGTAGAGCTGTTCTGAGATGGGAGGCAGAAGAGGAAAAAATAGCAATAGACAAAGGAGAATTAACATTCTGGGCAATTTCACCCTTTTTGGAGGTAACTGGAGAAGAACCAAAATGTTTTTAGCTGAAAAATTAAAATGTACAGACTATTTCTCCCATAATGCACAAGGCATTTAAATATTTTGCAGCATGGGAAAAGCAGTTAGCAGAAGGGAGATGTGAAACAACAAAATGTTAGCTCTCATGAGACTTCAAAATATTTTTATTTTCTGTAGAAGCATTTAGAGGCAAGGGAGTAGAAGCTTTTTCTTTTTTTCTTTGTTAGAAAGGAATATGTGAAATGGGTCACTTAGCAATTGGTTTTGCTTTTCCAACTGAAAACAATTTTTCTAGTCCAAATTTTAAACTTCAGCTCGTTGATTTTAAGCTGAGTTCCAGAGCTCTTCCTTAAATTTCAGCTTGTACCAGGAAAAGTGGCTGACCTGCATAAAGGCAACATTTACTCCCATGTACTTACAAGCTCTGCTCCACCAAAAATCCCATTAAACACAAAAATATAGATCAAGGCATCTAAGTGCTTTCCATCATGAGTACAGATCACAAAGTGGAGCCTTGTTCACATTACCACAAACTTACCAAGTAATTGTACTGAAATTTTTTGAACTATTTTGGTACCTGTTTCATTTATAGCTATAAGCTAAAAAATCACTTCAGTTTTATACAGACCAAGTATTAGGGTGTATTCAACAATGCTGACATGAAACTCTTCTGCTGCAAAAATGTTATGAATCCCCAAGGAGGAGGATTCAAAGGTGATCAGGGAGAAGAATCCTTGTTCCTTCGGTGCTGACTGCAAGACAACTTTCAAGTTCCAAATATCGCAATAAAGCCTGTTTTGACATCAACAGCAATAATCCACATGAAAAAGACCCAGATAAAAATATAATCACTTGAGAATAGGTGTTTCTGCACGCATACAACTGCATCCCAGACTCTTTTAATATCAAGTTATCCAAGGGAAAAGAGGTTACAGTGACACCTGCTTGCTCTAAGGCAGCCCAAGGCCCTTCACTTGGTACAGGCAAACACCTTTGCAGCATTCCTTTCAGATGAATGCAACCCAGCCAACAAGTAGGAGTTTTGGAAGAAAATTTCTCTGGCACTTAGACTCATTCGTGGGTTTGGCCTTCTAGAATTTAGAAGGCCTCCCTTTCTCCAATGCTAAGCAGCCAAATAATATTTTGTCCCATTAGTTACCTAGAAAAATGTCAGGAAGGTGAACCTTGTAAAGAGTTCTGCAGATAGGAAGACAGACAGAGAGACAACAGCAGCTTCAGTGAGGCAAGGATGAGCTATGGCTGAAGGCCATTCTGTGAAATATGTACCTTCTTCCTATTTCCATCTTGAACTTCACCTTCCTGCACAACTTAAAGCAAAACACTGAACCCTTCTTTGTCTCAGCTCCCCCAACACCTCTGCTTTGAGTTGTTTTGTCTCATTAACATCTGTGCAGTGCTTTTCACTTCTTTATTGTGTATCAGCTGAGAAGAGCAAAACTTGAACTGCAAATATGAAGATAGTTTTACTCGTTTCTTTGGAGAGTGGCAAGTGGTGCACGAATGAAAAAAAAAAAGCATCAGTGTAGAATTAACGCAGATGAAAATATAAAATTAACACAGATTCCAATACAAACACTCACCAAACAGACAAATATAGTGTGCAGTAGCTACACAGCTACTGCTGTTTAAATTCTACATCTGGGGTAATAATAACCTATAGAAGGGAAAACCCTCTGCAACGAGCACAGAAACACAAAACCCAAACAAATACAAAAAAAAGCCTTCCAAGATCAGACAGATTTTCAAAGTAATCCAAAGCCTGTCAGTCAGTCTCCCACCACAGAAACAATGCATCCCTCTACTGTCTATAGGTAACAAGAGCTCTGATGAGGCAATTCACTCGCTGGCACTGCTGCTGTTCCAAGTGAAGACAAGACAAGTGGGACTTCATGCAAATTGAACTAATCGTCAACACTAGATCAACTCAATTAGCTCAAATCAACCCAAGTGTTTCTCTGTCTGCAGTTACAGCCCAAAAAGGATGCAGGCAGGCTATAGTGGCAAATTACATGCAAAGAAATACAGATTTGCTCTGCCTACCCTCCAAGATGGCCAGACATGACCTGGTCTGAAAGTTTCACACCTCAGTTGGCAAAACACTGCGTTCATCTGACCTGGTCAGATAAATCCTACCCTTTGTCAATACAAACTGGGAATATTTCCAAGGAAGATATTTTGTTCATAATCAAACAAAATAAGGAGGAATAGCACAATCAGTATCAGTATTCTAGGAGAAATTTCTGCATAAAACCAGAGAACATTCGTGCCTTACATAGGTTTCAACTGTTTCAATGCAACAAGATAGGACTGCTTTGTAGGAGAAGAGAATCCCATCTTAGATGACCTTGGTGCATTTGTCCTGAGATTCCAAGATGTCTCCACATAGAGAAAATGAGAGGAAACATAACCAGCTTGCCCCCTTTGCTCTCCTTTCTCTTTGCTGCCAAGAAACCACGCTGGCCACTGAGACAGATTACAGCACTGAGGAGTATTGGTGATTTTATTGATGAGTCTCTCAAATCATTACTAAACCAAAATAACTTGTTCACCTCTCAGCTAGTCAAATGGACTGATGACTATTATCTCAACTTTGGCAGATGATAAATGAAGCTACCATACCCACAGAGGTCCTTGACCCAATTTCACAGTTAGTCAGTGACTCAGCCAAAACCTCTGAGAGGACAATGTCTAATGATGCTTGTCGCTACTCAAACTATTCCTTGGCAACTCTACTTGCAACTCATCTGCCAAAACATATTCTTCAAAAATCGGTACAGCTGCCAGTGCCTCTCATGAAAGTCAATACTTATTCTTACACTCCCCCCTCTGCCCTCCACAGTTAATATACAATTCTTTGTAGTTCCACTAAGAGCCTCAAAGTTTTCTTTTTTTGATGACAAAAGGGAAAATGGTGTTACTTCATAAAAACTCTAAAAAACAAAATGAAAACAAAAAAAAACACACACACTTGTTTCAGTCAAGCCCTTATAACAACAACCCAAATGCCCATCTGAAATTATACTTTCACTGCATATGGCACTGTACAAAAGTAAAGGCAGCAAAGAATCAGATTTTGAAGACACCCAAATTGGACATAAGCTAGAGAATTAGTGACAGTTTTTAGGAGTGAGGTCAGGGAAACATCAGGATAAGATTTCTGAGAAAGATGCAGAAGAATTTTAGCTGCTCACAAAATAAAGTGTTTTCTACACTCATAGTCTGGGTATGTTGTTTGAGAAGGTGGCGTTGTTGGTTTGTTTTAATTGGTTGGTTGGTTGGTTTGTTTTCCTTTGAAGAGGAAGGAGATTTTGTGAGAGTTTGGGATTCTCAAAGAATATTTCCTTGCACAGCTGTGGCACAGCTCTGACTCCTGCAGGACTGCCCACTTGTGTAAAAGCACATTTGCATTCAGCCATTAGGGACAGACAAGTCAATATTCCACACTGGAATCAAAGATGCAGGTGGGGAAAAAAAAAACCATCTGAATTCAAAGCCTGTACTAGTTTTGGTTGGAATAGAGTTAATTTTCTTCGTAGTAGCTCCTATGGTGCTGTGTTTTGGTTGGGAAGTAATCAGAGTTTACACAAGGATATTTTAGCTCTTGTTGAACAGCACTCACTAAGCCTCAAGGCCTCCTCCATTTCCCTCATTGCCCCACCAGTGAGCAGGCTGGGGGTGCACAAGGACCTGACAGGGGCCAAGCTGACCCCAACTGACCACAGGGATATTCCAGACCATATGACAATGTGCTCAGCAATTAAAACTAAAGGAAAGAAGGAAGAAGGGGGATGATGTTCAATTTTGGGGTGTTTGTCTTTTTCATGTCATTTTTACACATGCTGGATCCCTGCTTTCCTGGAGATGGCCCAACACCTGCCTGCCCATGGGAAGCAATGAATTAATTCCTTATTTTGCTTTGGGGTCTGTTCAGTTTTGCTATATTCGTTAAACTGCCTTTATCTCAACCCACAAGTTCTCACTTTTACCCTTCAGATTCTCTCCTCCATCCTGCTGGGTGGAAGCGAGCGAGTGGCTGCCAGCCAGGGTTAAACCAACACAGATCCCCCAAACAAACCACCAACCAGAAATGCAGTGTACTAATCTAGTGTTTATTAATATTCAAGCCACATATTATTATCCTCCACACAGTCACCCAAGCAGAAACAAACAGATATACCTTACAGGGGTGTTATGAGATTAATTAGTTAATAACTAGAAAACAATTTGAAGGTGTAAAGCCATGTTACAGAAATGCTAAGCACCGTAACATTATATATGTAGAAATGAAGGTGAGCTTGCCTGAAATTCTGAGGCTGACTGCATGTGAAGTAATTACAGGAGCAGTTCAAGTTATTTTCTTGTTTAATATAACAATCCATGTCCCAGCCCATCAAACCATTGTTTCCAAGGAGTGAATATTGAGTGGAACTAACAGCTCACAGTAATGGAACTGTTCTCCAGAGAGCACAATACATATCACTACCTCATAAGAAATACAACCGGAACAAAGCAAACTCAAAATGAGCACGGGAACCAGGGTGATGCTATTCTTTTATCCATGCCACAACTAGGAAAATTAAAAGAGAAGCTTAAGAAAGAATATCCCAGAAGAAGAGTTTTAATCCTATCTTTTGTGCCAATGCAGTGCCTATTAACCTCTCTGCACTGGGAGAACACAACATTGACAGCGATGCCTCAAAACCTGCCCAGAGCACTTCAGGAAGATTTACTTACATGCACACACATACACGTGCACACACTAGAAGTATAGGCCAGATTCAGGTCTCAGCTTCAGCAGATTTAACTCAAGGAATTATAGCAATTCCCTAGAAGTGACTCTATACTTGCCAAGAAATGAAACCATCTTCAAACCCCCAGAGGTCTAGTTCTGAGCTTGACAGCCTCCAGAGCAGTACCCAGCTCCAGTTCCAGCCAGCATTACTGCACAAGTGTTAACAGAGCTATGCAGTAACCCTTGAGAAGTCAAAAGTATGATGAGGCAAAGTGAAAATACAAAGCAAACAAACAAATAAGAAAAATCATCATGTTACTTGGAATCTCCACATTCCTACATCATTGTCCAGCCATTTCCAAGTTAAAGATGCCTGTGAAACTGTCCTCTTGCACATTGCATGACACTGTTGTGTAACTGGCCAATGCCATGCTGCTCCCCAGACCTGCATACTCAGCCACACTGACCAAATAGCTTCCCTTCAACTAAAAAAAAAAAAAATTGAATTTTGGAAAGATGGAATTTTTTTAGCCTTTATCAAATTCTCTCATACTGCAATCCAACTACACAGCCTCACAAAATGAGTGTTCTTTGAAGAACAATGCTGCAAATTGTACATATCAGGTATATGCCTCCTTGTTACAACTGATGGAGGTGTAGCTGGGATGCAAAGCTTGCTGGGCCTGCTCCCTTCAATTCAGCTGTGCATTCAACTTGTCCCCACATTCTAAGATTGCTGCAGTAGGTGAGAAAACATCTTTCTTGTCAAACCACACTCGCTGAGATCCAGTGAGATTCGTTCTAGACAACAACCAGTACCCTACGGCAGCTGTTCACATTGTTTGGACTAACCCCAAACTGAGGGTCCACAGAGATTTCTGTGCACAACATTATCACCACTTCTAAAGCTTCACCTGAAAGCCAAAGCTGATATAAGTGGCAGTATTTAGTATTTAATTTTAATTTTTCTCAGTGCTTTCTCAAATGCTTTTCTTTTTCCTTGGGTATTCTCATACTATCTTTGCAAAGCCTCCCCATTTGAACCAGCTTTATCAAGTTCTGCTGCACTAATTTTTGTCAACTCCATGACCAGTGTGGGAAACGTTCTCTTGAAGCCGAGGACAGCAGAGATTCAACCCATGAAAAAGTAATGGGCAGAAGACAATCTCTCAGAGATTATGTTCCATAAAATTGAATTGGCAACATCTGCTCAATCTACTGTAGATAAACAGTGAACTATTTTCCAACTCATTAACTCAGAGGATAAGATATTAAATAAACCCCAGGGGCCTCATGCTTTGTTATCACATTTAAGGCTTGTCCCAAACTCACCAAATGAGTTCTTCTGTGCAAGGGAGAACCTCAGAATTGACTTGGAGTTACATAAGAAACACGTACCCACTTAAATCCCTGGATGACAGAAAAAAACATCCCTGCTTAATCTAACTGTGTTTCTAATTACTAGTCACTTAGCCTAAATTATTAACCGTGTCCTCGGCAGTGATGTATGGTACATGTAAATCTCCAAACAGGATTCTAATAGAATTATCTAATTCTATTAAACCACAAACAACTATCCATTAAATATTTATTAGAAAGCTTGCATTCACTTAAAATAGATTGGAATGTCAGCAAAACACTTCACTAATCCCTTCTTTGCTTCAGCCTTCTATGCTAAGGGTTCAAAATGAGCTATCAGAATCACACATTGATTTAGTACAAATTAGCTGGCTAATCAAAGTCAATAAAAATAAAAGGCTTTAAGAAGAATTTACAAAGTAGACTATGGATTTCTCTAAAAAAATACACTCTGTTTAAATAAACAAGTTGGTTAAATTCCAGATTATTTGATTATGTAAAGCTTTTTAGCTCATTCTACCATAGGGCAAGGGTCGTAAATAACAATTAAATTTTATTTGTCACACCAATGAGGTGCACATCTAAAAGAAACAAGAAAAAAAACAGAACTGTTTTAAAACACTTAAACAATTCAATAGCAGTTTAAGTTCTCAGTACAGTTGTTAGATTGGATTTTTGTACAGCTCATTCAGTCTAACCTGGCACCAGAGCAAAAGCAGTATTTTAAAAAACAAAGAGACAAACAATCCAAAACATCCAAAATCATGCACAACGGCACCTGTTCACCCTTTAAAAAAATAATTCTGAGGGCAGGTAGAAAGAGCATAGGGGACAAGTAACCAAATGCCACATTATCTCTATAGTGGTAGTAAATGAGTTGTGCAAAGCCAATCTTTGTGTCATTACATTTTGTGGCAGATCCTGCTTTGATCAGCACAGTTTTACATATATTTACATACACATTTGAGTCATTCCAACAAATCCATGCTGCATACTGAAGTGTAACCAGTCCCCTAGTGACACACATCCTCTAGAGTCAACCCCTCGGAAAAATATAAATCTCTATTAGCTGAAAAACTAAAAAAATCCTCATGCAAACACTACAACGTGCCTGTCCCTAAAGCAGACACAATTATGCGTTTTTGAGCCCAGAGATAACATCAAAGAGAGTCAGACTCTTCCTCCCCTTTTACTTCCCTTCCTCTCATGACATTTGGGACTTCTCTCCATATGAATCACCTCTTTGGCAAACTCCAGACCACATCTGATGCAACTATCATAAGCACTGCTATCACCCCACAGATGACACTGGACACTGCTCAAGATCAGACTGGTTTAAAATGTTGACCTGAGGGTGCATGTTTTGCAAGGGAGGAGGAAGCAGAAATTCTGGAACTTTTCCATACTTAAATGAACTGTACATCAATGCTGAAAAACATAGAGAAACATAATGTAAATAAAACCAATAGTACATTTCTCCTAATCTTAAGACTCCAAATTACGTTTTCCTTCTCAAAATAGTGGCTGTCCACACACAATCAGAATAAAAGTAACTGCTTTTTTAGGTACCTGCATTGTTAGGCTGTTGAATGCTTCCTGAAAAAAATCCCACTCAAAACAGTGCAGAAGGAAACCTACTGCTGACATCACTCAAGAAAAATTAGTGAGAACGAATAAAACAAAAACTAAGACTTGCTATACCTAACATTCCAAAGACATATGAAAGGTGCTCAGATATGTTCAAAAGTCCTGTAAGTTAAGGAGTTCAGCTCCCTGCAGAGCCTGACAGACCAAACAGCTTCACCAACAGCCTGATCTGCACCTCAGGAGTGTCCAGTGAAAGCAAAGTGACCTCCCACTGTCTTCACTTCTCTCAGGCATTTTTGGAGTTGGAGTCTTCCAGATGTCTGCCCAAAGTTCTTCCTGTTTTCATATATTTTTCCGTGGGTCTTTGTTATCTTTGTACAATTCCTCTGGCTGTAAGAAAAGCAGGCCTGATTCTGCACTCCTGGCTACTTTTTGAGGTCTTGTAGACTGGGCACAACTTGGGATAAAACTCTATCAGCTCATAAATAGTAGCAATTTACAACCACTTTGCACAGGTGTAATTGACTGCAGAGAGCACAAGATGGGGAGGCACAGGCCTGATGAGATTTTACAAGAGAGCAAGGCAAGCAGAAATTGGCCCTAATTTTTGTACAATAGCCAGCACTTTAGCTCTTCACTTGGAAACTTCACAGCTGTGAAACATTTACAGAAAGGGAAAGCAATTACAGAGTGCTACCACTGGAGGAGCTTAAATAATTTAAGGTTCACCATGTCTCTGATTCATTTTATTTCATTTTTTTCCTCAAGACCAGATGCTGCTCATTTTAATGCCCTTAATTTCCACATATTGAGCTGGGATTCTCTTCCATCTAAATGTATATAGACTACATATGAGTTTTTTGTTCCAAATACCTCTCTCTACTCAGTTCTGCTCCAATTCTACTCTGTGATGCAGAATTATGCTACTAATCCAAATTTCACTCCAAGTAAGGTCAGTGCACACAATACACAAACCCATCAGCTTTAACAAAGACAGCCCTGAAAGACTAAGCTAAATAGGTGGTTTGATGGGGTTTTTTGATTGGGAGGATTGGTTGGTTGGCTTTTTAAATGTTGCTGTAGAATTTAGAACTTGATGTTGTGATATAGTATGCAAAATTCTATCAAACCAATAGTTTGATAGCCAAGTCCTTACTAGAGAAAGGGCTGAGGGGTTGGGGGGGTGGTACCGTTGATTCTTGGTGAGACATATAAAAAATGATTACTGCCAATTTGAATTACCACTTATCAATGTAACATCTTGATTTGTGAAGTATTCTACAAACTTAAGACCTTTAAGACCAGCCCTGTCAACAGACTCACCACGTTACAGGTATCTACCAAACATGCTGCTAAAGAAAATGCTATGCAAAGGTCAAACCAACTGAACTGAAAAGACAACTTGCTCATAAAGTACCATTAACACACTAAGGCTTCAGTGTCTCAGTGTCATAGACCACATCTTAAAAAGTCTGTATAGAGCCATAACTTACAGAATTTATACTATGGATTTAAGTGATCCTAATCTCAGTAAACCTGGAAGATGGCTACACGTGGTCTAAAAGCAGAAATCAGGATTACTCAAGCAAAATAGCCACACCCACAACCCTCAGGGCCACATATTATCTTTTATTATTCAAATCATTCCAAATGATTAGTAGGAATTAAAGTATCAATCTTTGTGCCTCATGGCAGTGCAGATAGAGTTCTCAAATGTCAAAATCTGAACTACTGCCTGTTTCGTTTACAGTAGAAAGTCTGAAAAGGTATAAGAGTTTTTTGAATGCACTGTCTTTAAAGGGAGCAAGAACTCTCATCGACAGAGGGAGTGATAACAGGTAAGCACAAAGCTCACCAAGATGAGCAAAAGAGTTCCAGAAGACCTCTAGTCACTGAATTCAGCTTGCACATTTTTTTACTTCTAGGTTATAGTGAGATTCAGGTTATCAATAGTTAGTTTTAATCCAATTTTAAATAAGTAGCGTCAAATACACTCATTTCAATTTTTTTAGGACATGAAATCACCCCAACACCCTCATTACCCAGACTGCCCACCCCAGAAACAACTCAACCCTCTGACATGTGACAACCACTATATGAGAGTGCTCAGAGGAATTCCATCCCACTTTTCTTCTAAGGTTTTCTGGCTTCTTTCATAAACACTGAAGCACTCTCAGACTTGACATATTTAGTTACTAGGAAAACTTGGCAACAAGCAATTATTTATATTGCTGTAAGTGAAGTCTAGTTTGTAATTTGTGAGTAACTGATAAAGCAAGCAGCATTGGGCTCCAAACCATTAATGTTTAAAAGGCCTCATGGAGCAGTGGTATATACTTGTATAAAGCACTAAGACAAAGGGATTAATAATCAAGTATACATTAAGGTATTTAGTTCACTTTATTAATGAGTTTTACATCAGTACTTTCCAAGAGCCAAAGAACCCCAAACTAGCCCAGAGTCAGCAAAAGGCAGCCTTGCTCCAAGCAGTTCGGGGAGCAGATTCACAGGATGATCTCTATAAACCCAAATGTAATCAAACTGAAATCAGCAGTTGATTTGTCTGAACATAGAAAGGGAAAGTGTGCAATATCTCTAATATATGGATGGTTGGGTAGACTAAATGACTGTCACACAGAAAGCTTATCTGTAAACACTGCAGAAAGCCTTGCGATTTTACCACAGTAAATGACTGGTTTCAATCAAAGGCTGCTCAAGCAAAAGGCAAGGCCCACAAGAGTAATTACCAGTCTCTTGACTGAAACAAAGGGCAATTACAGCAAGCTGAAGTACATCACAATAGCTGAGCACTTGATTATAGAGCGCTGCAGCAAGGAAGGAATACTGGGGGGTGCTTATGCCTATGTGGTCCTCGTGTGACAGTGCTGCAGGGAGGGATGGGCTGCCACAGAAGACAACTTCATGTCATGCTTAAATTAACTTTTAAAACAAAAGTCTTCTAAGTTATTTTAAGGAATTTTAACTATATAGAAGGGGGAGAGGGAATCACAAGGCAAACAAGAAGAGAGGCAACTCATTGCGGTCTTGTCTTCATCTAGTTGTAACCGTAAAAAGGTGTAGAATTCCTGCTGCAGACACAAATACCACCTTGCAGAGCTGCAGTATAAGCAGTACTCTGTCTACACAGTCATTCTCTGCATTATTTTTAGGTCTGTCTTCACGGCACTGAGCTGAAGCAAAGCTAGCAGAACTACACTACTACACTGAACTACAGAGCACTAAAAGTAGTTTCATAAAAAGCAACTCTGGCTACTTTTAAGAACAAACAAGATTTGGCATTGCTTCTTTCCCATTTCAAATCCAGATCTCAAAAGTTTCTGTCACCTCATTAAAATCTCCACTCTGGCAAGACTAGTGGAGAAAACACAGCTAAGCTGACAGAGAAGATCTCTTCTCTGCCTTGGGTAGTCTGAAATGCAGTACAGCTACCCGGGGAAAGAGTCTGTGAGCTTGTGCCATACTCACAGCACAGGGCTTTGCTGGAGCACCTGTGGTGGCAGAGATTCCAGAGACACAGTACTACAGGTCCCTTAAATTCTAATTCCACCAACTACCTTATACTACATTGGTTCTCCTTCGCAGAAATAATCTTCAGACTTACCAACATTTTCTTCAAAGCAACACTCAAGCATTCAAACTCACTATATGGCCCCAGCCTCTGCTTTAGTTTTACTATACTCATTTCCTCCTTCCTGGAAGCAGAAGCCCCCTGGCACAGACGGAGCAGTTAATGGAAGGCAGCTCAGAGGATGGTGGTGAAAATTTCCAAGTTCACAAACAGCCACTGTAGGGAAACTGCTGCACTGAAGTGGGTTTGAAGGACTCAGCAAGAGGCTTTGCCTCGTACACAGGCCAACTGCAGCTCCTTCTGCTGACCACCTGCAGACCAGGTAAGGCAAGTTTCCTTGGGATACAGGAGTCCTGTTTGCTCCTCTGCAAGGTAATGACTTTCACTCTGGTAAAAGTTCCATAAAAACTACAAATCCTCATCCTGTAGGCAACCAAGTGGAAAAATACTTCTCTATCCAACGTATTCTTTAGTGCACTAAAATAATTTGAGGAATATTTTCTTAAATGCCACAATCTAGAGGAAAGAAAAAAGAATCTGAGAACTGAGAAACTATTTCACTTCTACTCCATTCTCAATACAGCAAAGGGAGCTGAAGAATTTCCCCACTCTCCAACCTCAGATGGATTTTCAGGTGCATCTCCTCAGTCACTCACAAAAGTGCTGACGCACTGTACACAAAGTATTAAACAGAGTGCATAAAAACAGCACTATCCCCTGGCAATTAGAAGATGTACCTGGGATGATGACTTCAGCAGTTTATGAAAAGTTGATCAAAGTCAACACCAGAGACTGAAAGTCATTTCCCAAATGCACACACTTGGTGAACCCAGGACATTCTCTCATAGATGTGGATTCTAAAACTCTCATGGCAGAGGAAGTTATTGTAACCCCTTCCCCTCTCATACAGGGTGTAACAAACAGCACTTAATGTATTTTTCCCCTTGGCTTCCTCCAACTTGTGCTCATTTTACTTCAATCAATTCTATATAAGCAAGAAATCATTCCATCTCCACTAGAGCAAATGGAGCCACAAAGATTGCAGTCCCCACCCCATGAGACACAGACTTTAACTATGGAAGAAAAATAAAATCTGATTTATTATTTGTGGTTCATGACACCAGATATCAAACTGTTTAAAGAGCAAGCCTAAATGTCCAAATCAGAGTGGACACTATTATACTCAACATTATCACCCTTCACGACCTTTTTAAATACAACCTATGATAGTTTCAATTGTTTTAGTTACTTAATTAATTTTGGAACAATAACAACAAAAATAATCAGTAAATGGGAAGAATAAAAAAAGATAAACAAGATTTCAAACGTATTACTAAACTAAACAAACTAATCAGGCAACAATCTTCAGTTTGGTGCCTATCTTTGCTGAAGTTCACTATGCCCCTGTGAAAAGACATGTTCTGTATTTTGCAAATTATCCTATTAACATATTTTAGTGCTCTTATTCTCATATTCAATTAGATTTTCAGTGACATGAGAAAATGCAGTGAGAAAAAACCCACTATTTTTCCATCAATCATTTATGACTGCATTATACTGCAGCATTAAGCATTCCCATAATTTACACACACACACCCTGCCCCAACCTAAGAGGTCTGATTATCCTACCACTTCTATTCCACATCATTAAGCTAGAATTAGTATAGATAAAGCTTCACAATTATAAACCACGAAAGATGTGCAGGAGTCAGTTTAAATCTAAACTAACAGAAAAATAAGAAAGTAAAACATTTTTAAAAAAGTAAAAAAAAAAAAAAAAATCAAGAAAAAAGTAAGTTTATGATGCTAAATTCAGATTTGCTTATACCTAAAATTACAACAGAGCAATGAAACAGTGAACAGGTAAAGACAGAGTGTGGCAGAATGTAAGTAGCATCCAAGTTGAAAACAAAAATAGCATTCTTCAAACTGTTTTATTCTCACTGCTTGCACTGCTCAATCTCTTTTGCTCATCATCTTGAAAATCTACCCATGTAATCAATACGTGCCAACGCATCACAAAACAAAATGAGCTAAAAATAAAGGAGCAAGTTGCTCACAGGTGGTTCTCAAGCTGTGGCCTACGTTCTTCTTTTTCCTGTTACAGACAGGCAAAACCATACTCATCTTTTCAAAGCCAAGAAGACATGCACACACAGAGCCAAAAACCTGAAACGTCGAGTTCTCAACTCTTGGAAAGCAAACTTAGGCAACAACAGGACACCTCTCAGCTTTTTCAGAAAATGCAGGTATGCTGAATAAACTCTGGATATTGTTTCAGACTGGCTGTTTTCCTGAGCTCAGGAAAGTTTTTTACTTTTTAATTTCAGTGATGCTTTTGCGACATTTAAATTTACATAAGTATATCATAAATTTGGTGCAGCAGGAATAGATTCCTTCCTTTAACTGGGTATTGTCTGTGTGGCTTCATCATTAGTAAACTTAATTGGCTTAACCTACTTTTGGGCATTCTTACACAAGAGATATCTGGTCATATTAAATCTATGACTTTTGTACACAAATGCAGATGTTTCCCTGCCTGAATTAAGAGATCAGGACAGTTATCTTGGAAGGCAGGAACAGTCTCTTTCAGCGGTTCAGGAACGAGGGAAGCAAAGTCCTGCAGCAGGTTGATATGGGTGGTATTTGTTATGTGGGTAGGGCTGACATTTTCCAAGCTGCCTAAGGGATCTGAATGTCCAGTTCACACAGTGCAAATAACAATTTTGATAGTAATGCAACATCTGCAGCCTCAATCTATCTTGCTTACTCAGGCAAAACTCCTCATGAAAATGAGAAAATATTATCAATCTTCCATACAAATCCATTTGTTGAATTAACCTCTAAATAACTTTCACTGATCCATCTGTTGATTCATTCTGCTCTCAACTGCCTTTGAGTACTCTACTTTTGCAATTTAATGTGTGCCCTGCTAATGCTTAGCCCAGGCTCACCCTCAACGTTCATCTCATCTGTGGGTACCAACTCCTGTAAGTCTCTTTATGTTTACTGACATGATCTAGTCTTTCATTTGAACACTGTCCTACAGAGCCATCACACCTGCATTAAACAGTAGTACAGTACTTGAAGTTGATCAATCACTGTGAGATGACATAAAAACACTCTAAAAGGTTTTTGGGTTTTAAGTGTTGGAAAAGGGCAGCAGACAGCAAGAGAAACTAAAAGTTCTCCAGCCATCCAAAAGACAGATGCAGCTTAGGCAAGGATGGTGTGAGCCTTCAAATAGTGCTCCATCATCATGCCTGGATGGCCAGATGGATGGGCCACTTCCAGAGGGGCAGAGACTACTTAAGCCTCTGAATACCAGCAGTTTGAGAGTTCTCTGCTGACCCTGCTGACCACATGGCATGGATCCAGTGTTGGGATTGAATTAGACGTACTTCTCTTGTGCAGCTGAAGTGCAGTAGGACAGGCAATTTTATCTGCTCTTAATAATACTGACACCCACCTTGAAAGAACTTGATCAGTACTTCCAACTGTCTGCTCCAGGCTTTGGTGATTTTTCTGAGCACATAATTCTGCGTGTGTGGCCTTCGTGCCTTAACCCGAAGAGTCACTCAGTTTCCCAGAGTACATGAGTGAGAGAAAGAATAACAAAACTTTCACAGAGAACGTTACTCTCAAGCTACGAAAAGGGATTAGTTGTTACAGACCATAATTAAGTCAAAGGGAGAGGGAGGAGGACATGTCTGTGTTTGTTTCCATCAGACAAGGAAACGTACACAGGAGTCCAGCATCACATAGAATTAGTATTGTCACTAGAACACCAATTAATCACCTCAGACACCTTATCTGTCTCCCACACCTCCCCTGTGCAACAGCAGCATCATTTACATTGTATAATGTTGGTAACTAAAGGCAATCTGGAGGCTTTAATGGCCCACAGATCAAGGAGCTGGAAGCCTTAGTGTGGTTTCACTGCCCTCTGATCCTTTTACATAACATGGAAATAATGCTGGTACATCACCAAACACTTGGTATGGATTTGACTTGTCATTCAAGGACACACAAACACACACATTGCCAGTTACAAAAGGGGACCAGGGGAAAAATGAGGCTTCAGCACACAAAGGGCACCTCGTGGCATCTGCAGTGAGGGAGACGGAGACACCCCATCCGACCTCCCACTGAACTCCTGTCTCCACTTTTTAACCACACAAAGACACCCACTGTAGAAAGTCCAACAGTCAAGAAACACATCTGAAGTTCTGCTGATAGCAAGGGTGTAGAAACACAAAGGTCAGAGCACTAGGACATTCAGTTTCCAGCTGAAGCTCCTCAGTTCTCTTTTGCAAATGGTTTAATAGCCTTGAAACTGCTACAAGCACCACTCTGAGCTCATCGGTATGCAGGGGCAGAACAAACTCAGATAGGCAAGTTTTGTTATAATCAGGCCATTCAGCTTTTACTTTCCATCCATAGTCTGACAACAACTCTTCAATAGCCAGAGAGATGCTTCTGCAAGAATAACTAAATGTGTAAGAGTTTTATTCTTTTTCCCTTACAACACATGTAGTACTTTTCAGATAAAGAAGTAGCCATCTGCACAAGGACAGAGAAGTGGTCTGGAAATCTTTGAAAGGTCAGGTATTCTTTGATACCAGTAGGAATTTTAGAAGTCTTAAGATAATCTAATTCTTTTATTATTATTATTATTCAAAAGAAACTTCATGTATAAATACCTGTCAAAGCAATACCAGTCACTCTGCAGATGACAGATTTTCACATGAAAATCCTCAAATCCCACTATAATTCAGGGAAAGAATAAGAAAAAAAACCACTCCCACACACACAAACTGCTAAAAATAATCAGTAATACACAATCTCATGTTTTTATGAAAATACTGTTCCACTGAGTCACCGAGTTGTACTTTTGGTTTGTCTGTTATTCAAGATTTGTCTGTTTCTTTGTTCAGACTGAGTGACTAAAATACTTTAAGCTGGCAAAGCCCAGCCCTTGGAAAACAGGGAACACGCACATTGGATTATAATTATTAACTGACAATTCACACACTACCAATCCAACTCAAACACTTTTATGAAGAAAATAAAACCAGATGTTTGTTCTACTGGCACATGCCACAGACCAGGAACTTTATTTTACATAGTTTGGACTGTGTAACTCTAGGGGTGAATCTGAGGAAGGCATAAACTCTGATATACTGCTCGGCTTAGAGGCCTTTGGATTTGGTTTTTATTAGAAACAGGTTTAACCATTTACTTATTCAGTTATAAACCCAGTGAGGAGCCTCTAATTCAACATGCAGCTGTAGGTTACAGGATCCTTTGTTAGGACCACCCTTCTCTGCTTGGCATGGGCAGCCACCTGCATGGAAATCCTCATTCCACATACTGGGATGTCTGCCTTACCACTGCTTGAAATCATTTATACTGTAAAACTATGGATCACAACAGGTTAGTTCTGCTAGGTCTAGTATCTAAAATATTATGAGCCTGAAAGAGTAAGGGGGAAGAAAGAGAGATTTTGATACGTTTTTCCCATGATCCTCAACTCAAAAGTATTCCTATGGGTGAAACTGCCTAAGGTTTTCTTGAACAGAACTGTCTTAGATTAAATCTTTCCTCTGTTCACTCTGTTCCAGCAATGGCATCGCTGTGGTTCTGATAAGCTGGTGTTAGACATGTTGTGACTGAACCTCAGCTGGCAAGTCAGCCCCACACAGCCACTCACAGACTGCCCACACTGGTGGAATGGGGGAGAGAATGGGAAGAGTAAATGTGGGGAAACTCGCAGATTGAAATGAAGACAGTTTAACAGGCAGAGCAAAAACCACAAGCAAAGCAAAACAGGGAATTCATTCAGTGCCTTCTGTGGGCAGAGAGGTGTGCAGCCACCCCCAGGAAAGCAGGGCTCCACCACACAGAACAGTGACTTGGGAAGACAAATGTCATCATTCCAAACACCCCCCCTTCCTCCTCCTTCCCCCAGCTTCATGTGCTGAGCATGACACCATATGGTCAGTGGGGGTCAGCTGTCCTGGCTGTGCCCTCTCCCAGCTCCCTGTGCACCCCCGGACTCCCTTGCTGGTGGGATGATATGAGGACCAGAAAAGGCCCTGACTGTGTGAGCACTGCTCAGCAATAACTAAAGCATCCCTGTGCTATCAGCATCCTTCCCAGCACAAATCCAAAACACAGCCCATCCCCAGCCAAACCAGCCCAAACCAAAGCACAGCTGGTATCTCACTTTACAACACCATTTGAACATGCAGTTGTCACAGAAGAAATTTCCCCCCCTCCACTGTTACACAAGATTGAGCTGTTATAAAAAAGGCAAATTCCAAATAATTAAAGTAATAATAAATATAATAATATATATTAAACATTATTACATATATTAAACATTAACATATATAAAATAAAAATAAAGTGAGGAGAAAACTACTTGTGCAACAGAATACATGTTTGCAAAAACATCAAACAGGAGAGCTCTAAAACAGTGATATTAATGTTTTCTCCTAATTAAAAGCAGTATTCTTCTCCCCCATCCCCACAGAGGATGATAGGAGAGAAGATATCTGTTTTCTAGAAGAATCTGTCTTCAGACATTTCCATTCAGGATCATACAATCACAAATATCAGAAGCAATGACCTGCTAGGACCTTTACTATTTTTCTTTCCTTAGGTCTGGATTCCTAGTGGATTATGTTCTACTGAATACCTTAGGTATCATAAATAAAGGTATTTTTACCTCTCATCTGGGAGACTACCTAGTGATATTTTAACTGACAGGGTACTATTCTGGTAGCCCATTTTATTATCATAATGACTGGATAATGATAATTGCACAATGGAAGCTAAATCCTGACACAAACTATCCAGCTGAGCACTGAACAGTGTTTCTTACAACTTGCTTGATTTGTTTCCTGTTGCTTTCTGCACATCAGTTCTAATTTTGAATTCAGAAAATGCCCCTCTCATACCCACTGTCTCCCCTTTCATGCCGGTAGGTGTGGCACTGAGCAGGCACTGAGCTGGCACTGAGCTGTCCCATTCCGAGCTCTGGCAAGACTGCAAAGTCACCTCAACAGAACTCCCTCTCAAGCCTCTTCTGAAACAGAAGAGTGACCCTAATTTACTTCTTTCATAGGTTATTAATAACCTAATGACAGAGCCCTGTTTTCTCTTCTTCCCTACCAGTTAAGCTGCAGGGACAGCCCTGCTGCCAAGACAAGAGACCTGATGCCACCCAGCCATTTGCTAGGGGAGGTGAAGGACGAGCAAAATCAAAGCTGATCACTTGGGCTCAGTACAAAACATTCATGATTTAGGAAAAAAAAGTCTAAATTCTTGATTTGACAGTTTGGTATTATCACAACAGAAACAGGGAATAAACCCACCAAACTGCAGAGCCCCCCTACTCGGTGGCAATTTGAGGTCAAATAACTCTCTGCTCCTTCCCTCATACAGCACAGGTTACTTCAAGTATTTGGAAACAGGACATCCTCTCTAACAAATTCTACCAGCTCTACTCAAAAGGAAAACATCACTGTTAAAGGAACAGACCAAATGTGAGATTATGCCTTATTGATACTAAGTATGGAATAACCGGACACTTAATTAGACAGTTTAAGTAGTGAGCCTTTCCCTTTCTTGGACTTCACTAATCAATAATTTTTGTTTTCTCCTGTCTTAGGATTTTTGTTTTCTCCTGCCAACCTTGGAAGTGAAGCATGTTCCAAATTGTGAGGTATTTGTTTGCTGTTTGCAATTTTTTTTAAAGTAATAACCTCAAGAATAAAGCAATGGGACTGGTGCCCCAGAAAGATTTACTTCTTGTCAAACATACAATGTTTACAACCCATACCAATTAGTAATGTATAATCTAGAAAAGTGCAGAGTGCTTGATCTCTAGAGTTCTCTAACTAATTACTATTTACAGTTTAACAACCTTCAAAACAGCTCTGTGACCATAAAGAAGTCATCAGGGGACTGTCTTACCACAGAACTTCAGCTGTTTCAGAGGGGATTGCAAGAGCTGGTTAAACCCCAGAGGACAGGCAATGGCAGGAAATGTGGCATGGTGAAAGTGCCAAGGTAGCCTACCCATATGCAATCAGCCCCGTGACATTTTGGCTGTCAATGCTATTCTCTCCCTCAACAGAAAAAAAAAAAA
>NW_020897720.1:3722671-3768156 GCF_003984885.1 Neopelma chrysocephalum
TGCATACAAAATAGAAAATTGAGCTGTTAGGGATTTGGCCTGTGCTGGCTTTGCATGCTAAGATAGCTGGTCCCTGACACATGGCTAATACTCCAAGGAAAGGGCATGGCTGAACAAAATGAAGATCTGATATAAATGAACTACACTTATGCTCTTAATGTTTTTCAAGCCCATCAGGCTCAGAGTTTTTATAACACCACAAACATTCCAAGGAGTGCCTTTTGAACCCACAGAGTGAACCTTTTGAACTTTATTATTGAAATACAGTGCTTCCCAACAGCAAAGCTAATACTAAGGCATTAATGTCTTGAGATACAGAAACATCCTGCTGTTGTCAAACAAAATCCTCTGACAACAGAGTGCCCTAGTTCCATGTGCCACTGGCATAAGTCAGCTGGTCTAACTCACATGGGATACAGCACCAGAAAAAAATCAAGACACAAGAAGAGGACTGGTGCAGTTCCAGGACAAATTTTAAGCTGTGGACAAAAAGCCTAAGAAGTAAAATGTTAGAGGATTTATTTCCTTATATGAAAATATGAATTGTCCAAAATCATTGCCTAATTTACTAAACTGAAAAATCCACTTCCCAATTGTGTCTATCTTGGTCTTCATTAGGTTTTGTACAAGTCATTTACATAAGTCAGAAAAAGAGGTCTAAAGATACGGAAAAGTGTTTTTAATAGACTTTAAGTAGGGTCATATTCTACAAAGGATGGATAACAACAGTATTACATTTGCAATGTAAAAAGATTTTTCCCCTAAATTCTTGCTACTTTTGCAGAAGAACAGCAAGACTACTTTGAGCCTTAAAAACAAGAAAAATCAAGCTATAGATACAATCCACATTTATTTGTGTCTTTCTTTAGATCAAGCACAGTGTTCCCCTTGAAATCAACACCTGAAGATGATCAATCAGTCAAAACGGTTGGTGAGCAAATGAAATGCTGAAATATAAAGAAAACACCCCTATAAAAGAACTTGCAATCTGGCTCAACAGCTTTGTGCACTCTAGCCTTCATAAGTCACAGTAAAATGGCAGAGGATTTCAGTCCTGCATCCTCCAAAGCTGCAATAAATGTGACAGAAATGGCAAACAGAAGCCATGGGGAAAAAAAATAGGATCCTTCCGTTTATTTTCTTTGGTACATTGTGTTCTGGGGCAGCAGTGCCAAGGGCACTTGTAACAGAACTGTCACATGACCTGAGTAAACGAGATAAAATGTAAATATCCACCAAAAATATAAAAGAAAAAAAAGGAGGAAAAAAAGCACATCTAACACAAAATTTAGAAAACATGTTACAAACTGTAGATACAATCACAGCTACATGAAGGAAAGCAGTTTTTACTGTCCTTCCATTATTGCCCAGAAAGAACCTAATAGTTAGTAACTACATTTGTATGTGTCTTGTAAATCTTCTCTGATGGCATAATTAATATTGGGAAACCTCAGCCCAAGACACATTTCTACTCTTTGATATACTTGCACAATTTATGTAGTACATTTGCTGCTAATATTTCCAGAAGGGAAAAAAAAAACAACAAAAAAAAACCCCACAACTATCCAATGCTCAGCTAATCCAGCATCTCAACTCTGACAGAGCCAATACCAGATGTTTCAGGGAATACAAAGAAATCCCAAAGTAAACCCATGAGAACATAGAGGAAAGATGCTTCTTTTTCTCCTTGAGGTAAATACTACTTTATGCTCAGTTTTGTCCAATAACCACCTTTAACTTTAAGTGAAGAACTGTGGATAGAGTAGTTGGACTATCAAATACAATGTTCATAGCAATTCATTTGCAGCCTCCAACACCTCACCTGGACCACAAAGCAGCCAGTTCAGCACTCTCTGTGCAAAGGAAATGTAAGACTACTTGAGATGCAATGGGGAAGCAGAAATGAAGGCTGGAAAGCTTCAAGTCACCCAACCAACACTGGAAGTCAGCTGCATTTCTGGCAGTTCAAGGAATAACAGCTAGGAAATAAAAATCTCTTTTTGCTAATGTTTTTGTTCCAGTTGTAGCAGTAAAATCCACAGTCATGTTTAGAATTACTGCTCATATTAAAGGCAGATGTTTTCTCTCAACTGGAGCCACCTGTGAGCAGGGCACAGTCACATCATAAATTACAGAGTAGATTCTTTCAGTAAATCTGATTAGAGCCTCATTTGAGGTATCTTTTCTTTTCTTGTTTTGTCTTCTATTATGTTGTAATATTTGCTGTTGGAGTGAGAAGAGAGGAGGGCCATGAAGATGATCCAAGGGCTGGAACACCTCAGCTGGGAAGACAGGCTGAGACAGCCCAGAACAGAAAAGGCTTCAGGAAGACCTTAGAACCCCTTCCAGCAGCTAAAGGGGCTCTCAGAGAGCTGGAGAGGGGCTTCCTACAAGGGCATGGAGCGACAGGACAAAGGGGAATTATTTCCTCATCCTACAGTTACTCATGTACTCTAAGCTTTTACCCAGTTTTAAACAGCCACTGAACAATCCGAAAGCCAAGGCTGTTTTGTAAATGTAATCTCTTAATGAGCATAAACTAAGTAAAGTGTATCATGGGAATCTCTTCCCAACACCAGACAAAATGAGTGTTGTACTCTTGAGCTCTAGAAAACTGTTTAAAACCTTGGAGAATTCAGTGGCATCAACATGAAAACTAAGTTGTTCAACACCAGCTTGAGATACCCACACTGCTGAAAACCACTTAGTGCTGAGTTTTGCATAGCGTAAAAAAAAAATGTAACTTGAACAATTTTACCCTTCATTTAGGGTGAACACACCACTGTGCAGAAAACCAATTTGAGCATTTTAGTGTTTTGAGTGATATATACACCTTGTATGTCGAGCAAGTTAGCAGTCACTGAATGGCAAATATGGTTTTTCTTACTTTGACCTACCTTAGCTTTTCATTTCTTCTTAATCCGATTACCTGGAAAAGCCTTTTACATAGTTACCTGTAAACTAAATTGGCTGGGAAGGAATATTTACTTCCTTTATAGAAGCCAATTTTGAGAAATTCAACTGGAACTAACCACAGTTATAGAAGTCAATGTTATAGAAAGAATTCTTCTCTCCTCATACAAACAAGTCTCAACTTCCTTTGCATGCAAGGAGTATTTGCAGCTTTCTCAGTAACAAATGAAAAAAAACAATCCACAAAACAGTGAAATAAGAGAACCCACTCATATTCCAATGTCAGAAGGCAGCCCACAACACTTATAAAACAGCTCATAAACAGAGAAAGAAGCCCTGGCATAAGACCAGGTGAAGTTTAAATACAGCAGGCTGCTTTCCTGTGTCACCAGAGTCAAGAATGGAACTCTAAACATGTATTTTGAGGAAATGCATGCTCAGAATTAAACACAATGCATCCTGCACACAGTAGCCACAACAACTAATTTCAACACTAAGTGCCACATAAGAACAAAGTGGAAGAATAATTTTAGATATGTCAGCATCCAAGACTAGCTTTTACAGCCACATATTCCTGAAAATGCTTCCTCAATATGTCACAAAATTAATTTTAACATTCCCATTTTAAAACAACTTGCTTGAGCTTTCCCCTAGCATGTGCACCACAAGTATTTTTGAGAATTGGAAACTCAGAGTGGAAAAAAAAAATCCATGAAGGATAGAGAGGGTACTGTGACACTATTAACCATTAATAACAACAAGGGAGCTGGAAGCCAATAAAACTAGTCTGCTTCAATCCAGTTCAACCCAATCCAAACTCAGTCAGTACATCATTATGCTTCAATCCAGTCCAAATTCCATTCAGTAGATCATTGAGGCAAAGTCATTTTGCTTTCTCGATTCAGATTTTTGAGGCATAATTTCCATCTTTTCCAAATCACTTGATCAAGACAATTACATCCTAAATTCAAATCAGCTTCCTTTAAGTTTGAAGTGAAGACTGGTACAAGTTGGCTGCACTGATCTGCTTGAAGTGCCTGCAAGGTCTGGTATTGCACTGAACTTTGGCAGCTCAGATTCACTCACGCCTGTTGTCAGTGAGAAAGCAAGTGGTGAGAAGAAATATTCATGAATATGCATGAAAACTAAAGCTGAGTTTTGATTTGGCTGCATTCATAACCCGTTTATGTTCATTTCTGTGGATGATCAGATGCTAGAGATTTATTCATGAAAATGAACTGAGCACTCAGTCACCAGAAGGGAATTCGGAGCAGCACTTTCAATGGCAATGTCTCCCAGTGCTGGTGAGCTACACAAGTCACCTAATCAGACAAGGGAGATAAGCAAAAAGGAAAAAAAAATACCAATATTCACAGATAAGCTGCTAATCAGTACTAATTCCATGAGGAGTGGGAGTTTGGTGGTCTGGGTTCTGTCCTGTATTCATTCTCAGGCAGTGTAAAGCACTAATAACCATTTCTGTAACAAAGCATTTGGGAAGCTGCAGTCAGAGGCATGAGATAGGAGAGATGGCTATCAGAAATAAACCAGGAAACTGTACAACTGTGTGCTGTCCTTTCACAAACAAAATAAAACAATTAAAAACCAAAAGGGAAGAAATAGCTGATTGTTTGTGATGACAAGTTGCACGACCCTACATGACAACCTAGACAAGGACTCAAGTTAAGCCCACTCTGATTTCAGGTTTACTGAATATCTGCACAGTGCTAAGGCAAAACCTAACTGTCCTCAAGGAAGAGATTATCTCATCTGTTCTCTCATATAAAGACCCTCTTTGCACACGGGACAGTTCTCTAAGCCACGGAGAACATCAGATTTCAGGAGGGCAAATGGCAGCTTGGCTTAATGGGAAGCCATCAGGAGAGCTACAATCACACCACTTTCTTCTCCAGATTATATGAAAATCCAGGAACTGTGTTACAGGAGATTTAAGTTAGAGCAGCACAGAGCCTCCACTGTAAGACTCTTACATTTCGGACTTTCAAATTCTTAAATTTGCCCTTTACTTTAAAAAGTCAATGATTTCACCAAGAAAGTTTGATTAGTTTCTTTTACTTTCTGTAATGAAGTGCCATCCTTTTTACACTTGAAAGGATCTTTGTAATAATGCAACATTGATCTTTTGAATACAGATGAGCTAACCTAGATAATAGGATTTGGTACCCGAAAGAAAGGGCTTCTGAGCGTGTATATCTAAGGCTCCAGTGCCATCAAGAGGATTTTAAAGATAAGGCACTTGTTCTTGAGCAAATGTTTAGATGAGGCACTGTAACAATACCCTTTCATTTCCATTATATTTGTAGGCGGTCTTTCAATGCAAAGAAAAAATTCCATGCCTTAACTAAGAATGTAACAAACACACACAAGTGAATGATGATGCAGAATCAGCCATAAAGAGGTAATGCATAGAAAGAAGCATCCATCAGGAGCTTCCATGGATAAAATCTCTGGAGCTCTCCTTTTGGTAGTCCTGACCACACCATGGTCAATTCTTCATTAACTGTAAGAACACCTTCTGGAAGGAGGAAACAGTTTGTGAAAAGCATTAACAGCCTTTTCCTAGACAGAAAGGAAAATGAGGAATTTTTATTTCTTTTTAATGTATCTGTTTCTATGTTCAAAATGCAGTTTCACACCAGAAGCTGTACCAACAACACTGTCCAGTGGAAAACTGACATGTTATCAGCAATCCCAACAAGTCACCTCCATGTCCCTGTTCCTCAGAGTGCCCAAATACAAAACAATCATTGCCAGCAAACAGAGCATGGAATTGGGCATCAAAACACTTGCGTTTCCTTCCCACTTATACTGCAAACTTGTTGCATTCACTTTCTAGCCAGCATAACAAATCTACACCTTTACTCCTTCCTCACCTTCTTCCTTCTCTTCGTTAACTTTCACAGCCACCATGTGACAACAGCAATTTCTTGTCATGTGCTTACAGCACCCTTTCATTGCCAGGTCTGTTCGATAGTCTGTAATAATTTTATTTAATTCTATCCCTTGCAAATACAGATTAGGTCTATTCTGAGAAGAAAAGCCACGTTGACAACAGTCCTAAAAATAATCTAAGATGAATTTTGTGTCATCCATGACCTTGAACGCAGCAAAATGTTTAGCACAAAAGCAGCCACGTTAAGGAAACAAACAAACAAACAAAAAAAACCAACAACAAAAATTCAAACTACCTGTGCCACATTGCACTTTATTTAAATCTTACAGAATTCAAAGCCTTCCCCTCCTCCTCCAAGAAGAAAACAGAGCTTCTAACGTCTCATCCAAGCTCTTGCCAGGCTGCCAAATCATTGTCGTAATGGAACAGCAAGAGCTGAACTCAAACTGTGCCTCTGTTTCAAACACGATTCTATTCCAAGTGTAGGCAGAGCCTTTGAGGGAGATAACATCAAGAGTCATTTCAACTGACCTTTTTGAAATCTTTTTATGATACAGCCCATTAATAGGCTTAATAGGGAATGCATTTTGCTCCAGAAAGATTTGTGTTGGTCCGGATAACTTCAATTGGGCTTTTCCTATGCAGTGCAATCATTCTGCTGGTGACAGCACACGTGTCACCGTTTCAGCTTCAGCTCTCCAGGCTTTCAGACTACTGAAACACAATCATCCCATATTCAGAACATCAAGCGTTTCTGTTAGACCATGATAGCAGCAGGGTATCTCCTGATTTTTTTCTTTGAGAGTGCCTTCAGGCAGCACCTATAGATTGGTAGTTTAAGAAGAAAGACAGTCTGAGCCATGGCTTTAACTTGTAAACAGGATCTTTGAAAGAGCAAAGGTGTGAGTTTGTTTCCAGTAAAGCAAACTTACTTTGTTGTTTGCTTCAGGCATTTTTGTGATAAATCTACAGAGTAGGAATGGATTTCCTGTCTGTCTCTGCAAACTCGCCTTTACTGAACCAAGCAAAACTGCCAGAATTTTATTTCCAATGCCAACATGTGTGTCAGGGTCAAAGACAAGGGGTCAAAAGTGCATTTCAGGATTAGGTGCATTTCTTTTCAATACTTATGCAATCTGCTGTAGTAAGTGAAAATTAAACACTAGGATTTCTAGGGTGTCAAGAGGCAGAACAAAAAGGCTCTGGCATTTTGTTCCTGACTGCTTTATTAATGCACTCCTGTCATCATGTACAAGTAACTGACATTCCAAATGAAGCAGATGAACACTCCGTTTAAAACAGAGAAATTTCACACATTGTGAAAGTGAGATTGTTTATATTTTAGCTAGATAAACAAAACTAAATCCTGTAGAGTGTTTTCCACCCCAAGATCTCCGTATGTTTGACAAGAAAAAATCCCAAACCAATTGTTTTCATGGTTTTTTTACCAGTTGAGAAGAGTACAATGCAACAACATATTTGAAAACACACAAATTTTCAAACTTTGGGCCATTGTTATTACTCCTCAGTCATTCAGCACAAAAGGAACAAGCAGACATTTCCACACAGCCCCCAAAAAATTGATCCTGTTGCCTCCAGCAGTTTTACCCTCCCTGTAGAAAAACACACCTGAAATCTGAATGACAGGCTTGGCAGGTAGCGCCCAGCAAACGATGCGTACACGCTACCAACTAAATATCCTCTCTTCCACAAGCCTTCCACCAGCGGGGCAGTGACACCCTGCTCACACAACCGCCTGTTCGTCAAGGTGAGAAGTGAGGATAAATCAGCTACTCGGCCGCTCGCACCAATATAAACACACAAAGAAGTAATAAACACTATAAATTTTTAACTACCTATCTCCTTCCACCCGCAAACGCGACATTCCCCCCGGCTCCCATGGAAGGAGATCCATGGAATGTTCCACCTGCGCCGCCACCGCGCGGGCGGCACCGCCCTCCTGCGGCCGCGCCGCGCAATTACACCCGGCTCCAGGGAACGCTACGGGACACCGGGAATTCCGCGATATCCATCCCCGGCACCCACCGCCGGCGGGTTTGCTATTTGCAGCCCACTCCGCAATTTTCCGATATCCCGTCCCTGTCACTGACCACACCAGCGCGTTTGGCTAATTGTTAAAAACGCGGGAATTCTCCGATATCTCATCCCCAGCAACAATCACTGGTGTTTGCTTAATTGCCGCAAACGCAGGAATTTTCTGCTATCCCATCCCCAGCACTGACCACTGGTGCATCTGGCTAACTGCTGAAATCACAGGAATTTTCCTAAATACTATCCTCATCACTGACCACTACTGTTGCAGCAACACGAGCAAGCCCTGGTCACAGCGGCTCTCAGGCACAGGCTTCAAAGTCAAAGCTGACGCCACAGCTCCCAAAGACAGATTTTTGAGTACCTTAGCAATGCTCAAAGGGGAGAGGCTGTTCCAAATCATCTTTGCTGCTTTGCCTCAGTTTCAGTCTATTCCATCTATTTCACAGAGCTTTAATTAAACAAGACGACAACCCAAACAAAAATAAAGCCTTCCACAACAAAACAGAAACAAACAAAAAAACCCCACACAGTAACAAAAACAGGAAACCCCTAAAACAAACCAAACAACCTGACACACACAACACACACAAAAAATACACCTCTCTCGCCACAGAAGGGTTAAGCATAAGAACAGATCATTTAAGGAGATAGTACACTTTCCAGGACAAGCTGGTCTCAAGAACAGGATTGGTGAACTCCTCAATGATTAGCTGTGCTTGCTCTTACACTGGGGCCAGGCACTGGAGTGGGCTTCTTCCCAAGCCAGCATCTGAACCTCAGTTGTCCTCACGAACACTCACTTCACACAAATCCTACCCTACTGTAATTCATAGGCTACTCACATCATTATCACACTTGAAGCTGCACTACTTAATGCATTACTAGAAGACATTAATAACTGTCCTGCATCACTTCTTCCTTTTGTAGAGGAGAAAAAAGCAGGCTCAGAGAACAGCTACTCTTCTTCTAGGCACGGACCTGACTGCCAGCTGCACTTACCTTAGGGAACAAGGCCAAGGAAAGGTGTGGTTTTCCCCTCCTGAAGGAAGACATGAAGATGCTTATAATTCTCCGTTCTGTAACCTCTTCCCAGCACAAAACCTAAATAAAAGTGTGCTCTTATCACTCGCCCTTCAACTATAAAAGGAGTGTAACTACCACCCAGAAACTTCATCCACAGTTTAAATGCACAGCACCTGTAGAACTAAGAACCTTCACTACTCTCACAGGTGTTGTTGAGTACTGACATCATAATCACCCTGAACCTCACCTGAAGCCTTTAGGAACGTTACTGGTTTATTCACCTGATCTAAATAAGGGTAAATGCAGGGAGCAAGCAGAGTGTGCTGACAAGCTAATGCACAACACCTGTGAGAAGCATTACAGAGCCCCACTGCCCACAAAAACAGATGGTCGAACAGAAACCAGGATAAAGACACATTTGTAGCCATAAAACACATGAACTCAGACCAGATGCATTGCCTGGAATATCTGCCAGAGCTGTATGTTTGCAGCAAAGAAGGCAGTGAAGCACTGGAGGCAGAGCTGTCCCTTCCCACAGCCCTGCACAGACGTGGAGCTTCACACCTCCACCATCAGCTCAGCTTGCAACTTGGGGAACACAGATGTATTTAGAGATCAGGGGGAAAAACAAAAAATCCTCAGGACCCCGTTGAAGTGATCAGCTTAAACCATTATACTTCAAAATAAAAAATCACACCCTGGTACCTCAGCAAACAGCGATTCCTCCTCACCACCCACCTGCATGAGGTGCCCTGAGCCTCTCGGGTTCACCCTCCACTGTCACGGGCCTCCTGTGCTGGTGGCTGTGGGGCACGATATGGGGTTTCATTTCCAGAAGAGAAAAACGGGGAAAACAGTCTTGGCACAGTTTTTTTCTTTTAACTGATCGCCACGGAGCAGTTTCAGGGATGAAGGTTCCTCTGGCCTCACACCCAAGGATGGGTTTGTGCAAAAATTGCAGGGAAATGATCATAAAGCACAACTCAAACAGAAGCACTCACCACGTTACAGTCTGGGCAGCTCAAAGCAGGTAGTGAGTGCATTTAAGTGTTTTAGCTGAATGCCAGAGGCCCCCATGAAACAGCTCCCTTAATGCTTGAGAACTAGAAAATGCGGCTGTTACCTGTGAAAGGTACTCTGACCAATTTAATTCTTCTGTGGAAGCTGGATGAGGCCTTCAGTACAGAGTGAAAATGAGCTTTTGAAGTGATCTCAGTTTTAAAGCTCCAGCTGTTTTTGACCCCCAAGGAATGCTGGATGCCTGCTCTGAAGTGGTGGCACTGCAGCAATAAGGCCATAAATAGAAGAGCAGGATATGCCTTGGATGGGCACCTACAAAACCTGTAACTGGAGATACAAAAAGCACACTGGGGTCCAATCTGTGAAGAGTTTTCCAGCCCAGCCATATGCTCTAAGGTGAAAATGTCCCTGCTCTGCTCTGAGTTCTGAAATGTTTCATGTAGAATAAAAGTGAAATCATAAGAATGGGTGCTGGAGATAGAAATGAAGATGGAGGCCCAGAGGGTTGCCCTGAATCCAGTGGTTTCCATCCCTGAGTTAATGCAACATGTGATTTTAACACATGTTCCACCACATCCTACAATGGGTGACTTAATTACAACCAGGGTCCTTGATGCCAGGTTGGAGCCCTTCCTCTATTCCTGACTTCTGTGACAGTGGATATTCACAGGTGAACACAGGCTCAAGCCTCTGCTACAGAAACTGCTGCCAGGACTCAGGTTATATTAGGACAGCACTAAAGTCAGTGGGGGTTACTTACATGCAACAGAAACACAAGGCCTCAGGAGTTCACTAAGCAGTCTCTGAAAATCAAATGGAGACTCTTTTTAATATAAGTGTTACGGATATTTATGCCTGTTGTCTCTACCTGCCATAATCCAGTCCACCAGCTTTCTTTTCTCAAGCTATGTTTATGGACTTTGAAAATGAGTCATCTTTTGGTTTATGTAGGCTTAAGAAATTTTCCCCTCCCTCCCCATAATCCAGATAAATGATATCCACTCTAGCTGTCTTGCCTACTCAGAGCTGCCAAGCACATTTATCTTGCCTAATCTCCTTTTCCAGGATCCATGCTGACTCCCCTTAAGCAATTACATATATCTAAATGTTCTGTGTGCATAATTGCTCTCCATGTATTTTCTGCTGCTGAGATCAGATTTACAAGCCTGCAGTGTTCTCAATCTTCTTCTAGTCGTTCTGCTTCTATTAGATGCTCACTGGTGCCTAATGCTGTGCTTTGTCCTTTAATAAATTATCAATACAGTACATACTTTATAAAGAAAAACTCAAAATGGCCACCACTAAGACTCAAGAAAGGAAACTTTTTTAAGTTATGTTTCTCTAATCTCCCCCAGCCTAGAGGCTTTTTCTTTCCTATAGGCCTGACAATTTCAAAAAGCCAAATGCCTTTTTCAACACTTCCCTATCAGGGAGAAGCAGGAGGGGCTGCCCATGGGGCCAGCAAGCAGGGCTGAGCTCCTCATCCAATGGCCACAGCCTGGCCACAGCTGACAGGGAGAGGGGACCCTGGCAGTGACCACAGTGAGACCAAACCCAGCCCCAGGGCCAGGGAAAAGGGGCTGCAGGGCCAGTGGCCCCCTCAGGGCCCTGACATCTATCTGCAGTATACCCTGATGGTCTAAATCATACCTCTGAGCCTTTCCCTCCACTGTTAAATACATTACCTTGCATTTTTCATACCTGTTCAGTATTTGTTGTTTCCTATATTGCCCATCATAGTTATTGCCATACTCTTAGCTTTCTATAAGTCTTCCTATTTGAAGTCCTCATCAAAAATCAAGCAAAAAGAGACCAATCATCACCTGAGATCTGTAACTAAAATAGAAACAAAAGAAAGACCGAATACAGAGGGTAATATTTTGCTGAACTTCATCTAACTCTACCTGTATTGCCCCAGAGAGAGGAGGAAGTAAGAGTCCTTTGCTCTGTCCTGTAAGAGGCACAGATAAGATGTACTTATCAACATGACAACTTTATTTTCTTTAATCAAAATACGATGTGTAGAACATCTAGGACATTGTGTATCTGCAGCATAGAGCAGAGAAAGGAATTTACAAACACAGAACTCCTCATGTTGTTTAATTGTCCATGGATCTGGCTGGGTTGAGGAACCTAATGAAAAGCAGAGAACTTCCTGCCCTGGGTTTCTATTATTATCTATAATTATAGCGATTGATGTGCAGAAGTGATAGAGACACTTCATGGTTCCCCTCTTTTTGTCTGGACTTCTTCTTTCCAAAATCACTCTCTTCATTTCTTCTGCATTAGTTTTATATTAATCTCCAAAAGCAAAGCCTCCAGATCTGTGGGATATGCAGGCACTTACCAGGAATGCCCCCGTGTCACAGTTGGATGAATCAGGATTCCAGAAGCTGAAGCAGTTGTAGAACAAACTAAACAGTTCTCAGCAGGAGGGAGGAGGACATTGTGCAAAGCTCCCCCTTGATTGCATTGTAGATAATGAAGAGAAGGGATATCAAAAGCACAAGTAAAGGTTCAAGGCAGTATTATGCATCCAGTTCACATGGACTTTTGTGCTTTTAAAAGTCAGGTTGAAATGAACAGTACTCTTAAGAAGTATGCAGGTTGTGTGGACGTTGAGACAAGCACTGCCTGCAGCAGAGTGGTCAGAGACAGTGTGTGTGATGGAGGTTTGCTCTTACAGTCATTATTTACATCTTGTTTGCATGAAAAGATGAATATTACACGTTAATACTTTAGTTACTAGGTATATCTTCATTTACACTGATGTATTTTATTTGTCTTCATATCAAGGACTTTTGTTTATGGACACTGGTTATCTTATACTTTCACTGTGTCTCTTTATGCTTTTTTTTTCTTCTATTATCTGTTGCCTTTGTGTATGACTGTCATCAGTGTACACAGTTGCAGTTTTGTCAGAGCTAACTATCTGCTAAAGGCTTGAAATAGTCATGCAGAGACTTGGTTCCTGTTTCTTTTTCCTTTAGCTAATCAGAGAAAGGATAGTTCCCCATAGCCCAGGAAGTTTGGTGGGAGAAAGTCCTCAGGGAGAAAATCCAAAGCTACTGCTTCACTACATGAACCAAGCAGCTCTTCATAATGCCTCTGATATTCACACACCTGGCAGGGGATAAAAAATACCTGCTGCTGTCACTCACTGGGCTATCTGTGCCTGTATTGCCTGTTCTTGCAAGGAACAGTAAAACTATTGCAAGACTGTTGATTTGCAATTTAGATTAATTATTTTGAGAAAATATATAGAGCATTACACAGAGGAATGTGTTTTGCTTTCATCCGGACCCTTCTCCTATTCACAAACACTTCCCTTCCTGCTGTCTTCATTTGGAAACTGAATTTAGGCAAAATAAAGCCTCTTTATATACAAGGGCATGTTAGTTAATTTTCAGTTCTTCAGACCCACACCCACCTTTGGAACCTCCATTGTTGCAAAGCATCTGCTGCTCAAAATATTTCTCTTCCCACTCTTGCTAGAATACTGAAATATATAATTCATCTTGACCTTGTGCCTTGTCAGCTTTTAATACTTCTAATTACCTGTCTGCTCCAGCATAATCATAAAACCTTTTAACATCTTACTCCAGTTTCCAGAATTTGACCTTCTCCAGCCTTTCTTGGGGCCAAATAAATTCATTGAGACTTCTGCCAGTTGTCTGTTCCCCTGTTTACATCTACCTGAACGGCAGCCTTGCCCCTGAGCACCACTGCTCCCTCACAATTTGGTGCCATCTGCAGACTTGCTGAGCATGCATTCCATCACCTCCCCCGGGTCAGAGGTTCATCCTATTTGTTTCTTCCTGCTGTTAAAGAAAAGGACACAATTTTCTTCGCAGTGGAAAAGGTGCAGTTGGCATTGTCCTCCCACTATTTGTCTCGGGTGTTTGCCCCAGAGATCAGTTCTTCAGGCTTGTTGTTGAACTAATTGAACTTATACTGGATATTTGTGTGCCTCTTTTGGTCTCCTGAGGCAACAGAACTACATGGCTATGACTGGTATACAAATCCAAGCTTCTTTTTTATGGACTCTTTAACCGTGACTCCTGCTAGGCCTCTTTCCCATACCTTATTTGCCCATCCATCATTTAAAACTACTGTCCTGATTTTTTTATATTCTCATGACTCAGAAATTGCAAGACACTCACTATTAGATGATGATTAGTAATTTTGAAAATTAGACCATTTGGTGGTCAAGTTAAAAATAAAAACATATCAGTTGAATCAAAAGGCAAGAACAGAACCTGGTATTTGAAATTGTAAAGTACTGGGTTGTTTTGGAAACTTGCCACACAGATAGTGCCAACAAGCACAAGTTTGTGCACCAAACATATCAGGCAAATATAGTATATATATCTATAAAAGGAGGATCAGAAACTCCAAGCAATTAAAATTCCTACTGATGACTAAAAAGATTTGTGTGCTGGAGTGCTGATGGAGGGAGGAAGAGGATAGCAGGAGGTCAGAAAATATTTTTATGTACAACCAGAGGTTAAAAGTACATCAGCCCCAAAGGTTCCAGGGATGTTTTTCCCGGACATATTGGCCAAAAGTGTCTATTCCGTCTTCTGGCAGATGGCCAAGCTGGAGGACTAAGAGCCTGTTCCCACAACTGCAGTTCCCTCAGCTCAAACAGCAGAACCACGTGTGTTGGTCCATTCAGTGTTTCCCTGATTTCTCTGCTTGACCACTTGTAACTAACTGTGAGCAATTAGCTTTCCCAGATTTCTTTCAAGTAAAACCTACGAGCTGTTTAGCCCCTCCTTTGCCTTCTAGCAACACGACAATCCCATAAAATCCAGGGCAAGCCCTGTGTGCACATTCTGACTTGCACAGAATTGTCACTGGGGCTGGGGTAGGAGCAGTGGCTTTGGGGATCTGACCAGGGCCATCCCCTGTGATTGCACTCTCTGCCATCACTGCCAGTTCCCAGACTGCAGTGAAAAGATTCAGAACTTAACTGCTGCACTCTTTGATACCAATGTGAATTACAGTAGCCCCAGCAGAGTACTATCAAAACTTAAAAATATGTGTGAGGCAATAATCTGTATCCTTATTCACCTCTCATCAAGGTACTCCCAAGCATCAAGGCTTCCAAGTTTTATACCTGTACTTAAATGTAAGCACAGTAAGGAACCCTACTGAAATCAGTAGAACATTAAGCACAGACAGAAATCTTTTCTGTAATAGTTTTCTTAATGTAATTCCTAATCCCTGCTGTCTACACACTTTTTCTTTTTCCATACCTATTAATGCCATTTTTTCATGCTGGCAAATGCCCTATGACATTACACAGCAGTCATTATTTTGGAAGCTGGTGTCACAGAACAGCCAATCCTCCTCAAGAGCCCTTTCTCAGGTTATAAAGGAGCCATTTCAGACAGAAGCCTCACTTCTCTAAGGTTATAATTAAATACAAATTCAGGCAAGTAAGAGTTATAAAGTAGACAAACAACACTGCCAAGCCACCAGTTCCCTGAGCTCAAAGCTGCAACTCAGGGACCCTCAAGACAGTGCTAATCTTACCAATTCAATTTATGTCTGAACTGCAAAATGTCACCAAAACCAGTGTATACTGTAGGAGGTTATGTATTTCTGTCTTATTATACAGCTCATCTAAGTTCCTGTTATACTGTAATCCCTAGATGTACAAGCAGCTTCATATGTGAGTGACTGGCTGTAAACACATCAAGCCAATCAGGGAAATAAAGATGTGCCCCTTAAAAAGAGCATCCAGATTTGATTTAATTACAGAGCATGTGGGAACAAAATGGTTAAAAACTTGGGTAATTGATGTCATTAGTGAGTTAGTGTAAAACAGCCTCATGTAACTTAGGGCAGAAATCACCGATATAATTTGAAACCAAGTTACCTGCTCTGCCAGGTGACACATAGGCACAGGTCACCTGGGAGCTCCTGCAGGTACCTCCTGAAGGTGCCTTGGAGTGCTCTGGAGCAGGAGCTGGTTCATCTGCTGCCAACACACTCTCCACAGTCAGGGCATTTCCTGAGCCTCCTGCACAGCTGTGCAGTCCCTCTGAACACACACTGCACAGGCAGGGAGGAGGAGTCCTGAGCAGACTTATTTCTCTTTATATTAATCACTGAAAAATTGGTTTCAGCCAACTGTCCTAATTCAGACACCCATATTCACCTCTGCAGCAGAACAGGCTCGGATGCAATGAGTGGAGATAAATGTGTTGTTACAGGGGGGTGATGTCAGGCAAAGCTGAGTGAATTATTTCAGCTCTTTCTCTGCTGAGTGCCTTGAGACTGCAGCCTCCAAGGGGGATGCTGAGGACACAGATTCCCCCTGACAAGCTATAGCTGGACAGGGGGCTTTTTTCCACAGAACTGACAGTCAACCAATTTCTCATTTCCCATTGTAACTCTTGAAATAATGATTCCTTATTCGTTACTTGGTACAAAAAAAGATTAAAAGGAACTGTTGTTTCCATATTTTGGTTTAAGTATTTACATCTATGATGATACTGTTACTGATTTTGTAACTTGCTATGATTTTCACCTTTTAAGCATTAAGAATATTTTTCTTGGCAGGAAAACTATGTAGCAAACAGACATGACCATTAGGAAAATACTTGCCCTTAACCTTTGTATTGTCACAGCCTTCAGCTTGTGGTTGTAAAAGAAAGAAGTGATATCCAAATGGAATTTGGTATTTATTTTATGTAGTACACATATGGAGCAAAATGGAAAATACATTAAGAAATAAATATAGATTGCTAAATTTTATCACTAGCATACTGAAAATAAGTGTCTATTTATCTGAACAGAATCCACGCATTTATATAAAGGGATTGGATATCCCAGCTTGTGACTTCCCACATAATTAATTATGACAGCTTGAAGTTCATCACTGCTTTTGTCAGAATTTAGGCAGAATTACTCCAAAATGCCTGGTAAAAGGATTAACATATGAACATTCAACCTAGGTTATACTTCTGAGCCATACTACAAAAATTAAAGAATGAAAGGAGCTACCCATTTAATCCAGTTATAGTCAGTGTGACTTACTCCAAACCCCTTTAGGTTGTTTTTCCTTGCACTTCAAAATAAACTTTGAATTGTCAAAACTGTGCACTGTCACAGTTCAGTGTTTACAGCACTAGGACTGGGACTGACTCACTTGCTCAGTGTGGAAAATAAAATTCAAAAATTGCAATTCCCTCCTGCCAGTAAAATGCCCAACTCATCCCAATCAGGTGCTTTATGTTTGGGAAAGAAATCATCTTTCTTCCTTCCTGGGCAAACTGTTCCCTGCGAGGGGAGGAGGTGTACTCAGAATCTTCCTGATCCAGCACTGAGGCCCAGGATGTTTCAGGCTCATATTTTCAAAACCTTCTGTACCTTTTGTGTGTACATTTATCACATCCCCAAGGCAGTGACACATTGTCAGAGAAACTGATCTCACCTAATCTGACTCTGGAAATAGTTACTGAAATAAAGAGAGGAAAAAAACCAACACTGAAACGGCACAGAGATTTCAAGAAGAACTGCAAATATTTATGATCCAGATAAACAAATCCTAATGGTAAAGAAAGAATCAACTACTGTTTCTCATGCTGGCAATATATATTTATTGTCATTTTGGAGATAAATTACCATGTGTATAACAGGACTTCAGACTAAAAACAAATTGGGATTATGAATGCTTAGCATATGCCAGTTGAAATTAAATGACTGAACATAAAGCTCACCTTTACAAGACCTTCAGTTGGTCTATTTTTGTGTGTCTCCCCTCAACCCCCTTCTTTTTTTTTCAAATTAAATCTGAACATCTTTCCCTCCTCCTTTATTTAAGCCTCAGAAAAATAAATGATCATTCAACTGCACCTTTTATTGGCTTTCCTAATAACCTCCTGCCAATAGAAGAACATTTATATTGTTAATTCTACAACTTCAGAAGAAAGCAAACCTTTACAAACGTGTTCTTCCTCCACTTTACCTGGCTATTGAGTCCAGCTTTAAAGATAAGACTTAAGCAGACTAAAGACTTATATTAGACTATTGTGGTTACATTATTATGCTGCAAACCTTCAACACAAGCACTTTGCTGTTCCAGAACAAGCTGCATCAGTGCAAGGTCTGACAGTCTGTGCAAAAGAAGCCGCAGTGCTACAAATTCTTAAACACCTTTCCTCTCCATCTCACTGTATCAACTAACAAACAAATTCTTCCCATCAGCTTAACCAATCCCAAATACTGCCCCCCAAAAAGAGAAAGATGAAGATATTTTATGCTTTTGTAAGAAAAACAACCACCCACCCAGTCAAAAAAAAAAAAAAAAAAAAAGGAATCCTCCAACTCCAGTCCCCCACCCAAAAAAAACCCCAGGTCAAAACTATTCCCCACCCTCCCCACCCCCTTCTAGCTTTTACAAGTCACCGTTTAAACAAATGCATACAACTTACTGTACAAATACAAAGCTGCAGGCATTCGAGTTACAGAACATTCTGAAAATATTTCAAGCATAAAAAGTACACTTGATAATTGCAAAAATAAGGTTTCACTTTTTTAAAAAACATTTTGATCAGAGCTCAAGCAAAACAAGTATTTAACTATTCCTACTTCAGCTTAACTCCCTAAGAACACCACCTGCAGAAGTTAAAAACAAAAAACTCGAATTTTTGATAATAAAGTAACCGACCATGTCTTTTAATGAGGAGAAATGGTATATACAACAATGACACAGATCTTAAGCATCAACAACATAGTTCAGCCAAAAGTAAGTCAGCAAGTGAAGTGATTCTTAGCATCACATGGCACTGATTACTAAGAACCTCAATCTGCCTGGAACAGATATTAAGTTAGACTGGTACAAATGGAAGGAGAGATGCATGACATCAAATAGGCTCAGTTCTTGTCACTGAACTTTTTTTAGGCTAACAGTTTCACTAGTGCAAGACCATTTGTTTACCCGATTAAATGAAAGCTCATAAATGTCACAATTTAAGAACACTCATACAAAACTATTTTTTTCTTTTAAAAAAGTGCCACATAGCATACTTTTACTAAAAAAGTTACAAACTAATGGAAGACTGTCTGCCTCCATCTCTTGTCAATAAGGAAAGGCCAAAGTGACTCTTTGATCCCAGCTCGAAATGGTGTTCTCTGGCCTATCCCCAGCATCTCCAGCTTGGAGCAGTCCAGCTGAGCATTCCTGGGGCGAAGAGCACCCACAACTGGACTGTCAGTAATCTAAAACAGAAACAGGAGATAAAAAAACAACACGTCAACAAGTAATCAGAAGTAACAGAAAAATACTCACATACATACATTAAAATTTTCCTTCATAGCTTTCTATGTAGGTATGTTCCCCTCCTCCCCTCTAACTATTTTCTGTGGGTGTTTTTGTTTGGGATTTTTTGTTTGTTTGCTTGTTTTCTGGTTAACTTCATTTCAACAGATGTCAGGCAGGGCGGTATGAAGTTAAATTTTTCTCACTCAGTTACTGCTGCTATTTGTGCTTTTCTACCTTTTATTCCTATTTTCACTCTATGATTATAATCACAAGGTAAGAAATGCTCCAGAATGTTCACAGAACCATGTTTTGATCAATATACTTGAAGAGTAGATTTGGGCAGAAAAAATTCAGACTCAGTGTTCTCCACTGTTTTTCTTGCCATCTTCCAAGCCACATTTCAGTTCCAGTGTTACCAATTCCACATGCTTGGAATTTATTTTGGATATAAATAAAGTCTTGCTTAAATGTTATATTCTCACCACATTATCATTATGTCTTTAGTCTCACTTTCAAGTGTCAATAAAACTGCAGGACAGGCATTTTAAGCAAAGTAAAAATCCTTTGAAGTTCTTAAGTGCATGTATTCAGAAATAAATCTGGGCATTGCAGAGTTTTTACAGATTCCTACCTGCAAGTTAATGTTCTGTCAATCTGTGAGCTTTTTTTAAGGTCAAAGACACAACAAAGATATGGATTTACTCGTGACTCAGGGGAACTGTTCTGCAGAAACACCATTACATTGCAGATTGTGAAACTGGTGCCTGACTGGGTAATTTTCCTAATTCAGCAGGTCAAAGCAGCTGTTGTTTTCCTGAGCTGGATCCCAGACAGCCCCCTCAGCAATACAGCTGCTGTGCCAGACAGGCACAACCCTCCTGAAGAGGAAGCTCACTGGCACAGCCAGTGTGAGACCAACTCCTTGGAATGACCAAGCACATCCACCTTTCTACAGGTCGAACAACACATCACTTACTGGTCTCAAGTGGCTGCTGGGGAGGTTGAAAGCATCTGCAATTGCACAGGCCATCTCGTACTTAGTCATCTGCTCATTGCCAGACCAGTGAAATGTTCCTTTTACTGATGGGTCCTAGAGAAAGAACAGGAAGCACAGATGAAAAGCAGCAGCCAGCTGGCCCTCAGACTAATCCCTGGGCAAGAGCTGTGCAGAATAATCACCCAGCAAGACCCTATCCTGAAAGGCACCTCACTGGTGTTCTGGAAACTCGGTACCTTTCCAGAGAACACCCATCTGGGGATTGAGACTGGAAACTGGTGTTACATGGATCTGACCTGACTGTTCACAAACAGCCTGTGTTCTGGAGAATGAACAGGAGGGAAAGGAGCAGCCCAGCTCCACCCTCCAACCAAGGTCAAAGAGCTGGGGAGGAGCAACTGAGCTGTTCTGTGCCATTTGCTTACTTGAAAACAAAGGCAAAAGGCACCACACACATTCTGAATGTCAAACTGCAAATCCTGCAGGAGTCCAATCAAACTGCATCTTATCCACCTTATGTGCATGGTCCATGTTTTCCTTGTTACATGTATGAAAAAATAAAGGTGGTTGATTATTGTTTTGTTCTGTTACCTTGCAAACATGGTAATCTGAAGGTGCTGAGGTGAACAAACACAATAAAGTATTTCCATTCAGTGGCTTTCTTTTGCCACTTTAGTGTTCTTAACACAATAATCAAGGGCATCTTTGAGAATTACATTCAGCCACCATGGGGTTTTTTTAGTCCAAAATACCAATTTTTAAGAGGCACTTCAGAATAAGTTAGGCATTTCCATTTCTCTCCTCTATACTAGAAGACACAGGACAACTTTCAGGTTTTGTCCCATCACTTCATTCACTTTTGTTTTAAAGACCACAATTCCCCCACATCACGTAAAGGTAGTGTAGTATTATAGCCAGTTCTTGCCTCCCTCCCAGCATTCCAGAAATGCAAAGAATAATTTAGGTTATGTGCAATTCTCAGTTGTTCAGAAACAAAGCTGAGAACTCAAACTGTTTTCGCCTTGCAAAGACTCATTTCTTGACACTCTTACCATCATTCTCTTCTCTGCCAGTTGTCTGCAAACAGCTGCTACATCCTTGACATTGGTAGGAAATCTCTGCTGCCAGTGGTCCATGTTGGCAGATTTATTACTGAACTGTACTTTATCAAACATAACAGTCACAGCACTTTCCTCCAGTCTTTCTACCTCTCCATACAAGACAGGAATCCTAAGTACTGCAGCTCCTAAAAGAAAGAATATTTTAAAAGCATTACCATTGGTATAGAGAGGTACAAATGCTGCAGCATAACCTGAGAAGTAGTTTGGAAGTGTTAAAAATAAGTTGATGATATTAAGCATCTACAAATCACAAATAAAAGGCAACTAGTTAATATGTTTGCTCTCAGAGAATAATTTTAATTTATATCAAAGCAGTTAATAAACACTAAGATGTATAAATTTACTTTCATTTATGCCATTGATTTCCAGAAAGTTAACAAGCTTTCATTAACAGCACAAAAGGGCCTGTTTGGGTTAGAACAAAAATTTAAAAATTAAAAAACCTGACTGTACTATGGAATTACTCCAGCACTCCCCATCCTCCCTGGATAAGAGCATGTAGAAAAATTCCTTCCAATCACAAGTCACCATATTCAGGCATCAATTACAAAGATTTTTCATCCAGCATGCAGCCACCTCCTGCATCAAGGAGGATACCATTTACCAGAAAAAAGACATGAACTTTGGAATGAATAAAAAGCTTGACAAATAAGGAACAGGTTCACAGAACACAGCAGATTTCAAGACAGTGATTTGAGAATTTAAATTAACAGTAAACAAGTGCAAAGTGAAGGATATTTCATGATGGAATATATCATACTAGTCTATCTCAGTCATGAAGACTCAAAAAGGCTCTCAGGGGAATTCCAAGATGGCTATGACAAATTCACTAAAAGTAACAGCTTTGCTGAAAGAGAAAAAAAAATATCAGTCCTGAAATTTGAAGCTGAAGTCACCAAACCATTGCAATTCTTAAAAGATTTGGAGGAAAATGCTATGGCTATTAGAGAGACAAACAGAAAAAGCTAATACGGAAGTTACTCTCACAGAAAAGTAAACCAGAATAAGTACTTAGACAAGAAAAACAAATAGAAAACCCAAATGACACTGATTTCCTGCTGCTCTAGAAACAGTTATTTGGTCACTCTGCAAATATGTTCTTCCTCTCTTTAAATATTGGTTGAAACACCTCTTTTTTAATATCTTTAAAGTATTCATTGTTTGAGAAGACAACTGCCTTCCTTTTGTTCTCAGCTATCTGGGACAAGGAGAGCATTAACCTCATGACCAACTGCTCTGAAGACCTACTGAAACTTTGCAGCTTTCTATGCATGAGAACTAAATATAACCTGTATTCCCTCCTAACCAAATGTGAAAGCACCCAAATTATTACTGGAGATTCTTGCATTGTACAACAGAATTTGACAGGGCAGTTCTTCATCCAACCACACGTTTGACAGACTGAATTCAACCTACAAATTAGGGGTTGAAAAACAAATACATGTAAAATATTTATATTTGTATGAAGCAATAGAACTGGTATTTTCAAGGACCTTACTCAGCACCACCTCAAAACTCCTTCTGCACCCCACTGCTGCCTGACACATCCTGCTCAAAAAGGCTACAAAACCAAACTGAATGTTGAGCTGGGGAAGGGTCTAAGCAAGATACCCACACGTACTTGAATTTGGTGAAGTCTTATCTTCATTACCAATCTAGAAGAGGGAGCAAACAGCATCACAGTCAAATTCAGAGATGATATTTAATCAAGAGGTGGAGTGAATAACTTATCATTCAAAATTATTTTTTACTTAAATAGGACTTTTCCTAACCAAGTATTTTTTAGAAAGTCTCTTTCTTACTGGTGATGCCAAATCTATCTTACATAGTTTATATTTACTTACAGAAAGACCATCACACTAATTTATGTATTGCTCAGTGCTCTCCGTTTGGGCAGCACAGAATCACAGTGCAAGTATCATACTGACATATCAGAAGACTTTTCTGCAAGTGTACTGAGATTATTTTCTTCAAATTCTTTGAAAAAATACAAGTGCTTCTTTCCTTATAATCAATGACTGGAAACTGATAGCACACTAACTAGAAACAGCCAAACCTCTCTTTTAAACAAGAAAGAAGTCTTAACTTAAAGGCAATATGTTCAGTCCCAAGCTTTTTTTCCTTATTAAATAGAATTTTTTTAATTATGTGTGCATATTTTGAATGCCAAATTTTCATTAAGAAAATATTAAAACAATAAATTAAAAAATAAAATGAGTTGCTTAAAATCACAAATGTGTTATTAAGCCTTTAGGAAGTGTTACAAGCAGGAATCTGATGTGTGTGGTAAGCTAGGTGGGTAAAAACAAAATGAGTGGCCCGTTGGTTTCTGTAATGAGAGCAAAACCCAAAGAGTAACAAAAGAACATGTTGATTGGATCTGGGTTGCCGTTGAATCACAAGTCTGGTTTTCCCTTTAAGTGAACATCCACTGAGAACACTTGCAGTGCATCCCCCTAAATAACAGCAGCTGTATATCCAGTGAGGTATTTTACCTTTCCTTGGGAACAGCAGATTCACAGGAGAAAAAGGCTCACAAATGTCCATCAGCAGAGACAAGTCACACAAATGATGATGGGAACAGGTAAGAAATAAAGCTTTAGTCAACCTATAGGCAAGACCAACCATTCACAAGCAAGGACTGACTGCTAATCCCATTCTTCTCTGCATCTCATTTCCATGGTTTTCCAACTTCACCACTGACTTAGGAGTCTATAATGCCAATCTACAACTTGGCATAAATAGAAAGCCTCTATTAAAAACATTCTTACCTTCATTGTTTTCCAGGACTGCCTTTTCACCCTCCAGCTTGGTTTTACCATATAAATTCAGGGGATTTGGTACATCAGTCTCTTTATAAGGAGGGCTTGTTCCATCAAACACATAGTCTGTACTAATGTAGATCAGGAACGCTCCAACTCCAGCTAGGAAGAAAATGTTTATATATAGTTTATTTTAATTCATGCCTTTTTTGAAATCCCAACAAACTTCAAAACAAATCTCCCAAGGACCTCATGTTCTCTCCCCATTCATTCCTACTGCTTTGTTGCTGATCCTTCACATATCTGTGCACAACATCCTTACAGAAAATGGATGGATGGCACACTGATGGCAGAAGTGACATTCAGCACTTAGAGTAACTTACTTGTATTGATGTCCCTGTACAAATAAATGCAGTATATTAAAAAAAAAAAAACAAAAACAATCCGTGACATGGTCTCCTTACCTGCCTCTTTTGCCAAGTTTGCTGAAGCAGCCACATTGAGCTGAGAAGCAGCATCTGGTTGACTTTCTACAATATCTGGCCTTCTTTCAGCAGCACAATGCACTATAACATGAGGCTGGAAATTAAAGACTAATTTTAAACAACCAACATGGTCAAGAGATTGCAGTTGCACCCTAACTGTAGTGATGATGCCCTTCAGGCAAAAGTGAAGTAATAAAAGTAGCAGTGTTCCTTTTAATCACGGCATTCTGAGGAGCATGTGTTCCCTAGGGAGTACAATACAACCTTGCTGCCTCAAGATACCAAAAACATTTATCATCACTTTTGCAATTGTGATCTTCAGTAGCTTCAATTTTACAGTGAGATTGAAGTTGTTGATTTTGCCTTTTTAACTCTGTATAATAAAATATATTAATACAAAGATGTATTTCTCACATGCACAAGGGTGCTAAAAATTTTTAGATAAGCCATTTACACACGGCTTATTTAACATATGAAGATTATTAAGGAGATATTAAAAGCCATTTTATAGAACTGTAGGTTTTATATATTCCCTTTTCCAGGTGAACTGAAAAAACAGTGAACTCCTCACTGCACTGCAGGCTACACACAGTTCCTGCTGTTGTGTTCAGGTGTTCTTGCACTGTGTATTGACACATTACCGTGCCAATAACTCACATTTCTCTTGTCCTTTGCTCTGCCATGTACAGCTGTGCCTGCAGCCTGTCGAGGTGAGGACAGCACAGGTCAGAGCTCTGTCCCTACAGAGCAAACCTCCTCTGGGTGGGGCACAACACACATTTGTGAGAGCTCTGCCCAAGCATCAGTCCCACTGAAGTCCCAGAGCTCAGCAGCACCATCCACTGACTACTACACGAAGTACCCCATCCATCCACTTCATACTCCACAAACTTACCTGAAAATCATGGATAATGTCATGAACTGCAATAGAGTCCAGAAGATTAATCTGTTCAAATCTGGGCTGAGCTCTCCTGTATCCACAGCCAACTGCATTCCAGTTATTTTCACGGAATTCTTTAAACACAGCTCTGCCAAGAAGTCCCGTAGCACCAGTGATCAAAACTCGCCTACTGGGAACGTCAACATCTTCCTAGGAAAATGACAACAGGAAAAGTTTTGTTTCTACTGCAATTTTCTACTGTTTTTTCTTTAAAAGTATGTGAGGCCACAGTCAGAGCTACTGTATTAAATAAGCTCTTCCTGAGTCTTTTGGAGTGTCTCACGGAACACAAACATCTGGGAGCACCAATACTGCAGCTAGATTAATATTTAAACATACACTTGAAGATAATGAAAACTAAACTTTAGCAGGAAACTCATTTACTTCTACAACAAACCAAACCACTAGTGAAGACAGAATTTTAAGTTCATTCAAAAGCTGACAGCTTTGTGCAATCTGAAAGGAGGGAAACAAGTTCTTTAGAAAATGGACCCAAAAGATGTAAGATTTAGGGTCCAAATGGTATAAGAAACAATTTTGGATAGATTGTGCCTGTTAGAAGCTGCAGTAATACAACATAAATCACTGTAAGAACTAAAGACTTTAATTTTATTATTAAATAGAACAGCAATTGATTGTTACTCAACAAAATAGTCTAATAAGTAAAACCAACCCACAGATCTCTTGCCAGTTTTACAAAACGCACCTGAAAATGATTTGACAATTTCAACTCTCAGACTAAAGCCGTACTTCAGCTCCCCATTTTGGTACTGGGACAGCTTTGTAAATCAGCACACACAAACTTTATCCACCTCTCACTAGAACATCAAGTTTTAAAGGCAGCAAACACAAGATCCGTGTCTGTCTATACAATCTTTATTTTCCTTTCATGCTTTGCCTCTGCATCTACCATGAACAACAGCAACATGAAAACTAAAACACAACACAAAAATGAAAGCATATGCTTACCATGCCAGTACAGAAAAAAACTTTGGGTGTGCAGAACCCACAAACCTTGGATTTCCTGATTACTTTACACAAAAGGACAATTTGTGATAACTGACTATAATTTTGTACATCACAGAATACTTCTGCTATGCAATCCCAACAGCCCAGGAATTTCTGAGCATTGTACCAGATTGCTACTTTTTGATTGCAGCTCAGGAAACCACAGCAATTGCTTCCAAATTACTGTTTTTCACCCTTGAAATTACAAAGCTTTTGTTCCACAAGGGTATAAGCAGAGCTCTGTGCATGACAGAAAGAGCCTATCCTAAAACAATTGCTTCCAGTTCCCAGTACTGTGCATGCATTTGTCTCATCTCTAAATCTCCAGGTGAAGGATGATTTATTCCCATCAGTACTGGATGAAAATTAATAATTTATATCTGGACAGTTGCCTGAAAATGACAGACTATAGCAACTAATGTTTCAAAAATTTTGTTTGTTGACGTCCTTAAATTTTACCTCAGAACACAAGTTTATTTACAATTTTAAGGCTATCCATGTTTCTCTGAAGAGCATGAGTGAGAATGTGCAACTACTGTTTTCTCCTGTACTTTTTCCCTTTGCAAAATCTGCCCAGAGTGTCACAGGACATTAGACCAGTGTTTCTGCAGCCAGAGCTGCTCTAACAAACATCTAAGACTTGCTACAGAACAGAGTCAAAAGGTTCTCTAAAAATGTCACTGAACATCTTTAATAAGAAGGAAGTGACCAACACAAAACCAAGTGTCATTTGTGAAATCTGACATTTCTAAGCCTCATTCATCTAAGTTTGTTTATTCTGCACAGCATAAAGAGGATGTTACATCAGCAGCACAGCTTGAACTGGACACAAACACAGCTTTCACCAAGCACAGCTTGCATCCTGTTGCTCTTGTCTGCAAGACTGATTGATTTTAGTCACTTGTTTCTGAAAAAGCAAGATAAATGGTAGATGTTTCCCATAAATTCAACACAAACCAACTACCAGTTTGAACCTACTTCACCTTGCCAGAAGTTACACGTTCTGGTGATAACAAAACCTGCACAGATGAACTCTTTCCCTATAAGCTTCTTCACAGAACATCCCCCAGCTGCAGCAGCATTTCTGTCTCAGAACCACAGAACTTCTGAGCCCAAAGGCCCTCTGAAGCTCCATGTTCCCACCACTGCTGTTTGCAGGTGCTCTCACAGATGTGCAGGTGCTGCTGTTGCCCACACACAGGCAAGAGAGCTACAAAGCACACTTTGATTTTGAAGTAATTTTATATACCATTACTGTATAAAGAATAAAAGACATTCTAGAACTCAAATATTATCCCTCTGCCTGCAAGTTTTATAGGTGTAAATGCAGGTCCCTGTTCAGATGAGCTTTGTGCTAACAAATCCTTCACGTGTGTTTCTCAACTAAGCCACAAGCACATTCCAATCATCGAGCACGCAAAAACTTGTCTTCACAAACCACTGATACGAAGAATTTTGAGCTTCATAATGAAGCATCCAATTTAATTCTGTTTTATCTGATGTCCACATTAATTAAGAACTAACACAATAAAAAACGAATTGTGCTTGGCTGTCTCATTCACATCGAAATAAACAAGTGACAACATCGTAAGATTAAAAAATAACACTTATGAGACATCAGATTACTTTGCAGACGCTAACAAAATACAAAACAGGAGTGTAATTTACAAAGAGAGCAAAACGTGATGCGTTTCGAGGTAAAAACAGAAACAAGTACTCTTTAAGTTTCGTATTTTTATTTAGAAAATCACGACGAACTCAAAACACCAACTTTAAGGAAATGCCACTACAAAGCGGAAGCTCCCAGTGTAACACACATTTGCAACATAATACGGTGATACACAAGTCCCTGCAGGGAAGGCACGGGCAGACCGAGCTCGGGCTCAGCTCTGACATCCCCTACAGGGACAGAAAGCAAAAGGCAAACCCTCGGGCTTTGCAAAATTCCGCCTGACAGCCGAACCCTCACCGCGCTCCCAGAGGCTGCTCCGCGTTCCCCTCGCCCATCAAACCCCCATCGCTGCGGCAGCTCACGGACACCTGTGGGGATCATGGGCACCGCCCGGGGCAGCGGGCAGGGCCGAGCCTCCCAAAGGCAACCCGAGTGGAATCCTGTGTGGAATCACTGCACAGGCTCCCCATGGCACAGAGACCCTCCCTGTGCCGTGACACGGCGCCACAACCCCTCAGCGCCGTGTGGCCATTCCGGTCCGACACCGCGAGCAGCCCCCGCGCCGCTCGGCCCCCGGAGCCCCCGGCAGCGCTCCCCGCGCTCCCTCAGGCGCAGCCCCCGCGGCCGCGGCCCCCCCCGGGGCCTCCCTCAGCGCTCGGGGCCTGCCCGCCCGGCCCCGCGCCGCACTCCCGCAGGGACCCGCCCCCCGAGCTCACCTCCAGAGCTCCCCGCAGAGGACTCACCTCGACGAGCTCGCAGCGGCCCGGCGCGAAGCGAATCCGGAGCTCCTTCTCCCGGCCGACCATGGCCGGGCCTGGTGCCGCTCCCGCTCCGCGCCCGGCGCTGCGCGACGGACCGACCGACAGGGGGCGCCCGAGCCCGGCCGCGCCGCGCGCGACGCACGCGCCCCCCGCCGCCGCGCGCTCATTGGCTGAGGGGGCGGGGCCGACGCGGAGGGGGCGGGGCTTTGTAGTCCCGGAGAGACAACCCCGATCCCACGTGGAGCGGCGGGGAAGCGACTGTTCCCAACACTGAGAAAAAGCGCTTTTTTTATTAATTTAAAATACGCGGTCCACGGCACGCGCTTTAGCAGGGACACAGCGGCAATCCCGTCCCCTCTCCACAAAACCTAAAAGCATACTGGGTTTTAGGAAAGCAGCCCCCATGCCCATTACTGGTGTTGATTTTCTCGGGGTGGAGAAGGAAGCGGGAGGGAGCCGGAGTGCTCAGCCGCAGGCTGGCTCCTGTTTGCACCGTGTTTATGGTGCTTCGAACAGTAATTAAAGTTACTGCAGTAATCACCTGTCTGACCTTTAGCATTACCAAGTTCACCTATTGAAACCGTGATCTTTCCATTGTGAGGAACTTTATAATTGGACCGAAATATCATATTTGGCTGCTAGAACATTCCTCTTAATATGGCTCAGTCACAATTACTAGAAGTTACTTCATTTCTCCTTTTAGAAGGGTGGAAAATAATAAGCATTTTCAATTTGCCTTTATCCAGAGTTTGATCTAAAGCCAACTGGTAAAATCCCACAGAGAAAGGGAAGCTGCCTTTGAGAAAGCAATCACTGCTTCTGGTACACATCCTATATATATAATTTTATGCTTACAACATGACAGATTTGGTTTTCTCTGATGCAAGTTTTGCAAAGTAACAGGAACTTGTATACAAAGTGTTGCTGTGCCATTTCTGACCCACAAAGGCAGAGACCACGCCTGGCATTTTTTTAAAAAACAGGACTAAAGTTAAGTAGATGTGTAAGAATTAGTGGCCAAGACTCACTTTAGCTACGTTCACACTTATATCTGCCACTGATGAATTTATTTCAACTTGACTTGATTAGAACAGTATTTAATTGGTAGTAGTCAAGGAGGGAAACCAGCTGATACTGTAGGAACTAACACACAGTTGAAGAGAAATCAGAAAAATCTATCAGAATTTAATAGAATCATGCTAAAATTTAATAGAATTATATTATAAATGGCCTTTACTTATGACAAACAACTAATATTCACAGGACAAAAAAGTGATAGAGATATATATAAACTACTTTAGGCAGTTTCTGCCTTCTTATAATGCAGGTGCCCTTTTTTCCTTGTAACAAGCTACTGACATTTATTTCTCTTTCATTAAACTTAGAATTCTGTTTTAAAACAACACTAATTCATAACTTCAAATCCAGAAGGGAAAATCTACAAAGAAATACCAAACTGTTCAGCAGCTCTGAGGTAACAACTCCCAGCACATCTAATGCCACACCACTTCCTCCCAACACAGACTGGAAGAGCCTCCTGTGCATCTTAACATAAACCGTGACACAGAAATGAAAATTTTGCCTTCCAGGCTTCGAGCAAAAGAAAAATAGACAAAGCATGACCACGGAAGCTTCAAGCTAGAACCAAAAATCAACCTGTAAAATATCTTCACTTTTTTGTAGCCAGTATAAATTACAAAAACTATGTATAATTTGTTATCTTCATTACATAATATAATCTATTTTTTCCTCAAATATTTACCTGGATTCAGTAGCGTTCTACCTATACTTCCAATTTATTTACTGTCATTACATTCACTTTGTGAAACACTAGTTTCATGGAACAGTTAAACAAAAATGATATTGTCATCTGTATCAGAGTCATTCAAGCACAATGCATCCCTGGGTGACTCAATGGACCATTCATTAAATTAACATTTCAGACTGTAATTCACAGAGACTGAACAATAATTAAGTCTCTCTCTCCCCTCCTGTTTCTGTTTCCTTAGATTCTGTAATCAAAGTGTGGCAGCATCATATTAATGCAAATATCCAGAGTCTTACCTGCTCCATTCCCACCAGCATTTCAGGCATTGCCTCAAATTCCAGAGGGAAATCACCAGCCTAGGAAATTATTGCAGTTCACCTGTGCTCTTGCCCTTTTGTGTGCTGTGCCTGCACAGAGCACATGCACTGGAAGCAGCAATGGCTCTGCTGACCTTTGAAACCCAAACACTAATCCAAGCCCTACATCACGTGTGGCTCAGAATCCTGTTAAGCTTTTGGTCTGGTCCCAGTGGTACCATTTAAGCAGCTCAGTGTGAGCCTAAACTTTTACTTCATAAGAGGCAGCAGGAGCAGGCACAGCCATTGTGTGTATAAAATTCAGTCAAAGCACTGGCACTGAGTCTTACACAGTTTTCTTTTTATAGGAAACAGGAGGAGGGCTCTAATTAGGTCAGGCAGGTTGAGGATTCTAACAGCTCTTCATTTTACATTTCAACCAAGCACAGCCCAGCTCTTGCTACAAAACAGCATGATGAATCAGAGAAATAACTTCTTGTTAAATTATGGATTTTGCAATTAAAATGAAAAAAGTTCCACAACATGAAAGTAATGGATTCGTGCAGTGAATACTTAAGTCAGTTGAGCCACCAATGTCAAGGTTTCAGTTTTTAAGACTTTGAGATGTGCACAAAACTGGCAAAACCTCCTCCATTGAAGTTGACATAAAGCACTCAATTTCCCCTTTATTTCCACACCTTTGCTTCTCTCTCCAGTCTGTTCTACATGATTTATCAGTATTTTAAAACTCAAGGATCACCTCTGCTGTAAGGGGGCAGAATTATTTGTTAGTTTCCTTGTTCTTCTGCCACTGTAAACAGCTCACGGCAGCTCTATCAAGTATGTAGCAACCATAAAAGTCCAGTCCTGTGGCATCTGCCATATTTGGCTTCACTTGGAATATCATACCCTCTGTCAAACTCTTGCTAACTTGATGCAGAACATGTCAAACACCAAAGATGAGGTTCAATTAAAAGAAAAAGTACTTTAACTCAGTCTGCCATTTCCATGTTTTGAGTTTTGTGGAACCTTCTATGAACATTCACTTGAGCCCTAATCTCTCTTCCAATAAAAGGTTCATTGACATTTGCTTCACATTAAACTAAGGACATCTTTCAATTTTTTGGAATGAAGGCTTTTCAGATTTTGACATCCCAATTTGTGAACAATGATTTTGCCTTAAAAATCCCCACATGAGTAGAACAGCACAGAAGTTCTGCTACTGGCACTCAAAGATTAATGTGACCTTGTGAGAAAAACTCCAGTAAAAGAGCTGTGGAGTGTTACTCCTTCCATTTCAGTTCTTGACAGATTTCCCACCCCTTGTCCATTCCCCTACTGATCACTAGGCCCAGTTTGGTTTTATCAGTTGCTCATTTCACATCCCTTGACCAGTGGATATTCATACAGGCTGTGAAATATCAGGATTTCTGGTGAGATCATGTTCCCATCAAATGAGTCACACTAACGCATGTTTCCTCTACAATTTTTTGACCCCATTTACATCTTTCAGACAAGAAAACTTTCAGCTTTTTCCTCCACAGGGAGAGAACTCCAGTATTAAATCCTGTCAGCAACTTCCTTATTAAAGTGTCTCTCAACACTTCAGTCAAACTGCTAAATTGATTACCAAGTCTTCTCTTAATTCAAACACCTGAAGCTAATCCTTATCCTCAGTCTTCAGCATATCAAGTAATCCAGCAAATACATAAAGATGACATCAACAAACAACATTAGCAATTTCTTTCCTTGGTCTTAATGTGCATTTTTTTTGTATATACCTTCCTAGGAATTATCAAGTCTCTAAACTCATGTCAGAATAAATGGCAACATACTCTGCATGCTAAGTTTTGGGTACTGTCTCTGCAGCTTCTCTGTGCAGGGTATATGCAGACACAATAACAAGAACACTGAGTTCCACCTTTCAGTTAAGTTCAGTATTTACTTCTGTATTCAGAGAAACTCAGAGGAAATGAGAAGATAAGAGAATTGCAGGTTGTATGTATTGTACAGTTCAACTAAATAATTTCCCTAAGACCAGAGAACATGTAGTTTTTGAGGCAACACTGACATTGGGCTGTGTTATGAAGACAAGACTAGAACAAAGAACATCAGGTGAGTCACTGCTTTGGCTTTTATCCCTGGCTTGTGAAGAAGTAGACACATTCTTTATTTCAAAAATTTTATTGTGCTACAACATGTTTAATTTTAGATGCAGTTAAACAGATGCTTTCCCCCTTGCCAAAATTCAAGTCTGTACAGTACCTGCATGTACAGTGGGTACCCTTCCACCCAAATGAGACAAGTTCTGTTGTTATTCCCTGTCACTAACACTGATCAATTCCAACAGTTGCCCACAAAGACTTTCTGGCAGTTTAGGAGTCCAGTGAGCACAGCATTCCTAACAGACATTGCATACTGTGGGTAAGAATAGTGTCTTAAGAGCATACATTTAGGGAAATGCAATCAATTTGACTTTGACCTGAAATCTTCTTCTGAAGATTTCAACAGCTGCAGTACCTCCCCCAGGATTTAAATTAGCTTGTCCTGAATACAGATCCCATGGAGAATATCAAAAGTAAGTGTACAGTCCCATTTCCTGCATTGGTTCTATACTATGTAGGCCACAGAGGGAAAAAGGGTCTCTTGGCAGTATTGCTGCATTTGGTACTGAAGCAACCATAGACAACAAAAATAATTTAACATAAAATTGTATACATGACATAGATGCAAAAAACCCACAAAAGCTTTCATGAAATTGGATTTGATTTGCAATCTTATTTGCCAGTGCTTATTCACCTTTTCCCAACTTAAGCTGCTTTGTCCAAAACAAACTAAGCAGATTCAGCATATCAAAGAAGTGAACAAGGAACACTTTGGAGTTAGCAAGTGCAATGATGTTAACAGGAGTCAGGAACCTGTGGCTTCTCAACAAAAGTACAGCCAAGCATAGTTTTTATAAAAATGTATAATTTTAGATCATTTCTCCAATGCTCCTATTAATTTATATTATATACAGCATCCAAGTTCACCTTGAAGCAGTCTGTTGCAGTCTTCTGTAGCATACAAATGTATTGGTACTTTATTTTTTTCTTAATACCAAGAAAGCATTAAATTTTGTTTTTATTACCTGCAATGGAAAAATGTTACTAAGTTTGTGGTTTTCACTATTGCTCCCACCACATCAAGTAGTTACTTGTCTGCTGGGGGGTAGAAGGCACTACATTCCATCTAACACTGAAACCAGGACTTCAGACCCCAGAACAGATTCTCTAATGAAGGTCTGGTTCCCACACACTCTCCCACCTTGCTTGCCTTAGTGCACCCCAAGGCTCTCTCCATCTTTTCCTCCACTCCACATTTATCTCCAGGCCTTTTGCAGCTTTCCTTGACACCTACAGTACTCTAAGGTCCTGACAAGTAGCAGCTAAAGAACCAAGGCACAGAACTCTGCCTGAGTCACTTGTAACCCACCCCCATACAGGGGACACTGCCTGTCCCCTCATCAGCTGTACCATGTGAGCTGGGTGACAGGAGGAAAATGACTCTGCTGTCTGACCCAGCACAGCACAGCTCAGGTCAGGAAGGACCTGGCCTGGAAAGCACAACAGCAAACTGCACTCTGGGAGTGCCCCATGATGCAGCCTCCAACATCTGCTGTGAAATACGGGAGATGCCATTCTCCTTCCTTCCCTAAATGTAGCAGACTATGCAAAGCTCTCATACCTTCTTTGGATCAGTTTAAGTACAAAGACTTGGCTACATTAATACCTAAACCTACCTTCTTTAAGAGGGGTTTTTGGAGGAATATTCTCCTTGCTATCACAATGGAAAGCTTTGGAAGGATCCAAACGCTTGATGCCCTGGACTGCACACAGCTGCTCCTGGAGGTTTCTGCTGGTTTGCTTTTCCTTGGATAGCAGCGCACGCAGTTTGGAGACATCCTACAGAAAACATCATACTTTGAAGTTAGATTAAGAACAGGAAAAGAGCCTGCTTCATTATTTACTTAAAGAGCCATTTTGCCTAAAGATAAACATACACACAATTACTGGTGCCATTAAAACCCCAACCCAAACACAGAGGTGCAGAGAAACCAGCAGCACTCTATAGTTGCTGTACAACACCACTAAGCGCTACATTAGTCTGAAACTTTCAGCTGCTGCTTTCAGCAGCTAGTTTACTAAGTTTAGAACCTCCAAAGGAGGTAAGAAAAGCCAACTAAACTCAGAATAGGAGTAGTTATTTGCACTGCTGATGCCACTGTATATCATACACTCAGACAAAAATAAAACAGGTTCTCTTGGCGTTTCTAGAGGCTGGTGGTTTGTTCTAATCTGGTTCATGCAGGGAATTTAAGAACCATAGAAAGTAAGGAGCTTGCAGGATTAGTCCATAAATGTTTAGAGCAATAAAAGGCATCAAGCACATTAATAACTTGCAGCTTTGTAATTTTTCATTTTACAAACCTGCTTCAGGTGGTTATTCTCTTCCTTCAACTTCATAACATGCTTGATTTTTTGCTTCTGGTTCTGGTGGCCAAGTAGTTTAGCATAGGCATCACTTAGTTTATTCAGTTCTTCCTGGGCAGCACCGTGCTCCTGTAGGAGTGCATTCTTCTCTGCTTCAAATGCATCTAGTTGTTGCTGAAATACAAATTGAATCTTTTAGAAATCATTTAACTAAACACAGCTTTTTACTGAACTGAGATCTACACAGGAAGATTGGTTTGGGAAGGGGACTAGCTGGCTCAATGCAGAATAACTTAGGAAACCACTGCAGGATAAATGCCTTGCAATGAGAAGTAGCATGTTTACTTCTCAAAAGTAGAACTTGAGCCAACTGCAAAAGTCTTCAGTCAACAGATACTAACACACACCTACTTCCCAACATACCTGAAAAGGCTTAGTTTTGTTATATAAATCTTCATACAGATTACGCCAGGTCTTTATCTCTTTCTTTAAGCTTGAGGTCACATCTTCATTTATGGATTTCCTAAAAAGCAAGAAGTGAAGTTTCATTATGTTCATTGTTAACTCACATCACTTCTTCCCAATATAATGTGGATGTGCCATAATATGCAAGTTTAGTTTGAGAAAGTTACCTTGACCTTTCTGCTTCAAGTTCCCTTTTCAGTTCTTCAGTTTGCTCTTCCAGTTTTTTCTGAAGCTTAGTCATTTGTGCAAGGCAAGACTCTTTTGTTCTCTCTGTTTCTGCTTCTTTTAGTGCAAGCTTGGTCTGGACTTCTAAAAGCATCCTGAGGAAGATATCATTCCTTAATAAGCCCTTAAATTTATTCTTTTTTTTTTTTTACACAACTCTAAATTTGAAAACACAAGTAACCATGACTGAAAAGCTGCCAGTAGAATTGAAATACAGGTTTGCACAAACAGTGCCACAGAGAGAACAACACTACAGAAAGCAATCAAGTTTAATATGTACAATAATTAACTTATATGAGGAAGCAAGCACTGTTTCTGAAGCAAGGAAAGATAATGGCTGTTCAATGCCAGCAGCTTTTAGCAGAAATAGTTTATTAGGCTTTACATGCAGAGCTTTGCTCAAGCAGAAACCAATCAAACTGTTCAGAGTGGATGCACCTGAAGATTTCAAAAACCCTACACCTAAAAGCACTGCCTCCGCTCTTCAGCCTCAGCTGTTTGTCCCATCAACCAGGCAGGGACCAAGAACCCCTTCCCTGCCACACTCAACCAGCAAATCAAACAGAAAACAACTCTTCAGTTTTTCTTTTACCAGCTCTCATGGAAACTGGAGGCAATAATAAGCAGGTGGGAAGGAAAGGGAGGGCAACATCTAAACCAGCAGCTAAAACAGAGAACATGGACCACTAAACTGCTGTTAGATAGTCAGAGGAAGCATGTCCTCAGCTAGTGGCCTAACACAACTTCCTGGGTGTTAGTTCTGGTAACTGTGGTGCCTCATATTAGGCAGAGAGGACCTGGGTGTACATCACCAGTGTGGTGATTCATGGATGGTTAATTGGACTCTGCTTGTGTGCAGAATTTGAGGTGACATGTCATTCAGAGTAGAGGGGCAAAGAGTGAGCTCTGCATTAAGTATTTGTCTCCCCTGTGGATCTTATCTGTGGAGCAGTCACTGTAACTGATATTTCTGAAAGGGGCAATATTCCAGCATATTTCATTCAAGTATTTTCCTTTTCCTCTATGTTCTACATGTAGGCAAAACTCAAAACAACTGATTCAACCTTTTGCACTGGGAAAAGCAAGAATCTCCAGCTTACAGCAAATGCTGATGTTACCTGGTAGAGCACCACATTAAGTTCTAGTTAGAAAGGCAAGCCTTAGTTTGCATTATTTAGCTTAAGGAAGACTGACTGTAGTACCTTGCACATTCTTCTTTCGCTTTGTTTTTAGTGTATTCTGCTTCCTGAAGCAATTGTTGATTCTCTTGGCCTACTTTTTTAAGGTTGGCAACAGCTTCTTGCAGAGACGTGTTCTCCAGTTTGAGACAGCATATTTCTTCAGCTGTTGTCTTCTTGTAGCTGATATTACAAGGCAAATAGGAAAAATCTGGTTATTTCAGGCAAAATACAAATTGACACATTCAGGCCATACAAGAACAACACAAGCTCATGCTGACAAGTACTAAAGATTTTATAACCTGAAGATATGGCAGTGTTCTGGCACTGATAAATCCAAAGGTAAAAAGCAAGCCACAACACAATTCCATAAAGCCATAAGCACTAACACTATAACAAATTTTGTGATATAGATATTTTCATTTTTTTGTAGACATTTTAAAATACAAAAACCCTGCTGTATCTGAAGCTTATTTTAAACACCAAAACACCTACTGTCTGCAGTTTGCATTGGCAAATATCCCACTGGATCCCTCATGGGTGCCATGCATACCTAGGAATAACAGTACCACTTTTTACATACTTCCATAATCTGAATATTTTGAGATCAAATATTTGCAAGAAACATAGGAAACTAGTCTTTAATTCAGTGCAAGTTTTGAGCCTAAACAAGAAGTCTTTTTGCAAGATATTTCAGTGCAAAGAGAACACCATCACTGGTTACAACTCTCATTCTGATTCAAGAGCACTTAACCTAACTGGTTACATTTTGGAAAAGGAAACATCCAGTTTCCCTGAACTACATACTCAGTATGTCTTTACACTTGCCTAGTACTCAAGGAATGAGTTCTTAATGCCATCAAATACTCCATCAAAATTCTCTGCTCTAATGCCACACTCATATACAGTGTGAAGTACCAAGGCCTGTGAATGGACAGTGTATTTCATTGTCATCTTAGAGATAATCCCTGTCCTGTATCTTAATGAAACTTAAATACCTTTCAAAGTCAGCAACAGTCTCTCCAAGTTTCTCCAGTGCATTCCTATGCTGCTCTTGGATTTGCAATACAGCACTCCTATGAATTTCATTGATTTGCTCCAACTCAGCATTCTTCCTGAAACAAAAATTCAGCGTTCCACACTGGAGAGAAGTGTCTGAACACATTACCAAATGCTCTTATCAGTTACAGAAGGCTTGCAGTGACAAACCAGTAACACCTCATGTACTAAAGCAAAATCTCCACAGCAGATATAACTAAGCTTTTCCCCCTCTTCATATTTTCCAAGACAGTTATAGGATACACTAAAAATCTAATAGTTAATTTCTAATACATGGAAGGAAGCAACAACTGGCTTGAAAATCTTTTCTAGTCATTGCCCTCTCCAAGGCAGGGTAGAAACACCCAATACAACAAGCATTTAGTTTACCCTGCACAGCAAGGACATAGCACTACAATACTAGCCTTTCAAGCAAATCTCAACAAGCTAACAGTTTTAAATTAAAACAGTGTCAAACTGATTCAAGTTGTTATTCATAGTGATGAGATCTAATCACTATCAATAATCAACAACCAGCAAGAAATAACTCTAGACCTGCCCAGGTCTCTAAAACCTGAACTGGGCTCAGCAGCTTTGTTTATACTACTGATTTAACATTTTTCCTTTCAAAGTTTCAGAATCAGAAATTTTTTCACAAACCCTTTCAACTTTTCTTCCATCTGTGCAAGTTCAAGACCTTGAGATTTGTTTTCTTGTTCCAATTGCTTCACCAACTTCTCAGCTTTCTTCTCCTTTGCATGTAATTTATTCAGCTCATTCATGGTATCATTCAGCACTTCTTCAAGAAGTCGTCTCTCCTTTGTTACCTCATCCTGCAACTCCAGTAACCTCTGCTGTGTTGATGCAGATGACTCCTGCGTGCCAGAATACCACAGATTTCAAAACTTATAGTACTTTTCTAGATAGTAAAGGCTGATTTGCTGTGTTTTAACTTCAGAGCACAAGAATAAGGTCAAATCTACAGTAAGAACCAAAATACCCATCATACCAGCACTGATTCTTAGAGCTATTGGACCACACAGCTTCTGCTGGCCAGCCCCCACTTGTACATTCCACTGATGAGACCATTATTAATACAACATCTCATGCATAACATAAACCAGAACCTTTAGTGCCAGCCCTTGGGATTAGAGTTTTTCTTTAGACTAATTTATAATCTGTATTTACCTTCTCTTGCTGCAGCTGAGAGACAACCTCCTCATGTTTCTGAAGCAGTTTTTGGTGTTGTTCTTCCTCCAAAACAATTTTTTTTTTCAGGTCTTCTATTTCAGCATTCATACTCAGGAATTTTCCTCTGGTCTCAGACAACTCTTTCTCTGCATAGAGAAATTGTCAATATAACACAAATTGCCTTCTCCATTTTCAAAGAACTACAGTATCTATTTTAATAGTACTTCCATTACAGCTTTAAAGTTAGTTTGGCAAGGGAAAAACAAACAAAAACACCCCATGCAAAACAAACCCACATCTTAAACCCATGTGGAAACTCCTCAAAATCTGCTTAAAGTACATCACTTGAAAATAATTTTAACAGCAGGAATGTTTGGATCAAGCAACTAGCCTTCATCAGAACAGCAGTATGGCTGGGGAAAAACTAGATGATTTCCCCAAAGCTTCTTCCACATAACACTAGCATACAGAAGCCAACTGCTTCAGAGAACTGAGCATCTGTCTCACACTGCAGAGTTGGTGGTGTTAGGAGAAGGGGTAAGGAGGTGAAGGATCCTTGACACATTGCCAATACCTCAATGAATTCGTGCACAACCTGCTAACAGTGAAGAGAAAGGAACAAGAACTTCTTAGTGGTCGCCTTTCAGATTACAGCCACTCCTACTATGCAAACTGTTTTCATTCTATACTGTCTACTTGAGTAAACCTCCATGGAAACACCAAATCAGACTTAACAGATGTCAGACGTGAAGTAATTTCCCCATTGTTAAAAACATGTCCAGCTGTTTTCAACTGGAGCTCAGAGACTCGACTTTTAACTTGGAACAAACCAGTCTAAACCGACATTTTAGAAAAAAATTATTTGAGATGATTTAAGATATGTCAGTCATCCTACATATGGAAGAGCATACAAGTACTAAAAATTACCTTTTTCTTGTTGAAGCAATTGACACTTTTCATTAAGTTCTTTCATCAGTTTACATGATTCCTCTTTTGTTTTGAGGGTATCCCTCAGGATCTCGATATCTTGGTCTTTCTTAATCAGTGTCTCCTCCATCTGAGCAATATCTACTTTATATTTGTCAGCTGTTTCTACAAAACTACTGTAGGAGAAAATTCAGGCACTTGTTACTACTAAATTTTATTTGTAAGCTTACACTTCAACCCAAAGGAAAAATGCTTAGGAGTGTTGGTTTCCAATAGAAAAACTGCTTTTACCTACTTTTCCAAACAAGTTTTTGCACTGTAAGACTGGTTTACATGGACATAAAACTCTTCCACAGTATTGCTCAGCCCAGAAAAGAACAGAGGCATTTAGAAAGATAATTAAAATAATATCTTACAATTACTTTCCCTTGTGTGGAAAAATATCTGATTTCTTTTCCCTCCTCTATGATTATTGCCAAGGTTCTACTTCACCAGTCATAAGTGAGGCTTAGTTTTACCACCTTTTAACTTACCCCATACAACTTGAGAACAATTTGTTGTTACCTGAGCTCTGTGATGTATTCCATAAGCTTTTCAATGTCAGACTTTTCCACAACTTTCTCTCTCTCAGTAGCAGACCTGAAACCAGGAGGTTTTTATGATGGATATATTTAAGCAAATTCAGAGCTACATAGTAACACATACTTTTTATAATCCAGTTTAGCTGACAAACTGGTATTGGCTCTACATGGTGATTCTACCCTCTTTTAATATTTGTTCCATATGGTCTCCTCATTTGCAGTAAAGATGCTGAGCCATATTCTGCCACAAGCAATATGCCACAAACATCATAATCCATAAACATAATGCAGCTGTTGTAGCAAATTATCACATCCTCCCTTTGTGACCTGCACTACCTGCATTATCAGCTTTGTGTATTTTAACATTCCAGTTGTGCTGCAGTGCCAATCATGCAAAACTGACATAAAACATAAGTTCATCCTTCATAGATCACCATCCTCAGCAAAAACCTACACATCAGTGCACTGTTCCTGTGCTGCAAGTGACATTATTTGGGCAGAATAGGAAGTGTTGATTTAGATCTCAGTCTCTACCCACACAGAGCTGCTGAAGCCAAGCCACTCTGCAGTTGCCTTTGTTCAGAGAATGTCTAGGACAAAGCAACTGTGAAGGCACCACAATGGCTCTTCAGTGCCACTCTCTGGAGAACATGCACATGTCCAGGGAATCTATGTGAAATGCTGGGCTGCTGAATTAGGATTTCAGCTCCTGCTCGAAAGCTTTTTCATTCTGGCTTATTCCTAACTTAGTAGTCTAAAGAGCCAGAAGCATCCAATCTACATGAATGTCTTGCTCCAAGATGAACAACAATTCTTAAGACTTCTGTCTTCCCTCCCCATCCCATACCCAAGAAAATCCCACCCATACCACACTGGAAGACAAAGGGTTGAGATGATACAGTCTGTCTTTTGGAAATACACTAAAGGAACAATGTTTTGTATGGTCATTTTATAAGAACACAGCAGTTCTTAGAAGTTCATTCCACCACATTTTTTCCACGTTACCAACACTGATAATGTCTGTTCCTTCTCAGCAGGGACACAGCCTCTATTTTGCTTACTCTGAGGGATAAGCTGTAAGCACAGTTAGATGGTATCTTGTCAACCAAGTCAATTCCCTTCTACTACTTACAGTTTTTCTTCCAACTGTGCTACTTTTCCTTTTGAATGCTCTAGATTCCTTTGCACTTCCTGCAGCTTCATTTCCATGTTTTCCTGCTTTGCAAGTGCAGTCTTAAAAAAAAAGACACATATTAACATTAAAGTGAGATTTAGTAAAAAACACCAAATCCATTGGGTAAGAGACGGTGGTAAATTGAAACCAATTCCTCACTACAGTTTAATGATAGCACCTGATATTATGCTAAATGTGATTCCAAGTATCCCTCTGTAAAGATATCAGCCATTTATTAGAACAACCACTATCACCAGAAAAATACAAACATAGGAGAGCTTCAAAATAAACTTACAATCACAGGTTTTCAAAGAGATTCCTAGTGTGACCAGACTGGTATTAATAATAGCATAAATAATAATACCAGAGGTATTTCTATGCTTCTTTACTTGAACTCAGATTTACTCTGCAGATCAGCAAAATCAAGAACATTAATCAGTTGACCCTTCCCTATTTTCACCCTACAGAAAGTAGACAAAGTTACCAATTTGAGGCCAGAAAGAATACATGATCTGAAGTTCTGTGCTAAGCCCTTCATTCTTTGTTCCTGAACAGCTCAGAATTGCTGTCCTGTGCAGCACAAATGGTCCTACCTTTTCCTTAGCATCCCTCATGTTTCTGAGTTTCATTAACTCCATGCACAGGCTGCTCATTTTCTTTCGCACACCATCTTCAGACAGCTTGTTAGAGAAGAACATAAAATTACTAAGCATAACTCCTCCACATGAATTGCTCTTCACAAAATCCTTTCAAAGTGTTCCCCTCCCACTCTGTGTTTAGAGAGAAGTGGACAAGATCCCAAACCAGACATGCTCCATCCCTGTGCCAATGAAGGGGGCACAGGGAATGTCAAAACAGATGCTGATTAGCAGCTAAAGCTTCCTCCTACACAGGGAGCTCGATAACAGCAAGGACAAAGCAAATATGCAGTTATTTGTCTGAATACCTTTGACTTCAGTAGTTCATTGCTTCTTTTTAGTTCCAGAAGCTGTTTTTTTAGGCATGCAACAGTTGCTGAAAGAGATGTTTTCTCCTGAACTGCAGCACTCAGCTTTGCTTCAGTCTTCACAAAATCCTCATCCAGAACCTGAAGTCTTTTATCCTGCTCCCCACGCTCTCTCACTAATGCCCGAATCTAAAACAAGAGTTATTTTCTTTAGTTCCTACTATCATTTCTCTTAACAATGTCATTAGTTTAGTCTCTCCAAGAAAACCACAGGCAAAAGTATCCAAACGGTATTAACTTGCATATCTATCTTCAACTCTGTCATGCACAGGAAAGAGATTAAATAGAGAATTGTAGTGATACTACTCATATACTCTCATGCAAAAGAGGCCAATTCTACCAGCTTGTATTTTTTATTTGGGTTAGTGGCAGATATGACAGGAATGCACCCCATAACACATTCATACCTCCTTCTCCAGTGCCTTCTGTTTCTTTTTCTCCCTCATAAGCGCAAGATCTTTTTTAGTCTTCACAGTCCCATTACCTGGCTTTGGAAACCACTTGTGTTAGAAATAGTTAAATTGACCTCTAGCTGCCCACCAGCTGAACAACACAGTTAAATATAAGACCGGGTGCCTTCATACAGACTATAAAGATACACACACAAAATAAAAAGCAAACCTTTCTCTCCCCTAGACAGCACAGACAAGTATCAGGTTAGGATGAGGTTTACCACTGTACTTTCTCATAAGCATTACTCTGAAGGAACAGCTCACAACAATTGCAACAGGAAGATTAAAGAAGTTGGAGACATTAGCACACCCTGAACTTCATTAAAAAAACATTTTAATCTTTTAACCTCAAGCTTGTTTGCAGAATTTCATCCTGAATCATCAATAGTAGTGCACTAAATTAGTAAGTCAGGGTTATCATTTTTTCAACTTGTTCAGCCATGCATCTTCAAATCCATATCCTTGCTCATGGCATTGAGAACCTGTTCATGCAGTACCATCTCCTCCTTGTTTCTTTCACCACCAGGTTTCTACTCTGCCCTGTCCACCCCATGAAAGCAGGAACAGAAACACAGACTTCTTAAAAAGGAGCGGCCACACCATAATTACATGGTGAGCAAAGGAAAAGAAATCCAAACATTGTAACACCAAAGATAAACCACTCTGTAATCCCAAGTAACCATCACATGATTCCCAAAGATGCTGCAATTTCATTTTTCCTGCTTAGTTACTACAGAATACAGGCACAACAATGTGTTCCATGGTTCTCCTGGGCAGGTTAACAGTAACTGTATGAAGAAGCTACATGGTTTAACCAGTCAGAGGTTTAGCTGGGATTTAACAGTGCTACAGACACCACAAAACAGTCTTACTGTTGATCCAAGGGATGCGAATCTCCTTTTAGTTACAGGGGTGGGTGCACTCTTCTCACTGGTCATCTTTGAGTCACCTGCAGAAAAGAATGGTGAAGGAAGAGGTTGTACAGGGAGGAAAATTTAACCAAACTAGACAAGGTTAATTGACTCTGTGTACTGAAGACACCACCTGGTTATCAGACTACCCACTTCAAGCCCAACACCAGCTGCTTTTTCACTGCAATCAGGCAGTTCAATAATAGTTATCTGGGCCTTCGACAGAGTTTAGAGTGAGATGATCAGATGACAGCCAGATCTGAGAATTCAGCTCCTGCCAAGCTCTCCCCAGCACAATCCAGATCCATGGTGTCCATTTTCAACTGAGGGATACTTTATATACAAAAATCCCCATGAAAACATCACTAAAATTGAGGTTAATGAAGTAAAAAAATAAAGCTGTTTTTAGAGGATGCAGTTGGACATGTTTTTACAGCTGCTGTTCCCTTCAGCTGGAAGGCAGGCAGTGAGTCTGCAGCAGAGACCAACTTCTTAACAGCAGAGCAGCAACAGCATGTAAGCACTGACAATTGTAGCATTCAAAGATATCACACCATTGTGTTTGTTCTGTGCAATTTTCACAACTACTCACTCTTGTGTCTCCCAGCCCCTTGGCATGCTTCAGAGGACAGCAAATTTCTCACTCCACCTGATGGTTTAACACCACAGGATCCTTGCAGGGGGGTACATGCTAGAAATGAGATTTTCAGACACACAAAGAACCACGAAGGTAAACGACAGGGTTTTCAACTTAAACGAGTTGAGGCTAGTAACACATTTAAGTTAAACACAGTTAAAAAGAAAAAAAGAAAAAAATAAACAAACAACTGGAGTCTCAGTTCTCATCCCCCCC
>NW_020897720.1:3768256-3790053 GCF_003984885.1 Neopelma chrysocephalum
ATGGCTAAAGGATCTTAATGCTATTTGGTTAAAAAGCCAGCCTGAAGTGTTAAAAAGCTTCATTTGTTTTTTAAAATCATCATTTCCCAATTTAGAAGATACTACTTACATATTAGTGAATGCCTTTTCCTTCAAATAACTAAGTCACTTAAACTTCTATAACAAAAATAAAGCGTTTCGGGGTTTTTTTTAGAAATTAAATAATTTTAAGGGAAACAGCCAATAGAATCATGATGGCTACAAGCCCTTTATTCGATTATTAGTCTCAAGCCCGGTAAATGCTTATCTACTCGCTTCGACTTTCTGCAAATAAAAGCATCATTTAACACGAAAACAGGCGACGGCAGCAGAGAGGCACCAGGTAAAGCCAAAAACTCATTCAGAAAGTCATACATCACAAAACACCCTCAAGAGCAGCACTTCAGCCGTACGTGTCCCTTGCCGTGCTGTACCACGGAACCAGAGGACACCAAGGACCAGCACCGCTTTAGTTAGCGCGCACATTAGGCACGTTCACTGCTGTATTTATCTAGCAACAGCCAGGATTGGACACGAAGTCGGGATCTTTTCCCTCAGGAGACACCTGCGAGAGCTCCGGGGGTCCTGAAGCGCCGCGCTACAGGCGGCTCCGGCAGCGAGGGACACACTAGGGCTCGGTCCCCGCTCCCCCGGGCAAGGCTGAAGCGCTCGGTCCCCGTTCCCCCGGGCACGGCTGAAGGACCCCGTTCCCCGCCCAAGCCCAGTTCTTGCCCCGTACCAGCACTCCGGGAGCGACCCTTCTCCAGCGGCACGGACGCCATGACTGCAGTGGGATCCATCCCCCTCGGCCCCGGGCTTTCAAAGGGGCCCAACGGCCGCAGCGCGCGCCCTCCGGCCAATCACCGCGCGCCGCTCCGCACGCCTCAGCCAATCGGCTCGAGGGTGGCCGGCTGGGCGCGGCCGCGCGGGGCGCGTGCGCGGGGCGGGGCGGGGGCCGTGCGGCGCTGAGGGGCGGCGGTCGCTGCGATACCGAGCCGCGCTGAGCCTTGCTGCCGCGGCCGAGCTGTGCTGAGCGGTGCCCGCCGGAGCCGCCGTGCCCCATGTCGGCGCCGTTCGAGGAGCGCAGCGGGGTGGTGCCCTGCGGGACGCCGTGGGGCCGCTGGTACCAGACGCTGGAGGAGGTGTTCATCGAGGTGCGCGTCCCGCCGGGCACCCGCGCCAAGGACGTGCGGTGCAGCCTGGGCAGCCGCGACATCGCGCTGGCCGTGGGAGGGCAGGAGCTGCTGCAGGTACCGCCGGGGAGCACCGGGAGGGACGGGACGGGGCGGCGGCAGGGCCGGGGCGGAGGCCGCGGGGCGCTGGGGGGGTCACAGGGTCACAGCATCATCATCGAGTCCAGCCTGTGACCCAACAACACCTTGTGGCACCGGGTGCCACTTCCTTGGACGGTGAGTCCGCCCCGTCCCTGGGCAGCCCGTTCCAATGTCTTATCATCCTTTCTATGAAGAAATTCGTCTTAAAGTCCAACCTAAATCGCCTCTGGTGCAGCTTAAATCTACGTCCTTATGTCCTGCCCCTCGCTGCCTGAGAGGTTTCCACACCTGTGCCCTGTGGCTCCTCTCTGTTCTTCCTTAGAGATCTAGGGTTTGATACATCAAAAGGAATCATATACCTGGTGGAAATTTCAGTGATCTCTTCAATGGCTTGTTGTCAAAAGTAATTACTTCAGTGAAGTCTCTTCCAGCAGAATGAAGATAAAGTGTTACCAGCTGATTTATGAGCTGCAATAACCTATAATACTACAGACAAACTATAGAGAAAGGTGCACATAAAAAACTCACATCTTTAAGCAGAATGTTTCATTTGAGTGGTTTTTTCTTGTTAGAAACAGCGTAATAAACTAGTCAGTTATAAGTTTATTAAAAACAGTTTTGTCCAGCTGCACGAGGTTTTTCCAAACTGTTCCTGTGCTCCAGTAGCTGAAGGGAGCCGACAAGAGAGCTGGAGAGGGACTTTTTACAAGGCCATGTACTGACAGGTCAAGAGGGAATGGCTTCAAACAGAGAGAGGGCTAGACTGGATATTAGGAAGAAGTTCTTCCCTGTGAGGGTGGTGAGGTCCTGGCACAGGTTGCCCAGAGAAGCTGTGGATGCCCCATCCCAGGAAGTGTTCCAGGCCAGGTTGGACAGGGCTTAGAGCAACCTGGGATAGTGGAAGGTGCCCCTGCCCGTGGCAGGGGGTGGAACGAGATGATCTTTAAGGTCCCTTTCAACCCAAACCGTTCTATGATTCTGTAAGAAGAGAATAAATTCACATGGATTTACATTCTGGGTAGGGATGCGGGCAGCATTTCAGTTCTGATTGCTCCAGAAAGCCAAAAAAACCAAACCAGAGGCAGATTTACTTTCACATTGGTAACAAACAGTTCATACTGTACGTACCCTGCACCAGACCTGTGCATTGCCCTTGGCACAAACCCTGACATTTTCATGGCAAGAGTACTAAAAATGGCATTGCCTGCTGAGAAACACAAGCCATTCCATTGAATCCAGATACTGAAACAGTGATGGGTATTAAATGATTAATTTAAAAAAAATTGCTTAACAAACAATAATTCTTTGACAGTCTATATGCAAGTCTATACTTGTAGGGCCAGATCACCCTATTTGTTTTCAGCAGAAAACAAGATTGTAAGTTGTGAGTAAAACTTCATGATTCAATATAACTAGATGCTGATGAGGTTTTCCTGGTTTGTAATATTGTACCTGTCTTTTGCAGGGTAAACTTTTTGACTCTACAGTAACTGATGAAGGAACATGGACATTAGGTAATAACCTGCATCTGAAATGACATAAAGGCAGTAGAACTTCTCAATATGTGCTGCAGAAGAGTTTACACCCCCCTTTTCTAATGGAAAAGATTCTTCCCTGTACAAAGCTTTGTAAAAAGGTCATTATCGCTGGATTGAGGAACTGAGGTACTATAAAAGCCCTAGAGATAAGGGTTAATGGGAAAATACCATATCCTGGAAGGCCATAGTCAGTGAATTACAAACACTTGCATATAGGTGAGAAGTTTTTTGCACACCATCGTTTAAAGGTAAATAATGATGGTACAGTTTTGTGGTCTGTGCCTCTCCATAATTGTTACTTTTCCTGTTTTTTTCTCCTTCTCTTATGCATTATATTTTTGGAACGGGTGACAAAATCTGCAGTCCCAGAGAATCTAAAAGAAATTTAAAAATCCCACTAAGGTAGCTACATATAATTAGCAAAAAAAGCATATCTGATTGTTATATTATAAATACTGTAAAATATTCAGCATGTTTTGGCAGTCATGTTTGTGGACTGTGCCTCTCACTTAATGTTTCCTGTGAAGAATTTTGTTTTCCATTCAATATTTGTTCTAAATATAGATTAATAATTTAGTAACTTAAGCATGAAAACTAGAAGTGTTAACAAACATTGTTAAGCCCATCTTTTTCAGTATGTGAATAATCTTCAAAATACACTTACAATGCTGTATTTATTCACTTAAGTAGAACTAAGCACCCTATGTGCTAACTTTGAAATCTGCTTCCAGTATATTGTCTGTGGGCATGCACACTGTGTCTAAGCAAATTAATTATCCCTTCATGTGTCCCTAAAACTTAGTTCTGACTTTTGTTGGTAATAACTCTGTAAAGCCTGACCTCAAATCATTATTGCCTTAGCAGAGGTGTCTGTATTAATAGATTAAATCTCTTCTCTGTTGTGAACCTCTTCAAGAGGTTAGTTTATGTTTGCAATAGAAGTTCTTATGCACTGTGTTTTAATGCCTTAAAACAACTTCGAGCCAGAAAGGGGAGAGATGACAGTGCAGGCTATCTTTGCTTCAGCCTTTTTGTTTCTTGTTAATGTTTATTTATTTATCAATAACCCAGTTGGCATTGGCATTAAGAATTTAAATTACTTCACACACCCCGTGCTTGTTAATGGTGAATTCACCAAAACAAAAAGACTGGCACACAGGACTGAGTCTAAAGGTTGTTCTCTGTGTTCTCATTCAACAGAAGACAGGCAGCTGATACGAATTGTACTAATGAAGACAAATAGAGATGCTGGAAATTGTTGGACATCTCTGTTAGAAAATGAATATGCTGCTGATCCTTGGGTACAGGACCAGATGCAGAGGAAGCTCACACTGGAACGATTCCAAAGAGAGGCAAGTTAAAGGACCATAAACTCCTTATATTTTGTGTTTGCACACAGAGGTTACAGCCAGGAAAGCTGAGCAAAATGGTTCTGCTGCCCAGTGCCATGGAAACATATGTTTTAGTTCAATATATATAAAATGCTTATAAGGCTTTATCACTGTACTTTCAAAAGGTTGTTTTGCAGTGCCATGGCAAACTGATAAGTTGATTATTATATATCTTTGTTACAGCGGTAGAATATTACCAAAGTGTTTTAGGCGTTGGGTTGGGGGTTTTTTAAGCATTTTTATTACAAATAATCTATTTATTGAACAATTTTTTTCTTTTACCTCCATCAGAACCCTGGATTTGACTTCAGTGGGGCAGAAATTTCTGGGAACTACAGCAAAGGAGGACCAGACTTTTCTAGTCTTGAAAAGTAAACTTTATCTGTGTTCTTTTAGAGGAATTACATGTTACAGTTAAGGACTGGAATCACGGAACTGGTGAAGACTTCAGTGATCTCTTCAATGGCTTGTTGTCAAAAGTAATTACTTAAGTCAAGAGGAGGTCTCTTCCAGCAGAATGAAGATAAAATGTTACCAGCTGATTTATAAGCTGCAATTATCTTATAATACTAAGGGACAAATTATAGAGAAAGGTGTACATAAAAAACTAACATTTTTGAGCAGAATGTTTGGTTTGGGTATTTTTTCTTATTAGAAACACCGTAGTAAGCTAGTGAGTTATAAATCTACCACTTGTCTTTATACATCTTATTCTTGCTTATCTACACCTGAGGAGGAACAGCCCCAGGCACCAGCACAGGCTGGGGCTGATCTGCTGGAGAGCAGCTCTGCAGAGAAGGCCCTGGGGGTTCTGGTGGACAAGCTGTCCCTGAGCCAGCAGTGTGTCCTGGGGGACAAGAAGGGCAAGTGGATCCTGGGGTGCATTGGGAAGAGCATTGCCAGCAGGTCAGGGGGTGATCCTGCCCCTCTGCTCAGCCCTAGTGAGGCACATCTGCAGTGCTGTGTCCAGGTCTGGGCTCCTCAGGACAAGAGAAAGCTCCTGGAGCAGGTCCAGCAGAGGCTGCAGAGATGATGAAGGGACTGGAGCATCTCCCTTATGAGGAAAGGCTGAAGGAGGTGGGGCTGTTCAGCCTCGAGAAGAGACACTGAGAGGGGACCTCATCCATGTCTGTCAGAGGATGGAGCAGGCTCTGCTCGGGGATGCCCAGCAGTGGGACAAGAGGAACAGGCAGGAACTGATGCCCAGGAAGCTCCACCTGAACACGAGGAAGAACTTCTTGCCTGTGCAGTGACTGAGCACTGGAACAGATTGCCCAGAGAGGGTGTGGAGCCTCCCTCACTGGAGACATTCCAGAGCCATCTGGGCACAATGCTGTGCCATGTGCTCTGGGATGACCCTGCTTGAGCAGGGAGGTGGGACCAGATGGCCCCACCCTTGGTCCAGCCTTACCCATTCTGTGATTCACTGTTGAAGAACAGCTGTTATAGTTAATATTTTCTTTTAACTTGTAACAGGAAGGATATTAGGATGGCTACAATAACACCTTCCCTTTGTAGCAGCCCTCTGAGAACTTGTAATGTCATTCTAAAAAGTGATTTAAATCAACTACTGTAAAACCTTATTTGAGGCAAGATACAATGCATTGTGCTGTCAAATATAGCACTAATTATTAATGCTTGCTACCAGGTAAGCAATGTTAGAAAACTGAAAGGCGAGGTGAAAATCTGTATTTAGATAATTTTATGTGTTAATGTAATATAGTCTCCCCATACAAGTATTCAAGATTTTAAAAGTAAGAAAATATAAAGACTTTTCAAAGGAATTGGAAAGAGTCCCTAAGTAGGAAATGCTATCTTGCATCTATTCATTGCCAACATAGAGTGCAAATTGTTGACAGTGTATCTAGAAAGCTGTACATTTTAGTATATAGTTTTAAATTTAATAGCCACATTGTAAACTCAGCTATTATTTCATACAACCTTTTGCACATGCCAATGAGGAATTCTGTACACACCATTAAGGACACAGCCATGAAGCATTTCAACCACTTGGAATGATACGTACTATTAGATAAATAATGGAAGAGCTGAAGCCAAATTTGAACAGTCTAAGCTACTTAAGTCAGTCTTTTCAGTCTCGACACATTCACATCTCAAAGAATTTAGAGTAATTGTGGGCCAAGTTGAAAAAATTGTAATCAATTGTAACAACAAACTGAAAAAACTTCTCCATAGTGTCTTACCTCATGCCTGGAAGTTTTCCTCCAGGTACTGTTTGGGTGTAAGTCACTTTATAGGCTTCCTACTAAGATGTTTTATAACAAGAAAGAAAAAAGCTGCTCAGTTAAGCACATTTCAATGTTTAATTGAAAGGTACATATCTTAATATTGAGACAGGACAATGAGAATTGTATCCTCTCCCAGTAGTCCAAGCACACCTTTGTCCAAATCCCTGGAGTGCTTTGCACAAGCCAGGACAATGCCCAGGGAGCTCTGGCAGGTGCAATACCCAATTACATGGTACATGTGCAGTCACTCCCATGAGCTCGTGAGGCTTGATTAGTCCAGGACAGAGCTTTGGTATGGAGTCTTGTGTGAAAGGTTTAACTGGTTTGAATGGTTTCCCCCTCAGCTGTTCCCATAATGGGGAAGGCTTGGCTGGCTAACACCTAAGCCCACACTCTGATCTCTCCTTCTCCACTACACTGGTCCATATGACAATCAGTTTTCACAGCCTGTTGCTAACGTCCCCCATCCCACAGTGATGCAGAATTCAAGAGGACATAAGCAACATTCCCCCAGCACCTCTAGTCATCTAACATACAATAATACATTCCTATTATTCACTTCCTTTTTAGCACTAGAAGCATGATATGCCTCAAGTACTGATCTGGTCTGCAGAAAAAAAACAGTTGTATTTTACACAGGTTACCATTAGAGATCAGAGTTGAAGCAATCTTCAATGTTTCTCAACCAGATTGCTCCTACACACAGTCCAAGATGGGGAATTAGCCCTGCTCCTACTGTGCCTGTGGCAATGTGCCTGTTCAGCATCAGCATTTACCTTTAGTACAGCAAAACTCTGCAAAACTAATGTCAGATCTAGAGCATGTGAGCCAGTACTTTCTCTTGGCCTTCATTAGGTATCACAGAGTTTTTACACTCTGGGAACTAATTCCTATTTGTAATCTCAGTAAACTACGGCTCTCACAAAACACTGCAGTTACTGATGCTGTGTTAGTGACTGCCTTTTATAAGGAAATGCATTAAACTTTTTCTTTCCTCCTGCTTTAGCTACTCAACACGTTCAGTGGGTATCACAAAGGCTAATTTTTAATGTGTCTATGGTAGAAGGCCAGTGCCCTGCTCAGCAGGGACACGTGGACACATGACACTGCCCAAACAGCACGTCAGGTGGGCTGACAGGAATTTGCTATTGTCAGCAGTAGTGAGTGGGATTAGTCTGCTGTTTGATTAACACACTGCAGCACTGCACATCGTATCTTTCTAGTATCATGTAATCCTCGGAAAGTGAACCCGATTTTTTAAATTAAATATATGATTCGGCACCTGCAGTTACAGTAAACCAAGGTTAGATTACACGAGCTGCTCTACAAACTATAAGGTGTTAAAATTCCTTGTATTGTGGTGTTTCACTGAATAGTGAACAGTCTGCCAAATAAGACTGAAAAGTGACACCACATTCTGTTGTAATCATCATGAAAAGAACATATTTGCTGGGAGGATCTTTAGTCTGAAATGTTACGTGTTCTTTCCATGAGTTGAGTTCTTCGTTAAGATCATGGTTCAGACTTTGTTTCTCAAGTATTCATGTGCCTGTTGACAAGGTCACAGGATGTTTTTTCCTTCATGTTATTGTACTCCTGTAAAAACAAACAAACCAGTCAACTGAAGGGCTTTCAACAAGAGCCAAACAAAACATGAGATCTTAATACAGCAAGACAACAGCAATACAGCAGGAAAGGTGTAGCCTCTGGAATTAAAGTCTGGGTAAGGAAGTAGTTCACAGTTTCTACAGAGTAAAACTGCAGTAACATGAATGACTGAATTACAGATTTTAGACTTTACTGAACAGTAAAATGGTATTAAAACTGTCTTCCTTGTTAAGTGGTTTAAGTGAACAATTACAAGAAACTCATTCTAACAGGCTGATTTTACTTTTTTTTCTTTTTAGAATGGGAGCAAGTCAAGTTTTTTCTCTGCCTTTTTACCAGCTTTACTCCAAATTTTAGTTTGAATGAGGTCCCAATGTCTATAGAACATTTCTGCCCCCAACAGCACACCAGAGGATCAGTTCTCCAGTGTTCATATATTAGGTTGTCACTTCTTTAGGTACAGCAGTGGCTCAAGCATGAACACGAGAACAGACCTGCCTCTAAGACAGGCCTACTGTGTTTATGTTACATATTTTCCATGAGGTAACCTACATGGAATAAGAAACTTTGAGGCAGTTAATAGCTAATTACTTCTACATTATCAGAAGTTGATTTTGCAAGGAGTTACCTTTTATGAGCTGGTCTCTGGAATGGTAGGAAGGTGTGTTATTCTGTAGTAGCTGTGTTTGAGCTGCCGTGCTGTACGTCCAGACACAATCCACTTTAACTTCTGGACATTTGGTTTGGAGCACTTGCTCGAGGAATATTCTGTAAGGCACTTTAAAACCAGTTCCTTCCAGAAGGTCAAATCTCTGTTGTTTATCTAAACAGCAAGACAGAAAAGATTCTGTCATTAATAACTAGTTAAATCCTTATTTCATACATGTACTTCCAGCTTCTTCATCTTTGCATCTTTGGCCAAATATCCCAGGCCAAATGGAAAAAAAACCAACAAAACACCACAACAAAGCCAGAAAAGAAACCAGTATGACAATGCACCTCCCCCTTCCCCACTGTGTAGACCCTTGCAAGCATTTTAATTCTGTCCTCCCCTGAAACTTTGTGTGTACATACCTTGGAATGCAACTGCAGAAATTCCAATGCCTCTGTCAACTCCAGCAGCTTTTGTTCTTCTATCTCTAGTGCCATAATAGACAGTGCCAAGACAGAAGGCTGGAGAGAGAGACAACGTTTTTGAACACTGCTTTGTTAAGTTTCAGTAGTTTCACTGTCTTTGAACTTTCAAGATGTTTACCTTGGCTTTAGAAAACATGATTCTGCAGTGACAGGCCTTAAGCTGAGTCTCAAGTCTCTCAAAATTAAGGTACTTTCTCCTAGAATAAAAACAGATGAGTGAATGTAGAAAAATGCAACCTTGAGCACGGCAGCATCACCCTGGGAACTCACAGAAGCAGCAACAATGTTCAATATCTAAACAAAGACCTCGTCTGTCCCAAAAGTTCTAGGGTTACAGTCAAACAGGTGTTCAGCTTTGGCAGTCCTAGTGCTAAAAATAAATCTTGTGTTACGCTGGGGAGAGTTGCATTGTCAAAACAGGTTTAACAACAGGGAATTTTAGTGCTTACTAGCAAAAGGAATCTTTTTTAAGCCAGATTTTGCAATCTTTGCAATAAGGCAATACTTTAATGCAGCATAAGCAGAGATTCATTATACCATCATCACTGAGCAAGTTTGGTTTTCAGCTTAGAGAGCAATACTCTTTAGATCAATTTATGCAAACAATATTTAATATTAAACCACATATACTCACATTTATGATATTTACCAATAAAGAGAAAAGTTTGTGTGATTTTTAAAGTATAGAAAGGCCAATTACTTGAGCAATTTTCCTGCTTATTTTTCTGTGTAGGCTTCCTGATCATATGCAGTTAAGAGCAAAATTAGTATTAGCTATTTTACCTTTCACAGCTTAAATTCTCGTTAATGAGTGAATGATACAGCTGTAGAAACTGGAAGGCTGTTGTAGCTTTCACTTTCCAACACAGCTTCTCCAATATGATTTTCTCCATTCTCATCATATCAGAAACAGTGAACCTGTACTGGCTTATCCGAATTAAGTCAGTGGCCAAGGGCACATTTCTTTCTTCTTCTGATGCCTTCACAGCCAAGTAGAAGCAGCTGAGTCCAACACAGCCCAAGTGTTTAGGCTGCACCTAAAGAAAAATTAATTGTTGTTACCTTCAGAGAGGAAGGCCTTTGATCAGCCATTACAACATGTAAGTACCAAACTGCAGGCACCAATGTATTGTAGGAAAAATTATGGGAGGAAGGGGGGGCTGTTCTGTTTTTTGGAGATTGAGAACTAAGTCTTTTATCTTACATTCTTTTTATTTAACCAAAGAAGAAGACAGTTACACACTACAAGTTCCACCTCATTCATCTAAAAAGCAAGATTGCAGAACAATATATTTTGATTGAGGTAGAACTAGTTTCTTAATGAGGTTCTATAATAGCCTAATCAAAAGCTTTTAGGACTTAAAGTGTTGTACATATTGGCTGATACAAAAAAAATGGGGGTTTCTAAATCTTTTAAAAAATATATATACACATATATATATGTATATATATATACAGATTTATTTTATTCCACAGACATTGCAGTCCACGTTTTTACTGCTTATTTGGATTCAGAAGTCTTTCAAATCATCATTTTCCCATCCACTCCATCTAGCTTTCTCATTTTTGTTTTAACACACAAGGAAAACAAGCTTTTGTTCTTGTCCAGATTGTACAGTGGTAATCCTGTCTTGTCAGACAATTAAAAACAACCCAGGTCAGCATGTCACTTCTGCACGGGAGAATGGAGTGCTAACTGATGTTCCACCAGACTCTGAGTGTTGAACAGCATCTTGATATACACAGGCAGGTTGAAAAGGCAGTTAAGTAAGAAGTAATTTAAGATGTTCTTGTATCCATGCGACAGGAAAGACAGTCTGTCTTGGTCTAACCCATTAAATGCCCTGCATTTCCCAGCCTATGGGCATCCTAAAGTTGAAACCCTATTCCTTGTCTTCTCCAGAGGAAACAGCTTTCTTAACAATACTAAAATCTGAACAGGGAACACCTGGTGCAATCCAGATCTATGGAAGGAGCTAAACCTTTAGCCATCTAAACCCAGTATGTTCTAACGCAATGACCAGGAGCTAACGACTGAGAGCTTATACTTTAAAAAGCCTTACCTTCATTTTGGACAAGAATCTATCCAAGAAATTCACAGCCAGGGAAAACGTCTCCGTGTGGAAGCCAAAGAACTGAGTTAAGCTGAGCAGGTCTTTCACTTCGAAGTCCCGCAGCCGTGCGGTCATTCGAAGGCCATTGTCGTGAGCAGCCTCGACCAGCCTGAGCCCGGCGGGCTTGGGCTGAGCCCGCAGCTCCTGCTCCAGCAGCGCCGAGAGCTGGAGCAGCAGCTCCTCGGCCTCGGTGCTCACCAGGGTGTCGATCATCTGCAACAACGAAACACCCGCGCGTGTCAAACAGCCGAACGGGGGAAAAGTCACCGAGTTACAGCCGCCTCTAAAGCAAAGGCACACGGCCGGGCACACGCGGGGTCAGCCCCAGCCCCAGTGACTCCCGGGTTATCCCCGGCCGCGGGTGATTCCCGGGATGTGCGGGGGATGTGCGGGGCACGGCGGGGCCGCGCAGGCGCCGCCTCCCGGGACATGCCCGGGCCTGTCCCCTGCTCCTGAACCGCGGGGGTTCCGCCGGCAGACGAGCCCCCTGCCCGCTCCGCCAGCGGGACGGGAGGGGACAACGGGACAAGCCCCGACCCAGCGACCGCACCGCGCGGGACGGGCGCGGGGGAGCCAAACGCGCCGCCGGCGGGACCCGACCCCTCGCCCTTACCGTGTCCGTGCCGCCCCGCTCCCTGCCCCGGCGGGGCGGCCGTGGGCCGGAGCGGTGCCGGGTCGGTGCCGAGTCTGTGTCGGGGTCTGTGCCGGGCTCCGTCCGGTCCCGCGGGCACCGGGGAGCGCAGCGGCTCCGCCCCGCCCGCCCCAGCGGCGCCCTCCGGTGGCGGCGCCGCGCCAGCACCGCCCGCCCGTCCCGGCACCGCCTCCCGCCCGTCCCTCCCGTCCCTCCTGTCCGTCCCGTCCGTCCCGCAGCCGCGATGCAGGATTTAGTCTGTGTTTTTAAGCTCTAAGCCTGATTTTGAGCCTCCAAAACACAGCACTTGGTCTCTCCTTGTGAGCCCAAAAATTGGCCAAGTGAGCCTGGTTCTGAGCCCCCAAAACGCAGCACTGGGGTCTCTGCTTATGAGCCCGGAATCGCAGGACTCGGGCTCAGTTCCGATCCGCCCAAACGCAGCACTGGATCTCTCTGTGGGAGCCCAAAAACCGACCGAGTCTGGTTCTGAGCCCCCAAAATTGCCCTGGAGTCATGGCTGAACCCCAGACGGCATTTGGGCACCAGCAGCCCCCGCAGTGAGATGGGGAAGAGATCAAAGGAAAAAATACAGCTCGTCGGGTGAGATCAGAATAGTTTAATGATGGAAACCAAGAAAAATATAATAATTTAATATTCATGTTAATACATAACACTAACAATAGTAACAATAGCAGGGATAAGAACAATAATGACAAGGAGACAGAGAGAGAAGCCCCAGAACAGCCAAGTGCTGCCCGACCCCGCCCTCCCCACCCACTGCCCAAGCCCCGCCCTCTCCTTTAACATTATAAATCCAAGATTTGATCCAGAGCACCAAAAACTCTCGGTGCATGAAATTTCCATATTCCTGCTATTTTCTCTATGTTCCATCCTGAGGATTCTGGGACTAAGCCATCTATGCTGCCCGTGGCACACCACAGCTCCTTGGAAAATCCAAGGGAAGGGACAGAAGAGGTGGAAAGATGGAAAGTCATGGTCCTGGCTGAGCAGGGCCTGCACCAACAGCATTCCCAACCTTTCCATCCACCACCTTTGGAGCACAGGGAACACCAAGCTTTGGCCTGCAGGGAGATGGGAACTGCAGCCAGAACTCTCCCATCCCCAAGGATGACAGACCTCTCCGAGGTATTTAGTATCAAATACCATGGAAATTCTGAGGAATGAAAAAGTAAAGAATACACTTTAAGTTCTACCACCTTAATTTACAAATATCCTCAGAGTTTGTACTTGGTACCTCAAGTCCTGCATGACCCAGTCTGGAGACTTGGGCTAACGTGGGAACCGACAGGAAGCACAGAATAAAGTTCATTCCTGTGCAGGGGCTCCCTGTGGAGCAGCATTTTTGTTTTTTACTCAGTGGCTTTTCCTGGTCCCCTGAGGCAGAGGATGACACATACATTTGTCTCTCCCTTATTTCTCAGACACTCACAGATTGAGGTCCTGCTTTTTTTGCCCTCCCTCAGGGGCTGCATTTGCCCAGACCCAGAGGGTTGTCCATGGAGATAAAGCAGTGTTGGCTGCTCCAGTGGATTTTCCTCCAATGCAGGCTGATGGGTCTGGAGGCTCTTGGGTTTGGCTGCTCAAACACCAAAGCATTTGACATCGCTGGGCTGAATTAAATGATTTTTTCCTGTCCTGAAAGAGAGGAGAAAAGGACAATGAAGTGCACTGTGGAAGTCAAAGGCTCCTCACTTTCACACTTCTGTTCTGATTACTCACTACAGGGGGTTTCTTGCATTAAAAAAATGAGAGATGAAACCAAATAAAATGAAAAAGTGCCTTTTTTTAATTCCTATTTATTAGCATTTTAGTTCCTATTTATTTCATACATAAAAAGGATGCCCATTTTTATTTATTGTATTCTTTGCCTTATTTTAAAAGAACCATTTTCACTCCAGACCCCACTTGTGAGTTATTCCATCCTTTGCCAAGAATCTACAAGTGTGGAGTTTGCCGTCACAGAGCATTCTGGCTGTTGCCAACTGACAGCAGGAATGAACCATGGAAAGCAGCATCAGAAAATAGAAATTACAAACTTCCAGATGTAAGTCATGCTCTTTATGTTATGCTCCAAAGATATGTATTCCAGTCTTTGTCTCCAGGCACCCAGAGCTAGAAAATAAAACAGCTTTCTACTCCTTGTGAGTTCAGTGAGGAACTGGGAAGGAGAAAATGAAAACACAAGCAAATGGGGAGAGGACAACACAATCACTCTCCTACCAATAAAAACCCCAAACAAACTGAAAACAACAAAAAACCCAAACAAACAAAAAAGCCAAAACCCACCAAGAAGCTTAGTCTCAGATTCCTAAAGAAAATCAAAGGAATCGAAACTGCAATCACTTGATGTGATTGTTTTCATACTCAAGACTAGAGCTACAGTTACAAGGTCACTTGAGCATTAACATGAGTATTTCCCGGTAAGAACATCCAAGTCAGTTTTGTTTCCAGACATAAGGTGGCAGCATAGGATATCTAAAGCCTGCTGGCGCCATCTCTGAAGGAGCCAAACAGCTCAGATCCGGGTATGATACAAGCTGCTCTCCCTAAAGTCGAGAAATGATCAGAAATCTCTCTAAAGCCTGCACAAAAGAACTCTGAGCTTTCTTTCACCTGCTACCATTTGGCTGTGTGTGCCTGAGAGCACAGAAGTTAGGAATCATGGCCAAGACCTTTAATCACAAGTATCTTCAGAACAAAATGCTACTGCTGCACATTTCCTTCAACTTTGTCATGTTTCCAACTCCAGTTCCGTGATTAATTAGGAAGAAACATTCTAGCCAGTGTTCTAAGAACCACTGCTGACATTTTGTTCTAGGAAATTTGTAATAAGATTTCCTCATCGAGTCTGGCCCTTCATTTCCTTCTGTTCCAGTGTTCTTTCAGGTATTCCAACGACAAACAGAGTCAAAACCATTAAAAATGGTACAACTGAACGCATTCACTGCGTAGCTTAATGACACTTCTTTGACTAAGAAGTCAAAGCTTAGACTTTACTAAGGTGGGTTTACAGTACTTTGAGGGTTCCCCAAGGCTGCTGTGACTAGAATTCCTGTAAATGCAGGCAAACCTGGAAGCCCAGTTCCGGTTCATGCACTCAGCTCACAGAATGTCACGTGTTGGAATGCACCAGGAAGTTCAGTGACTTGCTCCGTAGCTGGGCACATTCAAGTCGATAACCTGAGAGCCACACACACCTGTGCAGTCAAATGAGTGCAGCAATTTGGATAAACACATTTTACATATTCATTATGTAACATGATTTCAAGAGCTTCTAAAGCCATCCCCAACTAACTCTATCAGATTGGAGAACAGCCACTGACAGATAAAAAGTAATGCTCAGTCTGCTTAGAAGTTTTAACTGCATCTTAGCAAAGGGCTGAAGGCATTCACTGCCTTTTAACCATCAAATCAAACTTCTGCCTCAAATCAAACTTCCAACTCTGGTGTTCACAAGTCTATTTGTGATCAACAGTTCTATTGCTGGAGGGGAAGGCCACTATCACAGCACTTGGGATAGCAGAAGTCAGGTAATATTCCTCAGGTCAACCTAAAAGAGGACACTGGAGACCAGAACTTTCAAGTATCAACATTTACTGGTAGCATTATTGTGTAACATCATTGGCATTTGGAGATACAAAAAAGTAGTAGGAAAAGCTCACAAAAGAAAAAGATGAGCCTATATGCTTATTAAAAAAAAAGTTCAAGAAGAATACTTTAATGATGCTTTTGAAATATACACATTAGAAATACTCCTTCGTAACCATCCATCATTTTCATTATGACTGTGCCAAACAATGATCACAAATTGAACCCTGCAAAGTGCCAGAGAATATGTATAAGCATCAGACTCAGCTATTTGGAAGAGAGTTTCATTCATCAAGCCAAGACCATAAATCATTAAAGTCTATCAGTCAAGGCTGATTTTTTAAAAACAAAGTCACTCTGATTGTAGCAAAAAAACTTAACTATTATAAAAGTTCTTGTTCTTTAGCTACAGCTCATATTTCATCCTAGAGACTCAGTGCACTTTAAAGCATGTAATCTCTTTTCTAGGTCTAACTAGAACTTGTTAGGGCTACATTAAGATGATGTACACAGGTAAAAACATGAGAGTGTTTAGCTCAAAAATCCCACAGCCAAGCCCTCTTCATAAATACATTAACTACACACATAACTTTGGAGGATTACTGAGTCTACTGGGCCAAAAACAAAAAAAAAACACAGCCACTTATACCAAAAAAGTCAAGAAACACCCTAGCCCTAGTTAAGAGTTTGATTTGGAAAAGTTCAGCCCTAGTTAACAGTTTGGTTTAGAAGGGGTCAAAGACGCTCTTCATGAGCCAGCCTTCACCCACTGCATCCAGCTTCAGTCAAACCTGACAGTGCTGAACCTGTGCTTGGGGGTAGCCCTTCAAGGCCATCTGCGGCAGCTCAGACCACCTTCACTTCCCCCGATGCTAGTTCAGAATCTACAAAGTTATTTTTCCTAGGGTCACCTGAGGTCTTGCTCAGACGCACAAAATCACCCCTGTGGTCTGGACCTGCACCAGCAGGAGCCCTGGAGGAAAAGGGGACCCACGGTCACGTATCTCTTCACTACAAAGTCTCTGCCTGCAGAGAAGTCTCTCTGCTCCTCGTTAAGTCTCGTCTCTTCAGTCAGGGCCAGTGACCTACTTGGTCAGAGCGATTTTCAGTCTCAACAGAAAATACCTGTAACAGCTGCATTTCACCAGTTTTTATAGAGAGCCTCCAGTGGCATTTCCAGAAAACAACAGGACACAACGCAACGGGACACCGCAGGAGACACTGGGCTCTTAAGTATGCCTTAAGTGATTTTTAGCTCCTTATTTCTAAAGGGAAAGGAAACCATTTTTATCTGGTGCATATAAAGCACAAAGCAGCCGCCCGGGCTCGGACTATCCAGGTGAAGAGTCGCTCGTGGAAGGGCCCCGCAGAGGAGAAGCCGGGATGGGGAAGGTCCTGGTGGACACGGTCCCCGGGCTCTGCAGGGGGGTCAGGCGGGCATCCTACCTCTTTCGGAGGCGTGGGGGGGGGAGCGACTCGGCCCCTGCTGCCGGCACCGAACGGCAGGAGCGGGGGGCAGCGGGGCCGTTCCCGGGGCTGGATCGGGGCCGTTCCCGGGGCTGGATCAGCGCCGTTCCCGGTCCGTGCCCGGGGAGGGGGCGGTGTCTCCGCGGGGTCCGCAGCGGCTGCGCAGAGCGGCCCCGGAACGGCCGGGGCAGGAAACGCCTTTTTTGGGCCTCGGAAGTGCCATAAAAGGCCGCTCAGGAAGAGCCAAATATGGTCCGCGCGGTTCCGGCGGCCGCGGCGCTTCCGCCCGCCCGGGGCCGCGTGACGGGGCCCGGGCGCGCCCCCGAGAGCCGTGTGCGCGCGCGCGCGGGGCCCCCGCTCGGGTCGGAGCCGGGCTTGGGATCGCCGACAGCTTTGGATCGCCGACGGCTTTAGATCAGCGACAGCTTTGGATCACCGACAGCTTTAGATCACCGGCAGCCGGGCTTTGACTCGGGCGAGCGCGGTTCCTGCCCGTGAGTGGGGGAAAAAGGTTCTTCCCTCCCTCCCCCCGCGCTGCGCTTCCCGCAGGGAAAGGGCTTCCCCCGGTCGGTGGCAGCACCTGCTGGTTCCCTGGGAACAGCCTCCTTGGAACCGGCTCGTCCTCCCAGCTGGACTAGAAGGGAACTTTTTAAGAATCGGATGTCCTTGTCTTCGGGCCGACGGCCAACGGGAGATCCCGCAGAAAACGCACGGTCGGTGCTTTTCCAGCCTGGGAATCTGCTTGCTTTTTATGGGGTGAAGGCCATGGAAATAGCGTGTATCCTAGCCACTCACAACCCTAAACACCAGTGATCTGTAGAGAGCCCATTCAAAAGGACAGACAGCAGAATCCTGTTCTGTACCTGCACCACTAGTTCTCAGGGATGAAACTCCTCTGACTTCAGTCTGCAGTGGCCACATAACCCCTGGAACGTATTTCAAACCATCCCCTAAGGAAGGGTTTTCTCCTACAAATACTGACACACCTGTAATAAAGTCTGACAGGGCCACACACTTACATGCCCTATGTTGTGTCAAAGGGGAACTCACGACAGCCCTCAGCTGAGCAGGGCCACCTTCTGTCAACCAGCCATTATGACTGAGCTTATTGTATTTCCAGCCTTAAAACTGCTCTATTATCTTCCCACCCAGTAAGACTTCTGACTACCTACAAACACAGCTGAGATTCTAATTTTCTAACTTAACTTTCAGCACTGGAAGAATCAGTTTTCTTCCCAAGATTAGCTCACACGCTTCTGGAGAAGCCAGAAAACAGTAATCAGGGCTACTTCAAAAGAGCAGGTGATGCACCTAATGCAAGGATGCGGGTGCTCCATCCAAGCCTTTGCAAGCGACTGGACATGAGACTGATCTCCTTTCTTTAAGCAGGTATTTTTCCAGGACACAAGCAGCACTTGTGGCTTTGCAGCCACTGAGGGAGTCAGGATTGCTGTGGCACAGTCTTCCTGTGCAGTAACTTAAAGGAAAACGTGGAAGTCTGCACGACTTGATATTTTATTTATTTTTTTCTGAAGGGTATTGTACACCAAATATCCCATTGGCAGGAAAGCGCATTCAATGTGTTTAGAAGCCAAACAGTCACTTTCATTTTAACAAACACAATTATAAAGTAAAAATAAACCACAAAATAATGAACTGCATGTTCATAACATACAAAAATTGCTGCCTACTCAGTAGGTAACTACAACATTCCAACTCCTGAATATATATATAAATTTACATTTTTGTAACAAAAATAGACTTTGAGAGGTGTGGGATTTTTTTTTTTTTGCTTACATTCCATCCCTCAGGCCTTTCTCCTGCTCCTCTCCCCACCCATTCCCTGCTTTCCTTTACATTCTTTGAGTAACATCCCTTTCACTTTAAGGCAAGATGCAAAGCATCCATTCACACAAATGCATGACGTCAGCAAGGCTTCACAAAAAGGCACCAAGACTTTTAACTTTTAAAACAAAACTTCTGCCACATGTGAGTGTCTCATCAGATGATATTTACACAGCATCACTCTAACATGCTCAAATACAGTAAGTGCTGTTCCCAAAGAAGTTTGAAACGCGTTACAGCATTGTCACTGAAATAGAATTAACATTTACAAAATATGGCCCTGCAAACTCCAAATAATACAATATGAATATGCAAAGATTTTCTTTTCCACATCAATAGTACCCTAAAGGAAAGCAAAACCATGGCACATGTACAATTTACATCAGCTAGATACTTAAAAGTCCTTTCTTCCTAATAAAAGACTATTGTTTACGGGGAAAATTATATTGAACTTATATCCACAGTCCATGCAAATTAAGTCATTCAACAGAGGTGGAAAACTTAAGCAGCAGTTGTTTCAGGCAGCTGAAGTTTAAACTAAAGTTAAATAGCCTTGCAACGTATGGTGTTGGGGGAGTAATTGGAGACTCCATGTCTGATAATACCAATGGAAAAGGTGAATTCTCCTGTTCCAGAAGGTCATCTCAGCAGATCTCAATTGTCCTTGGAGAAAAGGCTGAGTTCATGTCTGAAAGTGCTGAGGTCACCTGAGAGCTGAAATTATTGGTGACCCCTGGAGATGAGAAGGAGGTGGCCACTTGGGTCTGAAAAGTGGCAGTGCCAGAGGGATAAGTGGTTGCTATAGAAGGGGAGGGGAATGTGGTGTGTGCAGGGGACGGATAGGAAGACGGAGCAGGAGAGGAATACACTGTGCGCACTGGTGAGGGATAAGTGGTGGTGATGGAGGAAGGGTAGGATGTAGTCACAGAGGATGAATAGGCAGGAATTGGGGAAGCAGTTGAGACTGGAGCTGCCTTTTCCACTTTCTTGTCCTTCTGCCTAAGGTGGATTTTAGTGTGCCTCTTCCTCTCATCACTCCTGGCAAACTTTCTGCCACAAATGTCACAGGCAAATGGCTTCTCCCCTGTGTGTGTGCGGATGTGCGTGGTCAAGTGGTCGCTCCTGCTGAAGTTCCGCATGCAGATGCGGCACTGGAAAGGTTTCTGTCCCGTGTGGATGCGGATGTGCCGCGTCAGCTCATCGGATCGGGAAAACCTCCGGTCACAGGACTCCACGGGGCAGGCGTAGGGTCGCTCGTGAGGAGGGGTCTTGCTGGGACGGTTTGGGTATTTCCTCATCCTGCTGGGCTTGATCAGCTGGGACTGATAGTTAGTGTTGAGGGTCTTCAACTCTTGGGAACCAGTCTGAGTAGCAAATGCCTTAATAGTGGACAGTGGCGTGAGGGAAGGCTGCTGGGCTCTGGTCTCCAGGGCTGGGAAGGGCTTCTGATCGGCCGGAACAAGACTGAGCTCTCCCTGTTGCTGAGGGAACAGGTAATCCGGGATCATTGGCACCTGAAAGTTGGTTTTAGCAGTCGGATAAGCTGGAGGTGGGTACTGGATGGGGGTTCCAGAGGGGTTGGGGAAGGACTGGGTCTGCGATTCAGGGAAAATGTCAGAGCTGGAATTGGGAAACGTTGGTGCAGCTGAATAGATTGGACTGTTCTCGCTGGCTTGGACTGAGCAGCTCAGTGGGGAGCTCTGCGAGGAGGAGGATGGCGATGATGAAGTAGGCGTCGAGGTGGGAGGTGCATTAGCCATGCCCACCAGCCCACTGACGAGGCTGAAGAGAGGCTCTGGCCATAAGGTGTTGCCGCTGTTGGGGGCCGGCTCTAAGGAGAAGCGCCCCGTGTAGGTTATCGGCGGCAGCCGCGTCGTTTGGTTGGGATAGCTGGTTTCTGGCAGGCTTTTCTCGTTGTTCAGGGAGATTTCGGGAAAAGTGTCTGAAAAGAGAGGAACAGCGATTACTTCCAGCAGCCACTGCAGCCGCTGCCGGAGCTTCGCGAGCCATCCCCAGCGCAGCGCAGCCCCAGATTCTGGTTAATCACTAATTGAGCGTAACATATTGCAGCGCCGCTGGCAGCGCTCCAGCCGCAGCCAGTCCGGAGCTCTGACGCAAACAGGAGGATCCCCCCGCGCGGCCGCCGGGACCGGGGGCGCCGCTGCAGCGCGGAGCTCCCGCAGGCGCCGCTGCCCCCGCGGCGGACCGGGACTCCCCGCCCGCCCGGGCCGGGTCAGCGCGCTTACCTGCCGCCAGGTGCTCGAAGTGCTGCTCCCCGGGCTCCCCGGCGGCGCCGAAGCCCCCGCTCTCGGGCGCCCCGGGCGGGGCGAGGAACTGCGGGCCCCCGCCGCCGAGCAGCATCATCTCCTCCAGCTTGGGGTAGTGAGTGTCCATGGCGGGGGGCGAGTGCGGGAAGGCGCCAAAGGGGTCGGAGATCTGCAGCGGGGGCAGGAGCTGCATCTCCGCCTTGGCCGCGGCCATGAGGGCGCGGGGCTCCGGCTCTGACGGGTGATGGCGCTGCCGCCGCGGGGCCGGCGGACGGGCCGGCTGCGGCGAGGCGGCCGTCGCCTGCTGTGCGCCCCGCGCCGCGGTGGCCCCGGCGCTGCCCGCTGGAAGCGCTCGGCTCCCCGCCCGCCCGCCCGGGGCTCCCCCCGGCTGTGCCCGCTGGAAGCGCTCGGCTCCCCGCCCGCCCCAACACCGCCCCTATATATCGGGTCTCACCGGCCGCGCGCCGCCCCGGCCATGACGTACATGGCCATATATGGAAAGCAGGAAGCCCTTATATGGTTGCGGCCTGGAGGACCCCGCCTGGCGTCAGCGCCTGGCACCGGGGAAAGCCGGGCCGGGGGGCCCCGCCCGCCCCGCGCCGGGAGCCCCGCGCCCCGTGCGGGGCTGTCCCCGGCCGCGGGCAGCGCC